>NC_086448.1:385239651-385598151 GCF_028390025.1 Pseudophryne corroboree | reverse complement strand
TCCCTTCTCAGACGTATCTTTAAGTCCCAGACATTAAAGATGTTTGGTCACGTGTTCCCAGAACACTGACACGGATTCAGCTTCAGTGTATGACCGCAATCCCGTATGGCAAAGACAGACAATAAATTCTCTATCTTTACCATCCAGGGACGATCACTGAATCGCGGACGTAGCCCCCACTTGAAAGGATATGCCCCTATATTCTTTAACCCTCGATGTGATGGCCTCTTAGACGTCTGTGAGTGTAAACCTTCATGCTATGAGTTACATGCACAACACAAGCAGTAAAGATTCACACTGTTTATTGTTCGTTTAACAAAAGTATATAAAAGAAAGGATTTAGGGCGTGTATATCCCAAGTCAATAACTAATTGGACAGAACACAAAAAGGGGCTAACATAACATGATTGGCTAGGAACTGCCGCAGTGGAAGGATATGCATATATGGGCAAGTTTGTATTTCAAATAGGGAGGTTGTTCACACGGTATAAGAAAAAGATAAGAGACAAGGACAGTAGCAAGGAATGTGCTGGAACATTAAGTTCTATAACACAAGCAATTCTATGACATTGAAGCAGAGACGAGCTTTAACCCTTTCAGTTGTCTCACATAAATAAGCAAAATCCTTTCTGGCAGTGATACGACCAAACCATAAGACCTCTTAAAACATCCAATCAGTTGTCAAAAGAGAGCACTTCCTCATGAAAGATAAATAACTGCAGGCCACAATGTCAACCGCTATGGAATATGAACTCCAAATAAGAGAGACTCCTAAACTAACATGCATAATCATATATTCCTTTAAGCTGGGATAGAAGGACAGGGGAGAAACTAATTGTAAACGCCTCCTTTTTAGCAGTATTCAGTTTATAATAGGATACCCGTCGGTAGTTGTCCAATACTATGTACAGAGGTGGCAGAGATGTTACAGGACTAGTACGACACAGCAGGACATCATCCACAAACAAACTAATTTTGTGTGACAGACTCCCTAAACTAGGACCTTGGTTGGCAGAAGACATCCTAAGCTTTTCCAATATTGGCTTAATAGCCAGAGTGAAAACCAAGGGGAAAAGGGGGCAACCCTGTTGGGCACCATTGGAGATAGAAAAGGCAAAGGAGAGAAGACTGTTTGCAAAAAATCTAGTGAAATAGAGTGAAATAGACTGCTAATATATAAGAAAAAGCCCAATCACATACTCCGGCTCAAGACTGCTGATAAATATCCCAGTGCAATCTGTATATACAGTATATATATATATATATATATATATATATATACAGGGCTTAAAGTGGTCCTGGTGAGGTGGTGAAACTCATGGAGGAGGACCATGGAGGCACGAGGACCTGAGGAAGGAGTAGGTGGCTGCAGCTCATCAGCAACACCAGTGCCGCCTGTATTATCGATTGATGCAGATGATGGGGTGGGCTTTTCTGTTGGAATTACTGTGCAGGGCAATGGAGGAGGTGGAACTAGTTCCCCCTGCCATTACAGGTGGTGGAACTCACCCCACTTTAACCCCTGTATACAGTATATGTATATATATATATATATATATATATATATATATATAGTAGACAAACAGCCCGGCACTCCTCTAATGTCTCCTTTACCCTGGTGCCCTCGGAAAATGACTTGTGATAGAGAGAAATTGCCTCTTTCTGGTTTCAGAGTCAGACGGGAAAACCCGAGCCTGACTCGGATCCGGGCTCAGAGAACCGAACCCTGCTAGACTTCACCACTCGAACCCGCTCATCCCTAATATATATATATATATATATATATATATATATATATATATATACAGTAATAATTCCTACACTCTCACCATAAACTAGAGCTATCAGCTGGGGTGCCAATCAGAGTCCCACATAACAAGATGTGGGGCCCATAGTACAATACAGGTTTTTTCACACTAGTGAAAAAAATGATAGCACTCTCCAGACTTCGAAGTCAATTAATCAACATGGAAAATTTGAATGTAAAGGTAGTCTCACAGTTCCAAGGTGGTATTCAGAAACAATCTCCAACGTTTCGGTCCTCGGCGGGACCTTTGTCAAGAATGCACAGTCTAGTCAGCAGTGTCAGCATCACAACAAGCATCAGAGTAGCAGGAAACCGGAGACAGAGATATTGCCTCACCGGCCCCTGCTAAATACCCCTCAAAGCGCGCAAAAGAGCATAGGGCACGCCCCCAACACGGCTGTGAGCCGCGTGGAGCACACCTGTGGAACGCAAGCGCGTCACTTCCGCCGGAAGTTGGCTGCGTCGCTGGTAACAGTAGATTCTCGGATGTAACCTGCGAGTGAACCGCATGCGTGGAACGCATCGCGTCACTTCCGGTATTACCGGAAGTGAGCTATCACCTTGTTAATCGGGATAAGCAGCGGGTTTAATGTCCGCGGACGTCACAAATGCTAGCTCTGGTGTCACGGCACCAGGCCACTACGGCGTGACACTTGTTGGAAAACATAATCAGACAAATTAGGAGTGCGTCCCACGGGTCAGAGGAATCCCGCCCCCGTTGCCACAACGATGCCAGCAAATAAAGTTTGGTTACATAGGATAGTTAGGGTATAGCAGAGGCCGGTGAAGACACTCAGAAGGGATACACATTACAAAAATAATGAAGGTAATAATGTGGCTCAGTATAAACAGTACAAGAATTGAATCCGATGTGACTACTTTTTTCATTAGTATTATGGGCTATGCAAACAGTAGGGTAAAGACATACAGTTCATGAAATAATGATAATGGTAAATACAATCATTTCAAAAAGATCGACAAAGGGTTGTTTTCATTCATTCCTCGCGGGGCTATTGTATCAAGTTTATATATCCACAGGCTCTCTCTCTTCCTCATTAGAAGGGCACGGTCGCCACCCCTGGGGGGTGGGGGGATCCAGTCAATCAATTTGGACCTTAAGTCAGAGACCTGATGTCTTAATGCCATAAAGTGTCTGGCCACTGGTAGTGTTGCTGTCCCCGTAGCAATCGCTTGATGGATCGATGTCCTGTGGTTCGCCATACGGTCACGGAAGCATCTCATAGTCATCCCTACATAATATAGTCCGCAAGGGCAAGTCAAGATATAGATCAAATAATCCATAGCACAGTGGAGCCTGTATTTTATAGCTATAGGTCGACCAGAGTGTGGGTGGGGGAAAAATTGGCCAGTCAGCATGGCCCTACAAGTAGTACACCCCGTACACTTGAAGCATCCTGGGCGTCTTTCATGTAGCCATGTAGTACTCTGTGTCCCCTCATCACTGGCCATGGGTCTCAACAGAAGTTGTTTTAGGTTTGCTGATCTTCGGTAAGCCATCATAGGGGGAGAGCTCCGTTTTAACTTCAGGCGATCGATCGTCTGTGGCTAGAATTGGCCAGTTCTTACGTAAGCTCCCGTTAAGCTTATTTGAGAAGTTGTCATATGTAGTGGTGAACACCATCCGCTCCGGTGTGTGTGTAGTCTGTGTGACAGTTGTGCTGGAACCAAATTTGTTCCTAGCCTTCGTTAGGCATCTGAGTACATTCTTTTTCCCGTAGCCCCGTTCAAGGAATCTGGAAGTCATCTCAGATATTTGAGATTCCATGATGTCACTGTCCGAGTTATTTCGCATTACTCTTAAAAATTGTGAAACTGGAAGATTATCCTTGAGGGCAGGTGGATGCTGGCTGCTTGGATGCAACAAAGTATTCCTGTCCGTTGGTTTTCTGTAGAGGCTAGTGCAGATACATCCTCCCTCCAAGGTGATTGAAATGTCAAGGAAACTCACATTGTGCGGGTCAATCTGGTATGTGAATTTCACTGGTGCATCCAGATAGTTTAGTGAAGCAATCATCAGGTCAAAGGATTCAGTTGTACCTTTCCACAGTAGGAAAATATCATCTATAAATCTCTTATAGAACAATATATGTTCACCAAACTGGGGTAGGATATGGTCTTGCTCAAATTCAGACATGAAGATATTTGCGTACGCCGGCGCTAGGTTCGATCCCATCGCAGTCCCCTTCCGTTGCGGATAGTACTTCCCTTGATGTATAAAATGATTCTGCTTGAGGACTAGACAGTCAGATCCATTAAGAAAGGTATAGGTGGTCCGGTAGGTGGTTGTTGATGCCAGGCATTGGCCAATGCCTGTAAACCTTGCTCATGCGGGATGATCGTATATAAAGAACAGACCTCCATGGTCGCAAGTAGGGTATCTTCAAATCCATCAGGAAGGGCTAGGAGCTTTTGTAGAAAATCCGTTGAGTCACGTAGGTAACTATCACCCTGTTGTACTATGGGCTGGAGGAATGTATCTACATTGATGGCTAATGGTTGTAATAATGAGTTCCTAGCTGAAATAATGGGTCTACTGGGCGGCTTTGTGAGTGTCTTGTGTACCTTAGGGAGGGTGTAGATAATTGGACATACCGAGAATTCAACTGTGAGGAAATCATGTATATTCTTATCAATATGGTGTTCTTTGATGGCACTGTCCAGTAGGTTGTCTACTGTCTCTTTGATCTCTGGAATGGGGTTGTGTGACAGACAGATGTAGGTTGTCTCGTCAGCCAACTGCCTCATAATTTCTGCATTATAATCCACCCAGTCCTGCACTACCACTGCTCCCCCTTTGTCGGCGGGTCTAATCACAATGCTCGTATCCTGTCTCAGTGAGGTTAGTGCTTTGCGTTCTGCCAAAGTCAGATTATCAAAGCGCTTATTGGATGTAAGCGTTAGAGCATCATGCTCGAGCATCCGGGTGAATGTTTTAATACTTGGATTGGAGGAGGCTGGATCGAATGTGGAAGGTTTTCGAAATTGCACGTTATCCATACCGGTGTCAGTAGAGAAATGTTCATGTAACCTGAGCTTACGTCCAAACTTATATACATCTACTGCGGTGTCAAATTGTCGATGGGGGGCAGTTGGCACAAACGAAAGACCCCTGGAGAGGAGTTTTACAGTGGCTTCATCAAGTGTTTTATTTGAAAGGTTAAAGACTAAGTCGCAGTCTTGTCCCTGCATTTTCGACAGGTGTCTCCCCTTCCTTGGGTGCGGCCTCCGTGGCTTGTTGCCGGAGGGAGGTTGGGGGTGGCGGTATGTTCTAAAAAAGGCCTCTGTGTTGAGCGACTATCTGAAAGATCTGTATCTGAGGCGGAGCGCATTTGTTAACAATTAGAAATGATAAAACCACTAATCTGGTGGATAAGCTACAGACGTAGATAGATAACTACAAAAAAGAGATTACTGCATTTAAGCGCAGCAAACTCTCCACGGTCACCGCAGATTGCCAAAACCACACGATCTATAGGTGGTTGATGGGTGACTCTAGGTCCAATAGACAACAAAGACCCTTTAGACCACGACGCCAAGGACGTAGATTGCCCAATACTATGATTCCGGCTCTTCTGCCTCCGCCTCAGATACAGATCTTTCAGATAGTCGCTCAACACAGAGGCCTTTTTTAGAACATTCCCTATTTTACCCTCCACATTTTTGTTCTTCATTTTTTTAATGTGTGGAATTATATGCCAGTAATAATAAAATTTTAAACCTACCGGTAAATCTTTTTCTCCTAGTCCGTAGAGGATGCTGGGGACTCCGTAAGGACCATGGAGAATAGATGGGCTCCGCAGGAGACATTGGCACTGGCTCCTCCCTCTATGCCCCTCCTCCAGACCTCAGTTAGAAAACTGTGCCCAGAGGAGACGGACAGTACGAGGAACAGATTATTGTTAATCTAAGGGCAAGATTCATACCAGCCCACACCATCCACACCGTATAACATGGAATATACGAACCAGTTAACAGTATGAAACAAAACAGCACCAGCCCGAGACTGATCAAAACTGTAACATAACCCTCATGTAAGCCAAAACTATATTCAAGTCTTGCAGAATTTAGTCCGCACTGGGACGGGCGCCCAGCATCCTCTACGGACTACGAGAAAAAGTTTACCGGTAGGTTTAAAATCTTATTTTCTCATACGTCCTAGAGGATGCTGGGGACTCCGTAAGGACCATGGGGCTTATACCAAAGCTCCAAAACGGGTGGGAGAGTGCAGAAGACTCTGCAGCACCGATTGAACAAACATGAGATCCTCATCAGCCAGGGT
This sequence comes from Pseudophryne corroboree, assembly GCF_028390025.1. NCBI lineage: Eukaryota > Metazoa > Chordata > Amphibia > Anura > Myobatrachidae > Pseudophryne > Pseudophryne corroboree. The sequence continues at coordinate 385,592,044 of NC_086448.1, read as the reverse complement.
ATCAAACTTGTAGAACTTTGCAAAGGTGTTTGAACCAGACCAAGTCGCCGCTCGGCAAAGCTGTAATGCCGAGAAACCTCAGGCAGCCGCCCAAGAAGAGCCCACCTTCCTAGTGGAATGGGCCTTTACTGAATTTGGTAACGGCAATCCAGCCGTAGAATGAGCCTGCTGAATCGTGTTACAGATCCAGCGAGCAATAGTCTGCTTAGAAGCAGGAGCGTCAACCTTGTTGGCTGCATACAGGACAAACAGTGCCTCTGTTTCCCTAACCCGAGCCGTTCTGGCTACATAAATTTTCAATGCCCTGACCACATCAAGGGACTCGGAATCCTCCAAGTCCCGCGTAGCCACAGGCACCACAATAGGTTGGTTCATATGAAAAGAGGAAACCACCTTAGGCAAAAATTAAGGACGAGTCTGCAACTCCGCTCTATCCTCATGGAAAATCAGATAGGGGCTTTTATGAGATAAAGCCGCCAACTCAGACACTCGCCTTGCCGATGCCAAGGCCAACAACATGACCACTTTCCAAGTGAGATACTTTAATTCCACCGTTTGAAGAGGCTCAAACCAGTGAGACTTAAGGAACCGTAACACCACGGTAAGGTCCCATGGTGCCACAGGAGGCACAAAAGGAGGCTGGATATGCAGCACTCCCTTCACAAAAGTCTGGACTTCTGGGAGAGAAGCCAATTCCTTCTGAAAGAATATGGATAGGGCCGAAATCTGAACCTTAATGCAGCCTAATTTTAGGCCCAAATTCACTCCAGTCTGTAGGAAGTGAAGGAAACGGCCCAGATGGAATTCTTCCGGAGGAGCATTCCTGGACTCACACCAAGACACATACTTCCTCCATTTATGGTGATAATGTTTCGCTGTCACGTCCTTCCTAGCCTTTATCAGAGTAGGAATGACCTCATCCGGAATGCCCTTTTTCGCTAGGATCCAGCGTTCAACCGCCATGCCGTCAAACGCAGCCGCGGTAAGTCCTGGAACAGACAGGGCCCCTGTTGCAACAGGTCCTCTCTGAGAGGAAGAGGCCACGGATCTTCTGTGAGCATTTCCTGCAGATCCGGATACCAGGCCCTTCGTGGCCAATCTGGAACAATGAGAATTGTCTGTACTCCTCTTCGTCTTATGATTCTCAATATCTTGGAGATGAGAGGAAGAGGAGGGAACACATAGACCGACTGGTACACCCACGGTGTCACCAGGGCGTCCACTGCTACCGCCTGAGGGTCCCTTGACCTGGCGCAATATCTCGGAAGTTTCCTGTTGAGGCGAGATGCCATCATGTCTATTTGAGGCAGTCCCCACTGACTTGCAATCTCTGCAAAGACTTCCTGATGAAGTCCCCACTCTCCTGGATGTAGATCGTGTCTGCTGAGGAAGTCCGCTTCCCAGTTGTCCACTCCCGGAATGAAGACTGCCGTCAGAGTGCTTACATGATTTTCTGCCCAGCGAAGAATCCTGGTGGCTTCTGCCATTGCCACTCTGTTCTTTGTTCCGCCTTGACGGTTTACATGACCCACAGCGGTGTTGAATCAGAACCGGTAGGTCCCGAAGCAAATTCTCCGCTTGACGAAGGCCGTTGTATATGGCCCTTAATTCCAGTATGTTGATGTGTAGACAAGCCTCCTGGCTTGACCATAGACCTTGGAAGTTTCTTCCCTGTGTGACTGCTCCCCATCCTCGGAGGCTCGCGTCCGTGGTTACCAGAACCCAGTCCTGAATGCCGAACCTGCGACCCTCTAGAAGGTGAGCACTCTGCAGCCCCCACAGGAGAGATACCCTGGCCCTGGGGGACAGGCTGATCATCTGATGAATCTGTAGATGCGACCCGGACCACTTGTCCAGAAGGTCCCACTCAAAAGTCCTTGCATGGAACCTGCCGAATGGAATGGCCTCGTAAGATGCCACCATCTTTCCCAGAACTCGAGTGCAGTGATGCACATACACCCTTTTTGGCTTCAAGAGGTCCCTGACCAAGTTCATGAGTTCTTGTGCCTTTTCCACCGGGAGAAAAACCCTTTTCTGGTCTCTATCCAGAATCATGCCTAAGAAAGGCAACCGGGGCGTTGGAACCAACTGTGACTTCGGGAGATTGAGAATCCAGCCGTGCTGGTGCAACACCCTCAGGGAGAGTGCTACGCTGTTCATTAACTGCTCTCTTGATCTCGCTTTTATTAGGAGATCGTCCAAGTACGGGATAATTGCGCAGGAGCACCATCATTTCTGCCATTAGCTTGGTGAAAATCCTCGGGGCTGTGGAAAGCCCAAACGGCAACGTCTGAAATTGGTAATGACAATCCTGTACAGCATATCTCGGGAACGCCTGATGAGGCGGATATATGGGGACATGAAGGTATGCATCCTTTATGTCCAGGGACACCATATAATCCCCCCTTCCAGACTGGCGATAACCGCTCTGAGTGATTCCATCTTGAACTTGAACCTTTTTAAGTATAGGTTTAAGGATTTTAAATTCAGAATGGGTCTGACCGAACCATCCGGTTTCGGGACCACAAACAGGGTTGAGTAATACCCCATCCCCTGCTGAAGCAGGGGAACCTTGACCACCACTTGTTGAAGACACAATTTTTGAATTGCTGCTAAAATTACCTCCCTCTCTGGGGAAGAAGCCGGTAGGGCCGATTTGAAAAACCGGCGAGGAGACACCTCTTAGAATTCCAGCTTGTAACCCTGGGAAACAATGTCTATTGCCCAGGGATCCACCTGTGATTGAACCCAGACATGGCTGAAAAGTCGAAGACGTGCCCCCACTGGGGCGGACTCCCGTAGCGGAGCCCCAGCGTCATGCGGTGGATTTTGTAGAAGCCGGGGAGGACTTCTGCTCCTGGGAACTAGCTGTAGTTGGCAGCTTTTTCCCCTTGCACTTACCTCTGGCAAGAAAGGAAGATCCCCGTACTCTCTTGGATTTATGTGACCGAAAGGACTGCATCTGATAATGTGGCGTTTTCTTAGGCTGTGAGGAAACATAAGGCAAAAAGTTGATTTACCTGCAGTAGCTGTGGAAACCAGGTCCGTGAGACCTTCCCCAAATAAGTTCTCACCCTTGTAAGGCAAAACCTCCATATGCCTCTTCGAGTCGGCATCACCCGTCCATTGTCGGGTCCATAGGGCTCGCCTAGCAGAAATCGCCATCGCGTTGGCTCTGGAACCCAGTAGGCCAACGTCTCTCTGAGCATCTCTCATATATAGGACAGCATCCTTAATATGACCCAAGGTCAATAAAATGGTTTCCTTATCCAGCGCATCAATATCAGCAGATAAGGTATCTGTTCACGCTGCTACAGCGCTACAAACCCAAGCCGACGCTATCGCCGGTCTTAGTAATGTACCAGGATGTGTGTAAATAGACTTCAAGGTAGTCTCCTGTCTGCGATCAGCAGGATCCTTGAGGGCTGCGGTATCTTGAGATGGCAGCGCTACCTTTTTGGATAAGCGTGTCAACGCTTTGTCCACCCTTGGGGAGGATTCCCACCGTATCCTGTCCTTAGTTGGGAAAGAATACGCCATAAGAATCCTCTTGGGAATCTGCAGTTTCTTGTCTGGAGTTTCCCAAGCCCTTTCAAATAACTAATTTAGCTCATGAGAAGGGGGAAAAGTAACCTCAGGATTCTTTTCTTTAAACATGTGTACCCTTGTGTCAGGTACCGAGGGGGTCATCTGTTATACCCAACACATTCTTTATAGCAATAATCATATAATGAATACTTTTAGCCAATTTAGGCTGCAACTTCGCATCATCATAGTCGACACTGGAGTAGGAATACGTGTCGGTATCAGTGTCAACTACTTGGGATAGTGGGCACTTCTGAGACCCAGAAAGTCCCTGCGTCATAGTGAAAGGCAGGGTTTGACTCCCTGCACATTCCCTGGACTCCGCTTTGTCCAACCTCTTGTGTAATAAATTCACATTTGCATTTAAAACATCCCACATAGTCGCTCAACACAGAGGCCTTTTTTAGAACATTCCCTATTTTACCCTCCACATTTTTGTTCTTCATTTTTTTAATGTGTGGAATTATATGCCAGTAATAGTAAAATTTTAAACCTACCGGTAAATCTTTTTCTCCTAGTCTGTAGAGGATGCTGGGGACTCCGTAAGGACCATGGAGAATAGATGGGCTCCGCAGGAGACATTGGCACTGGCTCCTCCCTCTATGCCCCTCCTCCAGACCTCAGTTAGAAAACTGTGCCCAGAGGAGACGGACAGTACGAGGAACAGATTATTGTTAATCTAAGGGCAAGATTCATACCAGCCCACACCATCCACACCGTATAACATGGAATATACGAACCAGTTAACAGTATGAAACAAAACAGCACCAGCCCGAGACTGATCAAAACTGTAACATAACCCTCATGTAAGCCAAAACTATATTCAAGTCTTGCAGAATTTAGTCCGCACTGGGACGGGCGCCCAGCATCCTCTACGGACTACGATAAAAAGTTTACCGGTAGGTTTAAAATCTTATTTTCTCATACGTCCTAGAGGATGCTGGGGACTCCGTAAGGACCATGGGGCTTATACCAAAGCTCCAAAACGGGTGGGAGAGTGCAGAAGACTCTGCAGCACCGATTGAACAAACATGAGATCCTCATCAGCCAGGGTATCAAACTTGTAGAACTTTGCAAAGGTGTTTGAACCAGACCAAGTCGCCGCTCGGCAAAGCTGTAATGCCGAGAAACCTCAGGCAGCCGCCCAAGAAGAGCCCACCTTCCTAGTGGAATGGGCCTTTACTGAATTTGGTAACGGCAATCCAGCCGTAGAATGAGCCTGCTGAATCGTGTTACAGATCCAGCGAGCAATAGTCTGCTTAGAAGCAGGAGCATCAACCTTGTTGGCTGCATACAGGACAAACAGTGCCTCTGTTTCCCTAACCCGAGCCGTTCTGGCTACATAAATTTTCAATGCCCTGACCACATCAAGGGACTCGGAATCCTCCAAGTCCCGCGTAGCCACAGGCACCACAATAGGTTGGTTCATATGAAAAGAGGAAACCACCTTAGGCAAAAATTAAGGACGAGTCCGCAACTCCGCTCTATCCTCATGGAAAATCAGATAGGGGCTTTTATGAGATAAAGCCGCCAACTCAGACACTCGCCTTGCCGATGCCAAGGCCAACAACATGACCACTTTCCAAGTGAGATACTTTAATTCCACCGTTTGAAGAGGCTCAAACCAGTGAGACTTAAGGAACCGTAACACCACGGTAAGGTCCCATGGTGCCACAGGAGGCACAAAAGGAGGCTGGATATGCAGCACTCCCTTCACAAAAGTCTGGACTTCTGGGAGAGAAGCCAATTCCTTCTGAAAGAATATGGATAGGGCCGAAATCTGAACCTTAATGCAGCCTAATTTTAGGCCCAAATTCACTCCAGTCTGTAGGAAGTGAAGGAAACGGCCCAGATGGAATTCTTCCGGAGGAGCATTCCTGGACTCACACCAAGACACATACTTCCTCCATTTATGGTGATAATGTTTCGCTGTCACGTCCTTCCTAGCCTTTATCAGAGTAGGAATGACCTCATCCGGAATGCCCTTTTTCGCTAGGATCCAGCGTTCAACCGCCATGCCGTCAAACGCAGCCGCGGTAAGTCCTGGAACAGACAGGGCCCCTGTTGCAACAGGTCCTCTCTGAGAGGAAGAGGCCACGGATCTTCTGTGAGCATTTCCTGCAGATCCGGATACCAGGCCCTTCGTGGCCAATCTGGAACAATGAGAATTGTCTGTACTCCTCTTCGTCTTATGATTCTCAATATCTTGGAGATGAGAGGAAGAGGAGGGAACACATAGATCGACTGGTACACCCACGGTGTCACCAGGGCGTCCACTGCTACCGCCTGAGGGTCCCTTGACCTGGCGCAATTTCTCGGAAGTTTCCTGTTGAGGCGAGACGCCATCATGTCTATTTGAGGCAGTCCCCACTGACTTGCAATCTCTGCAAAGACTTCCTGATGAAGTCCCCATTCTCCTGGATGTAGATCGTGTCTGCTGAGGAAGTCCGCATCCCAGTTGTCCACTCCCGGAATGAAGACTGCCGTCAGAGCGCTTACATGATTTTCTGCCCAGCGAAGAATCCTGGTGGCTTCTGCCATTGCCACTCTGTTCTTTGTTCCGCCTTGACGGTTTACATGACCCACAGCGGTGTTGAATCAGAACCGGTAGGTCCCGAAGCAAATTCTCTGCTTGACGAAGGCCGTTGTATATGGCCCTTAATTCCAGTATGTTGATGTGTAGACAAGCCTCCTGGCTTGACCATAGACCTTGGAAGTTTCTTCCCTGTGTGACTGCTCCCCATCCTCGGAGGCTCGCGTCCGTGGTTACCAGAACCCAGTCCTGAATGCCGAACCTGCGACCCTCTAGAAGGTGAGCACTCTGCAGCCCCCACAGGAGAGATACCCTGGCCCTGGGGGACAGGCTGATCATCTGATGAATCTGTAGATGCGACCCGGACCACTTGTCCAGAAGGTCCCACTCAAAAGTCCTTGCATGGAACCTGCCGAATGGAATGGCCTCGTAAGATGCTACCATCTTTCCCAGAACTCGAGTGCAGTGATGCACATACACCCTTTTTGGCTTCAAGAGGTCCCTGACCAAGTTCATGAGTTCTTGTGCCTTTTCCACCGGGAGAAAAACCCTTTTCTGGTCTCTATCCAGAATCATGCCTAAGAAAGGCAACCGGGGCGTTGGAACCAACTGTGACTTCGGGAGATTGAGAATCCAGCCATGCTGGTGCAACACCCTCAGGGAGAGTGCTACGCTGTTCATTAACTGCTCTCTTGATCTCGCTTTTATTAGGAGATCGTCCAAGTACGGGATAACTGCGCAGTAGCACCATCATTTCTGCCATTAGCTTGGTGAAAATCCTCGGGGCCGTGGAAAGCCCAAACGGCAACGTCTGAAATTGGTAATGACAATCCTGTACAGCAAATCTCGGGAACGCCTGATGAGGCGGATATATGGGGACATGAAGGTATGCATCCTTTATGTCCAGGGACACCATATAATCCCCCTTTCCAGACTGGCGATAACCGCTCTGAGTGATTCCATCTTGAACTTGAACCTTTTTAAGTATAGGTTTAAGGATTTTAAATTCAGAATGGGTCTGACCGAACCATCCGGTTTCGGGACCACAAACAGGGTTGAGTAATACCCCATCCCCTGCTGAAGCAGGGGAACCTTGACCACCACTTGTTGAAGACACAATTTTTGAATTGCTGCTAAAACTACCTCCCTCTCTGGGGAAGAAGCCGGTAGGGCCGATTTGAAAAACCGGCGAGGAGACACCTCTTAGAATTCCAGCTTGTAACCCTGGGAAACAATGTCTATTGCCCAGGGATCCACCTGTGATTGAACCCAGACATGGCTGAAAAGTCGAAGACGTGCCCCCACTGGGGCGGACTCCCGTAGCGGAGCCCCAGCGTCATGCGGTGGATTTTGTAGAAGCCGGGGAGGACTTCTGCTCCTGGGAACTAGCTGTAGTTGGCAGCTTTTTCCCCTTGCACTTACCTCTGGCAAGAAAGGAAGATCCCCGTACTCTCTTGGATTTATGTGACCGAAAGGACTGCATCTGATAATGTGGCGTTTTCTTAGGCTGTGAGGAAACATAAGGCAAAAAGTTGATTTACCTGCAGTAGCTGTGGAAACCAGGTCCGTGAGACCTTCCCCAAATAAGTTCTCACCCTTGTAAGGCAAAACCTCCATATGACTCTTCGAGTCGGCATCACCCGTCCATTGTCGGGTCCATAGGGCTCGCCTAGCAGAAATCGCCATCGCGTTGGCTCTGGAACCCAGTAGGCCAACGTCTCTCTGAGCATCTCTCATATATAGGACAGCATCCTTAATATGACCCAAGGTCAATAAAATGGTTTCCTTATCCAGCGCATCAATATCAGCAGATAAGGTATCTGTTCACGCTGCTACAGCGCTACAAACCCAAGCCGACGCTATCGCCGGTCTTAGTAATGTACCAGGATGTGTGTAAATAGACTTCAAGGTAGTCTCCTGTCTGCGATCAGCAGGATCCTTGAGGGCTGCGGTATCTTGAGATGGCAGCGCTACCTTTTTGGATAAGCGTGTCAACGCTTTATCCACCCTTGGGGAGGATTCCCACCGTATCCTGTCCTTAGTTGGGAAAGAATACGCCATAAGAATCCTCTTGGGAATCTGCAGTTTCTTGTCTGGAGTTTCCCAAGCCCTTTCAAATAACTAATTTAGCTCATGAGAAGGGGGAAAAGTAACCTCAGGATTCTTTTCTTTAAACATGTGTACCCTTGTGTCAGGTACCGAGGGGTCATCTGTTATACCCAACACATTCTTCATAGCAATAATCATATAATGAATACTTTTAGCCAATTTAGGCTGCAACTTCGCATCATCATAGTCGACACTGGAGTAGGAATACGTGTCGGTATCAGTGTCAACTACTTGGGATAGTGGGCACTTCTGAGACCCAGAAAGTCCCTGCGTCATAGTGAAAGGCAGGGTTTGACTCCCTGCACATTCCCTGGACTCCGCTTTGTCCAACCTCTTGTGTAATAAATTCACATTTGCATTTAAAACATCCCACATATACAACCAGTCAGGTGTCTGCGTTGCCGACGGAGACACCACACTTATTTGCTCCACCTCCTCCTTAGAAGAGTCTTCCGCTTCAGACATGCCAACACACGCGTACCGACACCCCACACACTCAGGGAAATCTCTAATCTGGAGACAGTTCCCCAACAAGACCCTTTGGAGAGACAGAGAGAGAGTATGCCAGCACACACCCAGCGCCAATGACCCTGGAAAAATCCCATATATATATAGCGCTTTTCTTTATATAGTAACTGCGCCAAATTATGTGCCCCCCCCCTTCTTTAAAACCCTCTGTCACCGTGTTCAGCAGGGGAGAGTCTGGGGAGCCAGCTTCCCAGCGGTGTGCTGTGGAGAAAATGGCGCTGGTTACTGCTGAGAGATCAAGCTCTGCCCCCTCAGCGGCGGGCTTTGGTCCCGCTCGATTTCTTTAAAACTGGCGGGGATTTTCAATATACAGTCCGCATAGCCTATATATCTATACTGGCCAGTCCTAGAGGTTTATTATTGCTGCCCAGGGCGCCCCCCCTGCACCATGCACCCATCAGTGCCTGCCGCTGTGTGTTGTGTGTGGGAGCAATGGCGCGCAGTGTTATCGCTGCGCATTACCTCTGAGAAGCTCTGAAGTCTTCTGCCGCCTCTGAAGTCTTCTATCTTCTTATACTCACCCGGCTTCTATCTTCCGGCTCTGTGAGGAGGACGGCGGCGCGGCTCCGGGACGAGCAGCGAGGGGAGACCTGCGTACCGACTCCCTCTGGAGCTAATGGTGTCCAGTAGCCTAAGAAGCAGAGCGTAGAATTTAAGTAGGTCTGCTTCTCTCTCCTCAGTCCCACGATGCAGGGAGCCTGTTGCCAGCAGGGCTCCCTGAAAATAAAAAACCTAACAAAATTCTTTCTTTCAGAGAAACTCAGGAGAGCTCCCTGTAGTGCACCCAGTCTCCTCTGGGCACAGTATCAAACTGAGGTCTGGAGGAGGAGCATAGAGGGAGGAGCCAGTGCACACCCATATCTAAAGTTCTTTTTAGTGCCCATGTCTCCTGCGGAGCCCGTCTATTCCCCATGGTCCTTACGGAGTCCCCAGCATCCTCTAGGACGTAAGAGAAATATCAATAGCAATGGCCTACTGTACCGTACTGCTATATATTATATACTGGTGGTCAGCAAAATTATGCACTGTACTCCTACTATATATACTGCGCACAACTAAAATGCACCACAGGTATGGATGGATAGTATACTTGACGACACAGAGGTAGGTAGAGCAGTGGCCTACTGTACCGTACTGCTATATATTATATATTGGTGGTCAGCAAAATTATGCACTGTCCTCCTACTACTGCGCACAACAACTAAAATGCACCACAGGTATGGATGCATAGTATACTTGATGACACAGAGGTAGGTAGAGCAGTGGCCTACTGTACCATACTGCTATATATTATATACTGGTGGTCAGCAAAATTATGCACTGTACTCCTACTATATATACTGCGCACAACTAAAATGCACCACAGGTATGGATGGATAGTATACTTGACGACACAGAGTAGGTAGAGCAGTGGCCTACTGTACCGTACTGCTATATATTATATACTTCTGGTCAGCAAAATTATGCTCTGTCCTATTATATATACTGCGCACAACAACTAAAATGCACCACAGGTATGGATGGATAGTATACTTGACGACACAGAGGTAGGTAGAGCAGTGGACTACTGTACCGTACTGCTATATATTATATACTGGTGGTCAGCAAAATTATGCACTGTCCAACTACTATATATACTGCGCACAACAACTAAAATGCACCACAGGTATGGATGGATAGGTAGAGCAGTGGACTACTGTACCGTACTGATATAATACTGCTGGTCACTGGTCAGCAAAATTCTGCACTGTCCTCCTACTATATACTACAATGCAGCACAGATATGGAGCGTTTTTCAGGCAGAGAACGTATAATACTGGTGGTCACTGGTCAGCAAAACTCTGCACTGTACTCCTCCTATATAATATACTGGTGGTCCCCAGTCCCCACAATAAAGCAGTGTGAGCACAGATATATGCAGCACACTGAGCACAGATATGGAGCATTTTTCAGGCAGAGAACGTATAATACTGGTGGTCACTGGTCAGCAAAACTCTGCACTGCCCTCCTACTATATAATACTGGTGGTCCCCAGTTCCCACAATAAAGCACACTGAGCACAGATATTTGCAGCACACTGAGCACAGATATGGAGCGTTTTTCAGGCAGAGAACGTAGATATTTTCAGCACACTGAGCACAGATATTTGCAAGCACACTGAGCACAGATATTTGCAGCACACTGAGCACAGATATTTGCAGCACACTGAAAACAACTGAGAGAACGCTGCACGTCCTCTCCCTATCATCTCCAATGCACGTGTGAAAATGGCGACGACGCGTGACTCCTTATATAGAATACGAATCTTGCGAGAATACGACAGCGGGATGATGACGTTTGGGCGCGTTCGGGTTAACCGAGCAAGGCGGGAAGATTTGAGTCTGCCTCGGAACCGTATAAAATGGGTGAAGTTCGGACGGGGGTTCGGATTCCGAGGAACCGAACCCGCTCATCTCTAGCAAAAACAAAATTGTGTGTTTACAGTATGTTCTCATTTATGTCAAGCTTCTTAAATACTGAAAGAACATTTATATAAAATCAGGACTGTGAAAGAAGTAGGTGATGCTTAGGTTGCTGCTTTACATTTTATTGTATTTTGTGCAATGATCTACTGAATTTTTTTTCAGTGCTCTTTAGCTTGGTAAAGCTTTATTTTATGGTTCACTTGCGAGAGGCGTGATCTATGAAGAAAGCTAAGCTCATGCATGCAAGCTAAGACGATTCTATAAATAGATAGACTCCATACACATCACATTTAAAGAGAGGATAATGAACGAGTCTTAAAGCTTTTTTGTTAATCCTATTACATAGAAAAATAGTTAACCACTTCAAGACTGCAGTTTTTTTTACCCCCTTGATAGCCATGCAAGTTTAGCCAATTTAATTGAGCACAGCTTATATATTTCTTAGCCTTTTCGAGCTAACGTCATAGACAGACAGACAGACAGATGTGTTAATTGCAGCACTCTAAAAGCCCAGCACTATAAATTGATTAAAATAGAGCAAAGATAAGCTTTAATTATAGAGCTCTATCACACCATAATAGGATTACTTCTGTCCCAAACACCCCCCTAACTGCTTTTACCCTTGTGATGTTGTCATTGAAGTGGGTTAGGGACCTCATAATTTAGTCCTTTGACTTTCATGCTCGGGGCCTCCCATCAGAGGGCAAGATCACCCAGCATGCTACCTGCCTGCCCCCATCTGCGACTACGCATTAATTGCGATTGCGCGGCAATTTGTGCATGGATGCAGAAATTAGGGAAGTTTCCTGCCGGCACAACCTGGCTGTGAGGGCAGGAGGGCCGCCGCTATCTTTTTGATCGGAGTAGCTGCATTTGACATCACACAGCCACCCCGATAATGCCTACGTCACACCCCCCATTTGCACCACCACCCCTCCGTTTGTCCCTGTAACGCTCCATCTCTGCCTTGGAAATGGAGCGTTGCCACCCCACGAATGCCTCTGCCTATCAATCAGGCATTTGTAATTACTGCGCAGTAAATGCGGGCGAATGCGCAGGACGAGACCTGCACATGCGCTTGTGGGGTGAACGCAAAAATTTCGGTTGGATTGCAATTTGTGATCCAACCTGAATTAGCCCCTACAGTATGTTCCTAACAGCTCAGTACATTGCATCCCAATGTGTATACAGGTTACACTTGCGCTCGAGCACAGAACTTGGAAATATCTTTTCTTTTTTATTAAATTTTTTTTTTGTGCTTATTTCTTAGATAACTAAATTACTATTATTAGACTAACTTTTAGAACTGAAATATGTGATTTCAGTTCCACTGAACATGCACAAGCCAGCTGCCACATGTCCCCATCTGCAAACTAGAATGGCCAATTTATCCCTCAAGGCCAATCCTTCAGGGACATGTGGGTATTTCTATATTCTGTAGTTACTGGGTGTGCAATGACTAAGTTAACACATATTGCTTGACATAGAATGTACATATATTGTACACAGAGAACACTTTTTCCTAGGCTGCACACACAGCCTGAGCAGCGCATAACTGCTGGTGCAGGATGGAGAGCAGTGCACGCCTGCTTTTTTCACTGTCTCTGTCCTATTGGATATGGTGAAAAGAAAGAATGATGGTAAGTGACATATGTAAAAAAATAAACTGATTTCCAGTGCTAAACAGTAGAAAGGAATATGAAAAATGAATAACACAGAATGGAAAAACAAAAAGAAGGACTACTAAATAAGAGGCAGCAGCACTGCACAGAGACAGACAGGAGAGAGATTGACAGGAACAACTAGAGCATGAGCTTCACTGCACATCAAGAGAGAATCAAAGAGGATTGCAGAGTAAGAGAAGAGACTAAAATGAATGCATATACTCAGAGCTATAACCAATTGCTGCAGCCCTCTCCCAGTGCTCTACTAATGAACACATTACTTGTTGGAAGCTCTGAACTGACAAATACTGTTATGTAAACGTCAAGAACCATGGATATGGGCCTACAACACCACCTGTTGGTAACATTTACACTTCTCTTACAGAAAAATATTATTTTAGCCCGCATTTACAATTGGTTATTGGCTGATATTTCTAAATAAGACTACCTTAGTATCAAGGGATTAATGGCTTCTAGAGCTGGTTATTTCAGCTTTATACTAGTGATGAGCGGGTTCGGTTCCTCGGAATCCGAACCCGCCCGAACTTCAGGTTTTTTTACACGGGGCCGAGCGACTCGGATCTTCCCGCCTTGCTCGGTTAACCCGAGCGCGCCCGAACGTCATCATCCCGCTGTCGGATTCTCGCGAGGCTCGGATTCTATCGCGAGACTCGGATTCTATATAAGGAGCCGCGCGTCGCCGCCATTTTCACACGTGCATTGAGATTGATAGGTGTCACAACTGAGGGCCTGAGCTGACGGGAGGCAGCCTCAGTTGTAGGGGCTGAGATGTACCGGAACCTGGGAGGTTGTATCAGACCCCTGGACATGTAAGTAACATGAATAATAACTGCCCGAAGGCGTGACCACGACAACTTGGATAAAAGTCAATGATGTTTATTATGACAACTCCGCAACACAGCAGCAGTAAAAGAAAACGTAAAAGTCAGCAAAGAATAAATACAGTTCCTGGGTACTACAGGATGGCAGGAGCCACAGGGCACTGGTAGTGTGAGATAGTTCTTATGATCTTCTAGATGGAAAGTCCTTACCAGGCCCGACTGTAGCAATGGAGATAACCCAGGATTGTGCCAGCTGGTGTTCCAGGAAAAGCTGGGTTGCTGAAGATAAAACAGCTGCTGTGGATACTGGCTGGAACCAGACTGTTGTTAGCACGGAGTGGATACTGGCTGGAACCAGTTAAATAATAAATGAACTTGGGAGCGATGAAATATGAACTGAAATGTAGAACTTGAGAGCGGAGAAATAATAATACCGGTGGAGAGTGGTAAAGTGTAGAAAGGACACCGGCCCTTTAAGGGAAGCTGTACTCTGCTGGAAGCTGAGCTGGAAGCAGGTAATGTTGTAGCTGGAAACAGATGAATCCACAATGGATTGGAGAGTCAGGCTACACCGCAGGTGGAATGCTGGTGCGGGTCTCTATGGTGGAAGTCTTGAGACAGGAGCTGGAACCTGGAAGACAATCACAGGAGAGAGACAAACAGGAACTAGGTTTGACAACCAAAGCACTGACGCCTTCCTTGCTCAGGCACAGTGTATTTATACCTGCAGCAAGGAAGGGATTGGCTAGGCAATTATGCAGATTATCAATACTGAGAACAGATTGGTGGAAATGATCAGCTGACAGAATCCAAGATGGCTGCGCCCATGCAGACACTTGGAGGGAAGTTTGGTTTGTAATCCATGTGGTAATGAAAACAGTAATGGCGGCGCCGGCCACCGGAGACAGGAGGCGCCAGGCTGACAGATGCACATCCAACCATGCGGACACAGCGGAGGCCGCGGCTGACGTAATCGCCACTCAGACACTCTGCATGCAGAAGTTCAGGGACGGCGGCGGAGGCTGCGGGAGACGCCATGCCAGGTGTAATATGGCGTTTACTGTGACAGCGTCCCAGAGTGACAGGAGAGGATACAGGAATGTACACATCAGGATAACAGGTGGGATCCGGTCCTTGAGCGCTGAGCCAGCCTTAGGAGGCATCTGATGGGTAAGAAATGGCGTCCAGATACCCGGATCGTGACAGCACCCCCCCCTTTAGGAGTGGCCCCAGGACACTTCTTTGGCTTTTGAGGAAACTTGGAATGGAATCTTCGGACCAAGGCAGGAGCATGGACATCAGAAGCATTGGTCCATGAACGTTCCTCAGGACCATAACCCTTCCAGTCAATAAGATATTGTAGTTGACCGTAACGGTGACGTGAGTCCAGGATCTTGGCCACTTCATACTCAACGCCTCGTTGAGTTTGGACTTTCGAAGTTGGAGGAAGTGAGGAATGAAACCGATTCAAGATCAGCAGTTTCAACAGGGAAACATGGAATGTCCTGGGTATTTTTAAGAAGGGAGGCAACTGGAGTCTGTAAGCAACAGGATTGATGACTTGTTCAATCTTGAAAGGACCGATATAGCGAGGTGCAAACTTCATACTGGGAACTTTTAACCTCAAATTCTTCGTGGATAACCATACCCGATCACCCACCTTGAGAGCAGGAACTGCTCGACGCTTCTTATCCGCAAACTTCTTGTACCTGAACGATGCCTTGAGCAGAGCTGATCGTACGCTCTTCCAGATATTGGCAAACTGATGCAAGGTGATATCCACTGCGGGAACAGAAGTTGCTGGAAGCGGTTGGAACTCAGGGACTTTAGGGTGGAATCCAAAGTTAGTGAAGAATGGTGTTGAAGCAGATGAAGAATGATACTGGTTGTTATGACAGAACTCGGCCCAGGGAAGTAATTGAACCCAGTCATCTTGAGAGGAGGACACATAGATGCGGAGGAAGGCCTCCAAGTCCTGATTCACCCTCTCGGTTTGACCATTGGTCTGAGGATGGTAAGCCGTGGAAAACTTTAGCTTGACTTGGAGGATGACAATGTTAAATTCCTTTGTCGTATAAACAACCCTTAATGAAGTCTAAGAACACAGTACGCTGTTTACTTAAGAAGTACCGTAAGGGTACGCTAGTTGCGTAACGATCGCTTAGCCGTAGGCGAGACGCTCAAGCGTCACGTTCGCTCACGGCCCAGTGATCACAGGACAGCACGTTATTGGTGATGACTAGAGTAATGATTCGCTATGGCGTAGCGGACGCTCGAGACCACGAGGAGATCACCAGCGGCGCAGACGCTCACAACGCTATACCTTTATGTCTAAACCTTTTATCAATGAAATACACAGAATACCTTAATGTGAATACAGGGTGTAAGTGCAACCTTGTGTAACCTGACTAACTACAAAGCTGCTTGAGCGTCACCGACGCTCAAGTGAACACTTAAAACTATAGGAAATACACAGATACTGGTTTAGGGTCCAAAGCCTATTAACTGTATTATAACTAATATACTTGTAAAAAGGAATCACAGTACAAATGATACACTACAATATAACAGAGACTTCCTAACCGAATAACTATACAAGAAATACAATACAATACTATGCTGATCTAATACAATACAATACTAGTCAATGGGAGATATGAGAGAAAGAGAAGGGAGAGAGAGAGAGAGAGAGAGAGAGAGAGAGAGACGGAGAGAGAGAGATTGGCTCACAGTAAGACAATATGATTACGGAGAGAAACTTACGCACAAAGGGTATGATCGCATGCGCCTCTGGACATCCAGCTTCCCGATTATCAGCAATGAGAACCGTTTGATGAGAAGTGAAAGCTGGATGCCACAGGCCCGTCTTTTATGCTACTCACACAATGCAATCTAATGGTCCCTACAACCTCATTGTCCATTGGACGCAGGAATTCGGCTTCGCATTATAACAAAAGGTCATAGGGTGATTCATACAGGTGGGCTGTGACGATTTCAAACAGCTCAGGTGGGTGGGAAACTAGGTTTCCCGCCGCATACCTGAGTATGAGTAAATAATAGTAATGGACATAAACTTCTTATGTCCATAACTATTCGCACGAGCGATTAATACGCTCCAAACCAACACCGGAATATTGCTAATTAAATACTCTTCCGATGGGTACCAAACACTGCTGTATGATTTCTGTTAGACCCTTCGCACAATACAAAGAGGGATCCCTCCATTCAGGGACATTCTATATTAACCAAACTTTCAGAATCTATCAAAGGGACCATGATCTACAAACTACATTAATTGTGGAAATATGTAACGATTGGGTCGCACGCTACGACTACATACTCCTTACCGTAAATACGCATACCGATGCGAGCGGGTGCACGCATCAGCGGGTATGCGCTATCACGGGAAAGCGCACGCATGCGCAGCGCGGACCAGCATGAGGTGCAAATATGGCAGCGTGTATAGGGATATTTTTCTGACTTTGACAGTCCACCCTTTGGCAGTCAATAATAACTGCCACCTTCTAAAACATTTCAAAAGGAGAAAAATATAAGTCAGGGGTTAATTCATTTCCATGGTTGGGTAAGGAAGAAGAGAGGAGTAGGTGTGAAAAGGGTATGACCTAGTGAGATAGCAGAAGCATGTGTGTATGAGTCCATGTTTGGGGGGGGGTCATGTATCATCGTGCCGTACGTGTTGTAAATCAAGCTTCGAGGTATTGCGAAGTATACATTTGAATTCCTTCTTATCCCGTGGTACGGGTCTGTGGATGGGCTGTCAAACTTTACCGAGCTCTTTTCGGCTTTTGAACAAGATGGGGAGCACATTTTAGTTGATGATACATGAATGGGGGAATATGTGATTGCTGATATCTGTGCCTGTATTCCCTATACTATGTGTGTTATTACCTGAGGGTTGTAGGGATGAAGATAAAGAACACTTATGGGAAATGCAATGATATTCTATGTCAGGGAAATGTACATCTGTTGTTGAAGTTTTGTTCGGTATCTGTTGAGAGTCGTCTTCTTTGCGCTGTATTGCTCCTTGGGCATGAGCAAATAGCTTTGTCAGTGCCATCAGATTTACAAAAAATGTTGGGCTAGCGTGAGTTTAAGAATACTAGGGAAACTGGGGATCCATGGCAAAGTTCATCAAATGTCCATTTCTCAAGTGGTCAAAACTTCATCTTTGGTGCTTGTCTGTTGTCTGTATAGCGTTTCGTCAACTTCCTCGTCCAAGGGGGTCTTTGTATCTTGGGGAAAAGCAGAAAAACAGGTGAAAGAAACGGACCGTATAATCGCATTTTTCATCACATCCTGGTTTCTATCATTGGGTCATAAATCAAATCCAGGTTAATTACGGTTTCCTCACTCCTCAAGCTCATCACTTTTGTACTTTGTTTGCACCTCATTAAAGCCTGCCCGCATCTAAATATCAATCCAATAGATATAACAACACCTAAGATAAATAGGAGAAACTTTCCAACATCCATTATGACTCCTTGAGCCCAGTCTCCTAAACCGGAGAACCAATTTCGCGGGTTCAACCATGACACCCAACCAGTCAGCTCATTACCTACAGCAGCAAGGGTGAGATTGTGTTTTCGACGAAATTCCCACTTCAATTGGAGAATATCGTCCATCTTTTGGTCTATGACCTCTACCGGATCCTCGGTGCTATTTGTGATATACGTGCAACACTTTATGCCGTACTGTGTTGCCAATGTAACACAATATCCGCCTGTTACTGCTGTAAGATAATTAAGAACCATCCTATGCTGAACTAGTTCTGTTTTATAAGCTTGAAGTTCTCTTCCAGTGTATCTGAACGTGTCATCATACATTTCAGTGATACAACCTCTACCGTCTGTTCCTTATCACGGGACTTCTCTGGATCAGCAACCTTTTTGCAGTGGGATGAATGGACCCAAGTCTCTCTCTCAGCAACCTTCAATGCTGTGGTGCTAGTCAATAAGACCTGGTATGGTCCTTCCCATCTATCAATAAGACAACCTGAGCGTAGAAAATTTCGTATCATTACATAATCCCCAGGTTCAATGTCATGACAATTACTATCTGGTAAATCAGGAATCACCAACTTCAGATTATCATTTTGATTCCTCAACTGCTTACTCATGTTAATCAAGTATTTTACAGTCACTTCATTGTTACATTTCAAATCATCCTGAGGGTTAATCATGACATGCGGTTGTCGACCAAACAGAATTTCAAAAGGGGACAGGTTAAGAGGGGACCTGGGAGTGGTTCTGATGCTATACAAAACAATGGGTAAAGCTTCTGGCCACGTCAATCCTGTCTCTGCCATTACTTTACTCAATTTATTTTTAATAGTGCTGTTCACTCTTTCGACCTTCGCACTCGCCTGTGGACGGTACGGAGTGTGCAGCTTGCTATCAATACCCATTAATTTACACATTCCTTGAAAGACATCACCGGTAAAATGGGTACCCCTATCACTTTCAATGATTCTAGGGATACCATATCTACATACAAATTCCTGCACAATTTTCTTAGCTGTAAACATAGCGGTATTTGTAGCTGCTGGAAATGCTTCGACCCAATTCGAGAAAACATCTATACAAACAAGTACATATTTCAAATTTCGACATGGGGGTAATTGAATGAAGTCAATTTGTATTACCTGGAAAGGGCCGCCGGCAGGTGGGATATGGGATGGTTCTGTAGGTATTGCTTTTCCAATATTCTTTCTCAGACAGGTAAGGCATGACATTGCTCTTTTACCCGCATGAGAGGAGAATCCTGGGGCGCACCAGTATGCTCTTACCAATTTGCACATTCCCTCCTTGCCTAGATGAGTCAGCCCGTGAGCTGCTTCAGCCAGACATGGAAGGTATGTCCTGGGGGCCACTGGTTTACCATGTCCATCCGTCCAGAGCCCTGAGGACTCCTGTCCATATCCCTTTGCCTTCCAGACTGCCTTTTCCTGTGTGGAACACAAATTCTGCATCTCACACAACTTCTGTGTGTTGATGGTATTAAATACCATCAGTTGTGTGGTGTCTGTCTGTATGGGGGTAGCAGCTGCAAGCTTAGCTGCTTCGTCTGCTCGGCTGTTACCAAGTGACACTGGGTCTTGGCTATATGTATGTGCTTTACATTTGATAACAGCCACTCTGTCGGGTTCCTGTATCGCTGTTAGAAGCCTTTTTATATAAGCTGCATGCGCTATCGGTGTACCAGCTGCCGTCATGAAATTTCTGAGGCGCCATAGGGCTCCGAAATCATGTACTACCCCGAAGGCGTATCTAGAATCGGTGTAGATATTGGCTGACTTACCCTTAGCCAATTCACATGCTCTGGTTAGGGCGACCAGTTCAGCAACCTGGGCTGAGTGAGGTGGACCTAGCGGTTCCGCTTCTATGGTGTCTTGGTCATCTACGACTGCGTATCCAGTACACAAGTCTCCCGAGTCTGACTGTCTATGACAACTACCGTCCGTGTAGAACGTGAGTTCTGCATCTTCCAGTGGATTGTCACTGATGTCAGGCCTTGCGGTAAAATTTTGGGTCAAATATTCCATACAATCATGTGCATCTTCCTTTGTATTAAATCCTCCTTCCCCATCACTCTCACCTTCCACCCTTTGTGTCTGACCAGGCACACCTGGGAGAAATGTTGCAGGATTTAATGCGCTGCATCTCCTTATGGTGATGTTTACTGGGGCCATTAGTGCCAATTCCCATCTTGTAAACCTCGCTGATGAGACGTGTCTGGTTTGGGCAGAATTCAATAAGGCTGACACTGCATGTGGTGTATGGATTGTGAGGTTGTGGCCTAGCACGACATCTTCGCTTTTTGTCACTAGCAATGCTATCGCCGCAACGCTACGCAAGCATGTGGGGAGGGATCGCGCTACCGTGTCTAGCTGAGCGCTGTAGTATGCAACTGGCCTGCTGGCATCACCGTGTTTTTGGGTTAGTACACCTGCTGCGCAACCAGCACTTTCTGTTCCGTATAGTTCAAAGGGTTTCCCATAGTCTGGCATACCTAGTGCTGGCGCCTGCGTTAGGCACTGTTTGAGTCTCTCAAATGCTGTTTCGGATTCGTCTGTATGCGAGATCCTATCAGGTTTGTTTGAAGAGACCATTTCCTGCAAAGGTAACGCCAATATGGAAAACCCTGGGATCCAATTACGGCAATACCCACACATTCCTAAAAACGTCCT
The DNA here is from genome assembly GCF_028390025.1 of Pseudophryne corroboree. Classification (NCBI taxonomy): domain Eukaryota; kingdom Metazoa; phylum Chordata; class Amphibia; order Anura; family Myobatrachidae; genus Pseudophryne; species Pseudophryne corroboree. The sequence continues at coordinate 385,571,111 of NC_086448.1, read as the reverse complement.
GATCTGTTGCTGGGTTTGTGGCAGTGTCATGTCTCTAATGGCTTGGATTCTATCAGCGGTCAGGTGTCTCAGTCCTTGTGTTAGACAGTGTCCCAAATATTTTACCTTAGGTTGGCATAATTGCAATTTGTCTTTGGAAACCTTATGTCCTGTGTCTGAAAGATGAAACAGGAGCTGTTTCGTATCCTTCAGGGAAGCTTCCAGCGAATCTGAACACAGTAGTAAATCATCTACATACTGTATCAATACTGATCCACTCTCCGGTTGGAAAGACTGTAAACAATCATGCAAAGCCTGAGAAAATATACTTGGACTATCTATGAAACCTTGGGGTAACCGAGTCCACGTGTATTGGACTCCTCTGTATGTAAATGCAAACAAGTATTGGCTGTCAGGGTGCAGAGGTACCGAAAAGAATGCGGAGCAGAGGTCAATAACAGTGAAAAATTTGGCAGTGGGAGGAATTTGCATTAGGATGACAGCTGGATTTGGCACTACGGGGAACTGACTCTCAACTATTTTGTTAATCCCCCTTAGATCCTGCACTAGCCTGTAACCCCTCCCCCCACTCTTTTTAACAGGGAAGATGGGACTATTTGCTGTGCTGGACGTTCTTACTAGAATGCCCTGTTGTAGCAAGCGCTCTATTACTGGGAAAACTCCTAACTCCACCTCTGGCTTCAGAGGATACTGTGGGATTTTTGGAGCTATCCTACCATCTTTTACTTGTACAACTACTGGAGCTACGTTTGCCATTAATCCAGTGTCCTGTCCATCTTTTGTCCAAAGTGACTCTGGTATCTGAGATGTCATCTCTTCTATTTGGGATGGATTCCTATTTGTCATAATGGGATGTGACATTAATTTTGATGGGGAGTCTAACATGTCTCGTACTTCCTGAGCGTGATTCTCAGGAATGTCCAAGAATACACCTTCAGGAGTACAATAAATGACGCAACCCATTTTACATAGTAAGTCTCTTCCCAGGAGATTGGTTGGTGCCGATGCAGCTAGCAAAAATGAATGCTTGGTATGCAAAGGCCCTATTGTAACCTCGGCTGGTTTGCTAACAGGGTAGTGCTGGACTACTCCTGTTACTCCCATGGCTGGAACTGTCCTACCAGTGGTTCTCATGCCCACTGTCGAATTTATCACTGACTTGGCCGCCCCTGTGTCTACAAGAAAGTTTAAGGTTTTACCAGCTACATTGATTGCAATCTCTGGTTCACTTCCAAGACTGGCAATCAATTTAACTGGCTGCAGATTACAGGTATGGCCACACCCCTATTGGGTATGCTGACCTCCCTGAATCCCGTTGGCAGCAACTACTTGTGGGGGAGTTAGCTGGGAACTACCAGAGGCATGCCAATCTCTGTTCGGGGGGTATCTTTTTGTTTCCCCTGTATGTGGCTCAAAACTCCGCCTCTGTGGACCCTGCTCCCAATGTCGTGTGTCGTGTCGTTGTCTAGGGGGTTGAAAAGATCTTTGTACACTCTTTGTTCTACAGTCTCGTGCATAGTGTCCCTGTTTGTTACAAGAAAAACATGTTATTACACTTGACTTACCCACAGGATTCGGTGGTACATACGCAGGCTGCCTTGTGGTCAGCGCCTGTATACTTACTGACATCAACTTATCACTTTGCGACTCCCTGTGTCTAGTGATGTTTCTGTCGTGATCAATAGCAGCCTCTCTCAATGTGGACACCGACAGACCTCGCCAACATGGTTGCGTGGTCTGAACCCTAGTCTTTAATGTTTCCTTTAAACCATCCATCAGTACAGATACTGCTACTTCTTGGTGGTTTGGGTTGGTCCTAATGTCTTCTATTCCAGTGTACTTTGCCATTTCTAATAGTGCCCGATGAAAATATTCTGTTGCCGTTTCGGACTCTTTTTGTCTAATGGAGAATATTTTGTTCCATTTAACAACGGCTGGGAAATACTCCTTTAGCTGTAAATTTATCCTTTTTACATTATCCTTGTTGTACACGTCTGTAAGCGGTACATCTTTATCCAGTCCACAATCGGCTAAGAATTGAACTGAGTCGACATTTGAAGGTAAACAAGCTCTTAGCAGTATCTGCCAATCCTTGTTGTTGGGTTCTACAGTGTTACCTAGATCCCTGATGTATTTTTGGCTAGCAACTAAGTCTTTCCTGGGGTCAGGAAATTCGGACACTATTGTTCTTAATTCCATTCGGGAAAATGGAGTGTACATGGCAATGTTCCTTATGGGAGTGGCTCCTGATACATCTGTTTTCCCATTGGGAACTGCTATTACTCTAACAGGGTTAACTCTAACAACCTCATTCTGTGTAGATTCTACAACTTGTGGTGAAATTGTTTCAGTATAATGCATGGTGCCGTACTTACCCGTTGACACGACCTCACCTATCCCTCCGCTAGGGGCCTTCGCTAATCTCGTGGGTGTTGCTGTGCCTACTGTGGTCTCCGCTATGGTGGCCGCGAGAAAGAGAGCTGAAATTGTTGCTGGATCGTCTTCTTGATCACACTCCTGAGGAAAGTTCAAAACAGGGTACAACTTGCACGGGTTAATACTTGCATGAGTTACTTGGTTAACATCATTAACATTTACAGGGTTACTAAGTGTTTGTGTTTTACAACCCAGTGCGTTTCTCTCCGTAATCAACTTCTCTCCTGCTATGTATGGTGGTGGCGGGGCTGTGGCTATCAGTTTCCTGACTGCCCCAGATCCCGCCGCCAGAGCCAAACCTCTCTGTATCTCACCTTCCTGTTGCCACAACTGTAAATAATCATGATGCTGAATTCGTCTCTTTGTTGATTTTATGAGACATATCCTCCTCCTTAAATTTTGTAACACTTCTGGACTGAAGCTACCTATTCTTGGGAATTTCTCCCTGTCTTGTACAGTCATTCTCTCCCATTCATCACATAAAACCTCTGTGTGACTTCCGTATTTTTCACACATGATGTACCTTGCCGACCCGACTGGTCGGTTCTCTGAATCAACCCGAACCGAGGTTGATCGCCCCCTACCTGAACAATTGGCCCCCATAATCTGCAGGTGTTGCTTACTACTCCTTTGATCTTTATATCACGGTCTTCAGCGAACCCTTACAGCAAACCAAATTATTCAAAATAGGCCGGCGGTGGCGGTTTACCGAGTACCCCACTCACTCGCCCACCTCGACCAATACGACCTGATCACACCGATATGGTGCTGGCGTACTCGATACAGGGCCCTACCAAAAAACCTTCTGTGTACTGGAACATATGAGGGTTACCCGCAGGACACTTACTCTTTCCAGTAAAGGTGGGGTTGTTAGATAGTTCCTGAGTGACCAGCGAACTTCCCTTTAAAAATAAAAAATTACACAAATCACGTCAGAATGTACAAATAGCGTTTGTGACCACTTTACTCTAATGGTATTAGGTCAGATTACTAACTACTGCACACAATTACGTGCGGTACAATCGTTCAGTACATAAGCACTACCTGTTATGTACTGAGAGATCAGTGGAATCGAAAATTGCGGCTGCGAATTCCTTCAGCCAGAGCTTCCAATGGCCTATATGGGTTTTAGCACCAACCCCCGGGGTTGTGCTTCTTGTACCTTTATAGCGGACCTTCTTTGTCTCCTTATGACCTCCTGGTCTTGTTCTGTACGACCTCCTGGTCTGACCTCCTGGTCTTGTATACTGGTCCGCTATACTCTAATGCTCATATTTTATTTAACCAAGGATGCCTCCTTAGCCACCGTATATGTCACTTACACGTATGTCCTACCCGATTTCTTTTTGGTTCAACCTCTAAGTTATATAAACTTATGTAATAAAAACACACTCACTCAACACATGTACACTTTCGTTTCTATATCTATTTCTGCGCAGAAATTTTCTTTAGCCCAGCTGTGTTACCAATTAGGAGCAGGATCTGTTAAACTAAATTTCAAATTTTCCAAAAATAGATTTGCGTTATTTACCGCGTCGCGTTATCTACCGCTGTGCGTTTCTTATCGCCTTTTCACAACTTGAGCTACGTGGGCGTAACCGGATGCTACGTTGCGTAATGTACGCTGCGTGCGTCTGCCTTTGGATTGCGTACGCTAGTCTTTGTTAGAGACACGTGTACGCAAAACAAAAGATCCACCGTAACACAATTTCTACTTTTATCAATGTAGATGATCCCTGATCATCTACCGCACACCACACTGACTGCCTTATCTCCCAGACAAGCCGTGTGTTGGTCTATACTTTAACTATTACCTCTACTATGAAATAACAGCAAATCTTTTTTAGCACTTTCTATCAACTATAAAAATTGGCAAACAGGAATAGTGATATACGAAATTGAAAAAGAAATGCAGATATGTATGTATGCGTGCGTGTATACGCAAGACAGAAAAGAAATAAACAGTTTTAAAAGACACAAGCGTTTTGTTCTTACTTCCGGTTCCCGGATTCCTTCAGCACTCTTTATCTAAGTGAAGCAGACGCTTATCCCGTCAGCACTGTGAGACAACCTCCCACCCTTTGCTGGGGGATAAGGTCTGCTGATCTACCTAGTGCAGATATGTGAAGGACTGGACGGCCCCCAATTGACAATGTTAAATTCCTTTGTCGTATAAACAACCCTTAATGAAGTCTAAGAACACAGTACGCTGTTTACTTAAGAAGTACCGTAAGGGTACGCTAGTTGCGTAACGATCGCTTAGCCGTAGGCGAGACGCTCAAGCGTCACGTTCGCTCACGGCCCAGTGATCACAGGACAGCACGTTATTGGTGATGACTAGAGTAATGATTCGCTATGGCGTAGCGGACGCTCGAGACCACGAGGAGATCACCAGCGGCGCAGACGCTCACAACGCTATACCTTTATGTCTAAACCTTTTATCAATGAAATACACAGAATACCTTAATGTGAATACAGGGTGTAAGTGCAACCTTGTGTAACCTGACTAACTACAAAGCTGCTTGAGCGTCACCGACGCTCAAGTGAACACTTAAAACTATAGGAAATACACAGATACTGGTTTAGGGTCCAAAGCCTATTAACTGTATTATAACTAATATACTTGTAAAAAGGAATCACAGTACAAATGATACACTACAATATAACAGAGACTTCCTAACCGAATAACTATACAAGAACTACAATACAATACTATGCTGATCTAATACAATACAATACTAGTCAATGGGAGATATGAGAGAAAGAGAAGGGAGAGAGAGAGAGAGAGAGAGAGAGAGAGAGAGACGGAGAGAGAGAGATTGGCTCACAGTAAGACAATATGATTACGGAGAGAAACTTACGCACAAAGGGTATGATCGCATGCGCCTCTGGACATCCAGCTTCCCGATTATCAGCAATGAGAACCGTTTGATGAGAAGTGAAAGCTGGATGCCACAGGCCCGTCTTTTATGCTACTCACACAATGCAATCTAATGGTCCCTACAACCTCATTGTCCATTGGACGCAGGAATTCGGCTTCGCATTATAACAAAAGGTCATAGGGTGATTCATACAGGTGGGCTGTGACGATTTCAAACAGCTCAGGTGGGTGGGAAACTAGGTTTCCCGCCGCATACCTGAGTATGAGTAAATAATAGTAATGGACATAAACTTCTTATGTCCATAACTATTCGCACGAGCGATTAATACGCTCCAAACCAACACCGGAATATTGCTAATTAAATACTCTTCCGATGGGTACCAAACACTGCTGTATGATTCCTGTTAGACCCTTCGCACAATACAAAGAGGGATCCCTCCATTCAGGGACATTCTATATTAACCAAACTTTCAGAATCTATCAAAGGGACCATGATCTACAAACTACATTAATTGTGGAAATATGTAACGATTGGGTCGCACGCTACGACTACATACTCCTTACCGTAAATACGCATACCGATGCGAGCGGGTGCACGCATCAGCGGGTATGCGCTATCACGGGAAAGCGCACGCATGCGCAGCGCGGACCAGCGTGAGGTGCAAATATGGCAGCGTGTATAGGGATATTTTTCTGACTTTGACAAGGACTTGACATAAACTTCGCCAGAATTTGGCTGTGAATTGAACTCCTCGATCTGAGATAATTTCTTCAGGCAGACCGTGGAGTCGGAAGATCTCTTGTATGAATACTTGAGCCAACTTGGAAGCTGACGGAAGACCGGTGAGAGGAATGAAGTGTGCCATCTTGGTGAACCGGTCAACTACCACCCAGATGGTATTGAACTTGTTGCACATGGGTAAGTCTGTAATGAAATCCATCGACAAGTGGGTCCATGGTCGACGGGGAACGGATAGTGGAACCAGTTGCCCTGCAGGCGACTGGCGGGATACTTTATGTTGGGCACACTTTGGGCAAGATGCAATAAACTCCAAGACGTCCTTTTTCAGAGTTGGCCACCAATAGGACCTAGAGATAAACTCCAGGGTTTTTTGGATACCTGTATGTCCGGCAAAACGGGAAGCATGGGCCCAATGCATGAGCTTCTTCCTTAGCATCGGCTTCACAAAACTTTTTCCTGATGGGGGCGTAGAGTCCATCCCTACCGTGGAGAATGCCAACGGATTTATAATAGGATGCTTGTCTGAAGACTCTGACTCATTTTCTTGCTCCCATGAGCGGGAAAGGGCATCGGCCTTGCGATTCTGAGAGCCCGGACAGAACTGGAGTTTAAAGTCGAACCTGGAAAAGAAAAGTGCCCATCTGGCCTGACGAGGGTTGAGACATTGTGCGCCCTTCAGGTATAAAAGGTTCTTGTGGTCTGTAAGTATGGTGATTGAATGAGAAGCTCCCTCCAACAGATACCTCCACTCTTCTAGAGCGAGCTTGATGGCTAGCAACTCCTGGTCGCCAATGGCATAGTTGTGCTCAGCTGGGGAGAACTTCCGGGAGAAGAAACTGCAAGGGTGTAAATGGCCATCTTTAGCCCTCTGAGATAACACCGCTCCTACTCCAACGGAGGAGGCATCCACCTCTAAGATGAAAGGAGAGTCGATGTCAGGCTGTTTCAGAACAGGCGCAGAGATGAACCTTTGTTTTAAAAGATGAAATGCTTGCATGGCTTCTTCAGACCACTTGGACGGGTTAGCACCCTTCTTAGTGAAAGCAGTAATAGGCGCCACAATGGTGGAAAAGTCTCGTATAAACTTTCGGTAATAGTTGGCGAACCCTAAGAACCTCTGGACCCCTTTGAGGGTTAAGGGTACCGGCCAATTTTGGATTGCTTGTAGTTTCTCAGGATCCATCTCTAGTCCGGAACCGGACACAATGTACCCTAGAAACGGAATGGACTTGACTTCAAAGACGCATTTTTCTAATTTGCAATAGAGATGATTGACACGGAGACGGGACAGAACCTCTTTAACCCAAAAACGATGTTCCTCTAAATCGTTGGCAAAAATGAGGATATCGTCTAGATAGACCACGACATGACGGTATAGAATGTCTCTGAAGATCTCATTGACAAAATGCTGGAAGACAGCTGGAGCATTGCTCAATCCGAAGGGCATGACGAGGTACTCATAATGTCCGTCACGGGTGTTAAAGGCGGTCTTCCACTCGTCACCCTCACGGATCCGGATGAGATTGTATGCACCTCGCAAGTCCAGCTTTGTAAAGATGGTAGCTCCGCTAACTCTGTCAAAGAGCTCAGTAATCAGGGGTAAAGGATAACGGTTCTTGATGGTAATGTCGTTCAAACCTCTGTAGTCGATGCACGGCCGCAGACCACCATCTTTCTTTTTTACAAAAAAGAAGCCTGCGCCGGCTGGAGAAGAAGAAGGTCGAATGAACCCCTTTGCTAGGTTCTCTTTAATATATTCCTCCATAGAATGCGTCTCAGGCAGAGACAACGGATAAGTTCGGCCTCGAGGTGGAACCTTCCCTGGAACGAGATCAATCGGACAGTCCCATTCTCTATGAGGAGGAAGGATATCAGCAGAAGCTTTACTGAACACATCCGTGAAATCTTGATATGGAGGAGGTGGAACATCAGACGACCTGGGGGAGGAAGAACAGACAGGCAATACTTTAAACAAACATGTCTCAGCACAGGAGGAACCCCATGCCAGGATTTGCGTAGTCGTCCAATCAATTGTAGGATTGTGAAGACGGAGCCATGGAAGGCCCAGGACCACAGGATGTGTGGCTCTTGGAATCACTAAAAAAGAAATAAGTTAGGAATGAAGAACTCCCACTCTCAGACGAACTGGTAGAGTCCTTAAAGAAATAACTGCATCAAAAATTTTGCTGCCATCCACGGCAGTTAAAGAAATGGACGAAGGAAGTCTCTCGGTGGGTAGGGACCACCGTTTAACATAGGCTTCGGTAATAAAGTTCCCAGCTGCTCCGGAATCAAGGAGGGCAATGACGTTCCGATAACGTTGAGCAACTTGAAGCGAGACTGGGAGATTACAATCTTGAGGAGATGGAGAGGAGATCATTACTCCTAGCCGGCCCTCTCCTTGGCGAGCTAGGATTTGGAGTTTCCCGGACGTTTGGGACAGGCATTAATGGTGTGAGACGGAGCTGCACAATAGAGACAGAGAAACTCGGAGAGACGTCTTCGGCGCTCAGCAGGAGTTAAACGGGAACGGCCAAGTTGCATGGGCTCATCTTTAGATGGTGACAGTTGACGAGGAGGAGGAGCAGAAGATTTTGGAGCAGATGATCTTCCACGCTCAGTTGCTCTCTCTCTGAAACGTAAATCAACTTTCGTGCAGAGTGAGATTAGCTCATCTAACTTAGAAGGTAAGTCTCTGGTAGCTAACTCATCTTTAATACGCTCAGATAAGCCATGCCAGAATGCAGCATACAGGGCCTCGTCGTTCCATGCCAGTTCGGATGCCAGGATCTGGAACTGTATCAGATATTGTCCTACAATACGTGACCCCTGGCGTAAACGGAGAATCTCGGATGAAGCTGAGGTTACCCGGCCTGGCTCGTCGAAGATGCGCCTGAATGTTGACACGAAGGCAGTGTAGGAAGATAGCAGGGTGTCGGACCTCTCCCATAACGGTGATACCCAATCAAGGGCTGAGCCACTGAGAAGAGAAATAATGTAGGCAATTTTTGTACGGTCACTGGGAAAATTGCCAGGTTGTAGCTCAAACTGAATCTCACACTGGTTGAGAAATCCCCTGCAGAATCTTGGAGATCCGTCAAATTTTGCTGGCGTTGGAAGATGAAGACGTGGAGCAGAAATGGGTAAGGTGGGTGGGGTTATAGCTGGAGTCACTGTGGTTGACGCACCAGACGCGCCTGATCCACGGAGAGTTGTCTGAATCCCATCCAGCCGAGTAGAGAGATCCTGGAGACAGCGGATGATGTGGCCCTGTGCAGCCTCCTGATGTTCTAGTCGGGCTGCCAGTTCTTGCATCGGCCTGGCCGCTTGATCCTGGTCTCCGGCTGGATTCATTAGGTCAGTGCTTACTGTCACAACTGAGGGCCTGAGCTGACGGGAGGCAGCCTCAGTTGTAGGGGCTGAGATGTACCGGAACCTGGGAGGTTGTATCAGACCCCTGGACATGTAAGTAACATGAATAATAACTGCCCGAAGGCGTGACCACGACAACTTGGATAAAAGTCAATGATGTTTATTATGACAACTCCGTAACACAGCAGCAGTAAAAGAAAACGTAAAAGTCAGCAAAGAATAAATACAGTTCCTGGGTACTACAGGATGGCAGGAGCCACAGGGCACTGGTAGTGTGAGATAGTTCTTATGATCTTCTAGATGGAAAGTCCTTACCAGGCCCGACTGTAGCAATGGAGATAACCCAGGATTGTGCCAGCTGGTGTTCCAGGAAAAGCTGGGTTGCTGAAGATAAAACAGCTGCTGTGGATACTGGCTGGAACCAGACTGTTGTTAGCACGGAGTGGATACTGGCTGGAACCAGTTAAATAATAAATGAACTTGGGAGCGATGAAATATGAACTGAAATGTAGAACTTGAGAGCGGAGAAATAATAATACCGGTGGAGAGTGGTAAAGTGTAGAAAGGACACCGGCCCTTTAAGGGAAGCTGTACTCTGCTGGAAGCTGAGCTGGAAGCAGGTAATGTTGTAGCTGGAAACAGATGAATCCACAATGGATTGGAGAGTCAGGCTACACCGCAGGTGGAATGCTGGTGCGGGTCTCTATGGTGGAAGTCTTGAGACAGGAGCTGGAACCTGGAAGACAATCACAGGAGAGAGACAAACAGGAACTAGGTTTGACAACCAAAGCACTGACGCCTTCCTTGCTCAGGCACAGTGTATTTATACCTGCAGCAAGGAAGGGATTGGCTAGGCAATTATGCAGATTATCAATACTGAGAACAGATTGGTGGAAATGATCAGCTGACAGAATCCAAGATGGCTGCGCCCATGCAGACACTTGGAGGGAAGTTTGGTTTGTAATCCATGTGGTAATGAAAACAGTAATGGCGGCGCCGGCCACCGGAGACAGGAGGCGCCAGGCTGACAGATGCACATCCAACCATGCGGACACAGCGGAGGCCGCGGCTGACGTAATCGCCACTCAGACACTCTGCATGCAGAAGTTCAGGGACGGCGGCGGAGGCTGCGGGAGACGCCATGCCAGGTGTAATATGGCGTTTACTGTGACAGCGTCCCAGAGTGACAGGAGAGGATACAGGAATGTACACATCAGGATAACAGATGGGATCCGGTCCTGGAGCGCTGAGCCAGCCTTAGGAGGCATCTGATGGGTAAGAAATGGCGTCCAGATACCCGGATCGTGACAATAGGGAGAGGACGTGGCTGGCGTCCTCTCCGTTTAGACTAGAGTACTAGAGAGAGACACAAATTTTGGGGAGCATATTATTAGGAGGAGTACTACTTGCTGCTGATAGTGTGACCAGTGACCACCAGTTTAATTAATCCATTCTCTGCCTGAAAAAAATGATACACAGTGTGACACAGTCACACATACCATATCTGTGCTCAGCCCAGTGTGCTGCATCATATGTAATACTGTATATCATTATCTGACTGCTGAGTGCTCACTGCTCACACAGCTTAATTGTGGGGGAGACTGGGGAGCAGTTATAGCAGGAGTACATATTTTAAGTACAGTGCACACTTTTGCTGCCAGAGTGCCACTGCCAGTGTGACTGACCAGTGACCACTGACCACCAGTATTGTGATTGTCTGCTGACCACCAGTATATTGTGATTGTCTGCCTGAAAAAGTTAAACACTCGTTGTGTGGTGTTTTTATAAACGCAGTCTGCTGACAGTGTCCAGCAGGTCCGTCATTACATAATATATACCTGTCCGGCTGCAGTACTAGTGTGATATATATATATATTTTAATTTTATCTCATTATCATCCAGTCTATATTAGCAGCAGACACAGTACGGTAGTCCACGGCTGTAGCTACCTCTGTGTCGGCAGTCGCTCGTCCATCCATAATTGTATACCACCTACCCGTGGTTTTTTTTTTTTCTATCTTCTTGATACTAGTAGCTTATTTTAGGAGTCTGCAGTGCTGAGTCTGACAGACAGTGTCCAGCAGGTCCGTCATTACATAATATATACCTGTCCGGCTGCAGTACTAGTGTGATATATATATACAGGTTGAGTCTCCCTTATCCAAAATGCTTGGGACCAGAGGTATTTTGGATATGGGATTTTTCCGTATTTTGGAATAATTGCATACCATAATGAGATATCATGGCGATGGGGCCTAAATCTAAGCACAGAATGCATTTTTGTTACATATACACCTTGTACACACAGCCTGAAGGTAATTTTAGCCAATATTTTTTATAACTTTGTGCATTAAACAAAGTGTGTGTACATTCACACAATTCATTTATGTTTCATGTACACCTTATACACACAGCCTGAAGGTCATTTAATACAATATTTTTAATAACTTTGTGTATTAAACAAAGTTTGTGTACATTGAGCCATCAAAAAACAAAAGTTTCACAATCTCACTCTCGCTCAAAAAAGTCCGTATTTCGGAATATTCCGTAATTCAGAATATTTGGATATGGGATACTCAACCTGTATTTTAATTTTATCTCATTATCATCCAGTCTATATTAGCAGCAGACACAGTACGGTAGTCCACGGCTGTAGCTACCTCTGTGTCGGCAGTCGCTCGTCCATCCATAATTGTATACCACCTACCCGTGTTTTTTTTTTTTCTTTTCTATCTTCTTGATACTAGTAGCTTACTTTAGGAGTCTGCAGTGCTGACAGACAGTGTCCAGCAGGTCCGTCATTACATAATATATAACTGTCCGGCTGCAGTACTAGTGTGATATATATATATATATTTTAATTTTATCTCATTATCATCCAGTCTATATTAGCAGCAGACACAGTACGGTAGTCCATGGCTGTAGCTACCTCTGTGTCGGCAGTCGCTCGTCCATCCATAATTGTATACCACCTACCCGTGGTTTTTTTTTTCTATCTTCTTGATACTAGTAGCTTACTTTAGGAGTCTGCAGTGCTGAGTCTGACAGACAGTGTCCAGCAGGTCCGTCATTACATAATATATACCTGTCCGGCTGCAGTACTAGTGTGATATATATATATATTTTAATTTTATCTCATTATCATCCAGTCTATATTAGCAGCAGACACAGTACGGTAGTCCACGGCTGTAGCTACCTCTGTGTCGGCAGTCGCTCGTCCATCCATAATTGTATACCACCTACCCGTGGTTTTTTTTTTTTCTATCTTCTTGATACTAGTAGCTTACTTTAGGAGTCTGCAGTGCTGAGTCTGACAGACAGTGTCCAGCAGGTCCGTCATTACATAATATATACCTGTCCGGCTGCAGTACTAGTGTGATATATATATATATATTTTAATTTTATCTCATTATCATCCAGTCTATATTAGCAGCAGACACAGTACGGTAGTCCACGGCTATAGCTACCTCTGTGTCGGCAGTCGCTCGTCATCCATAAGTATACTAGTATCCATCCATCTCCATTGTTTACCTGAGGTGCCTTTTAGTTGTGCCTATTAAAATATGGAGAACAAAAATGTTGAGGTTCCAAAAATAGGGAAAGATCAAGATCGACTTCCACCTCGTGCTGAAGCTGCTGCCACTAGTCATGGCCGAGACGATGAAATGCCATCAACGTCGTCTGCCAAGGCCGATGCCCAATGTCATAGTACAGAGCATGTAAAATCCAAAACACCAAATATCAGTAAAAAAAGGACTCAAAAATCTAAAATAAAATTGTCGGAGGAGAAGCGTAAACTTGCCAATATGCCATTTACCACACGGAGTGGCAAGGAACGGCTGAGGCCCTGGCCTATGTTCATGGCTAGTGGTTCAGCTTCACATGAGGATGGAAGCACTCAGCCTCTCGCTAGAAAAATGAAAAGACTCAAGCTGGCAAAAGCACAGCAAAGAACTGTGCGTTCTTCGAAATCCCAAATCCTCAAGGAGAGTCCAATTGTGTCGGTTGCGATGCCTGACCTTCCCAACACTGGACGTGAAGAGCATGCGCCTTCCACCATTTGCCCGCCCCCTGCAAGTGCTGGAAGGAGCACCCGCAGTCCAGTTCCTGATAGTCAGATTGAAGATGTCAGTGTTGAAGTACACCAGGATGAGGAGGATATGGGTGTTGCTGGCGCTGGGGAGGAAATTGACAAGGAGGATTCTGATGGTGAGGTGGTTTGTTTAAGTCAGGCACCCGGGGAGACACCTGTTGTCCGTGGGAGGAATATGGCCATTGACATGCCTGGTGAAAATACCAAAAAAATCAGCTCTTCGGTGTGGAAGTATTTCAACAGAAATGCGGACAACATTTGTCAAGCCGTGTGTTGCCTTTGTCAAGCTGTAATAAGTAGGGGTAAGGATGTTAACCACCTCGGAACATCCTCCCTTATACGTCACCTGCAGCGCATTCATAATAAGTCAGTGACAAGTTCAAAAACTTTGGGTGACAGCGGAAGCAGTCCACTGACCAGTAAATCCCTTCCTCTTGTAACCAAGCTCACGCAAACCACCCCACCAACTCCCTCAGTGTCAATTTCCTCCTTCCCCAGGAATGCCAATAGTCCTGCAGGCCATGTCACTGGCAATGCTGACGAGTCCTCTCCTGCCTGGGATTCCTCCGATGCATCCTTGCGTGTAACGCCTACTGCTGCTGGCGCTGCTGTTGTTGCTGCTGGGAGTCGATGGTCATCCCAGAGGGGAAGTCGTAAGACCACTTTTACTACTTCCACCAAGCAATTGACTGTCCAACAGTCCTTTGCGAGGAAGATGAAACATCACAGCAGTCATCTTGCTGCAAAGCGGATAACTGAGGCCTTGGCATCCTGGGTGGTGAGAAACGTGGTTCCGGTATCCATCATTACTGCAGAGCCAACTAGAGACTTGTTGGAGGTACTATGTCCCCGGTACCAAATACCATCTAGGTTCCATTTCTCTAGGCAGGCGATACCGAAAATGTACACAGACCTCAGAAAAAGAGTCACCAGTGTCCTAAAAAATGCAGCTGTACCCAATGTCCACTTAACCACGGACATGTGGACAAGTGGAGCAGGGCAGGGTCAGGACTATATGACTGTGACAGCCCACTGGGTAGATGTATGGACTCCCGCCGCAAGAACAGCAGCGGCGGCACCAGTAGCAGCATCTCGCAAACTCCAACTCTTTCCTAGGCAGGCTACGCTTTGTATCACCGGTTTCCAGAATACGCACACAGCTGAAAACCTCTTACGGCAACTGAGGAAGATCATCGCGGAATGGCTTACCCCAATTGGACTCTCCTGTGGATTTGTGGCATCGGACAACGCCAGCAATATTGTGTGTGCATTAAATATGGGCAAATTCCAGCACGTCCCATGTTTTGCACATACCTTGAATTTGGTGGTGCAGAATTATTTAAAAAACGACAGGGGCGTGCAAGAGATGCTGTCGGTGGCCAGAAGAATTGCGGTCCACTTTCGGCGTACAGGCACCGCGTACAGAAGACTGGAGCACCACCAAAAAAACCTGAACCTGCCCTGCCATCATCTGAAGCAAGAGGTGGTAACGAGGTGGAATTCAACCCTCTATATGCTTCAGAGGATGGAGGAGCAGCAAAAGGCCATTCAAGCCTATACATCTTCCCACGATATAGGCAAAGGGGGTGGAATGCACCTGTCTCAAGCGCAGTGGAGAATGATTTCAACGTTGTGCAAGGTTCTGCTGCCCTTTGAACTTGCCACACGTGAAGTCAGTTCAGACACTGCCAGCCTGAGTCAGGTCATTCCCCTCATCAGGCTTTTGCAGAAGAAGCTGGAGGCATTGAAGGAGGAGCTAAAACAGAGCGATTCCGCTAGGCATGTGGGACTTGTGGATGGAGCCCTTCATTTGCTTAACCAGGATTCACGTGTGGTCAATCTGTTGTAGTCAGAGCACTACATTTTGGCCACCGCGCTCGATCCTAGATTTAAAACCTATGTTGGATCTCTCTTTCCGGCAGACACAAGTCTGCAGGGGTTCAAAGAACTGCTGGTGAGAAAATTGTCAAGTCAAGCGGAACGCGACCTGTCAACATCTCCTCCTTCACATTCTCCCGCAACTGGGGGTGCGAGGAAAAGGCTACGAATTCCGAGCCCACCCGCTGGCGGTGATGCAGGGCAGTCTGGAGCGACTGCTGATGCTGACATCTGGTCTGGACTGAAGGACCTGCCAACGATTACTGACATGTCGTCTACTGTCACTGCATATGATTCTCTCACCATTGAAAGAATGGTGGAGGATTATATGAGTGACCGCATCCAAGTAGGCACGTCAGACAGTCCGTACGTATACTGGCAGGAAAAAGAGGCAATTTGGAGGCCCTTGCAGAAACTGGCTTTATTCTACCTAAGTTGCCCTCCCTCCAGTGTGTACTCCGAAAGAGTGTTTAGTGCCGCCGCTCACCTTGCCAGCAATCGGCGTACGAGGTTACTTCCAGAAAATGTGGAGAAAATGATGTTCATTAAAATGAATTATAATCAATTCCTCCATGGAGACATTCACCAGCAGCAATTGCCTCCAGAAAGTACACGGGGATCTGAGATGGTGGATTCCAGTGGGGACGAATTAATAATCTGTGAGGAGGGGGATGTACACAGTGAAAGGGGTGATGAATCGGACGATGATGATGAGTTGGACATCTTGCCTCCGTAGAGCCAGTTTGTGCAAGGAGAGATTGATTGCTTCTTTTTTGGTGGGGGCCCAAGCCAACCAGTCATTTCAGTCACAGTCGTGTGGCAGACCCTGTCACTGAAATGATGGGTTCGTTAAAGTGTGCATGTCCTGTTTATACAACATAAGGGTGGGTTGGAGGGCCCAAGGACAATTCCATCTTGCACCTCTTTTTTCTTTCATTTTTATTTGCGTCATGTGCTGTTTGGGGAGTATTTTTTGGAAGGGCCATCCTGCGTGACACTGCAGTGCCACTCCTAGATGGGCCAGGTGTTTGTGTCGGCCACTAGGGTCGCTTAGCTTACTCACACAGCTACCTCATTGCGCCTCTTTTTTTCTTTGCGTCATGTGCTGTTTGGGGAGTATTTTTTGGAAGGGCCATCCTGCGTGACACTGCAGTGCCACTCCTAGATGGGCCAGGTGTTTGTGTCGGCCACTAGGGTCGCTTAGCTTACTCACACAGCTACCTCATTGCGCCTCTTTTTTTCTTTGCGTCATGTGCTGTTTGGGGAGTATTTTTTGGAAGGGCCATCCTGCCTGACACTGCAGTGCCACTCCTAGATGGGCCAGGTGTTTGTGTCGGCCACTAGGGTCGCTTAGCTTACTCACACAGCTACCTCATTGCGCCTCTTTTTTTCTTTGCGTCATGTGCTGTTTGGGGAGGGGAGTATTTTTTGGAAGCGCCATCCTGCGTGACACTGCAGTGCCACTCCTAGATGGGCCAGGTGTTTGTGTCGGCCACTTGGGTCGCTTAGCTTAGCCATCCAGCGACCTCGGTGCAAATTTTAGGACTAAAAATAATATTGTGAGGTGTGAGGTGTTCAGAATAGACTGAAAATTAGTGTAAATTATGGTTATTGAGGTTAATAATACTATGGGATCAAAATGACCCCCAAATTCAATGATTTAAGCTGTTTTTTAGGGTTTTTTGAAAAAAACACCCAAATCCAAAACACACCCGAATCCGACAAAAAAAATTCGGTGAGGTTTTGCCAAAACGCGTTCGAACCCAAAACACGGTGGCGGAACCGAACCCAAAACCAAAACACAAAACCCGAAAAATGTCTGGTGCACATCACTAATATATATATATATATATATATTTTTTTTTTTTAATTCAATTTTTATCTTTTATTTTGTCTATACTGGGGCAGACCACCCCTGTACAGACACAGCGGCCCCTTGTTGGACACAGCAACCTCTCGTCGAATACAGCAGTAGTACCCCTGGGACGGACCACCTACAGTTGGGGTACCACTTACAGTGTTACAATATGTGTATGATACACTGCAAACTGACCGTCAGTGTCACAGAAAAATAATAGTATAGTACACTGGGGTATATCACAAAAATAAATTAATATTTTCTAAATTATAGTTTTTGCTTTTATTTTTTTACTCTGGGTCAGAGCACCCCTAGATTGTCAAAGCACCATTGGAGGACACAGCACCCCCTGTATGTAGGGAGGCCAATCTCGGGATCGACGGGATCCCGGGATTTAGGCCCAAAAATGCCGGGATTTGAATCCCGGGATTGGAGCCTCCAATCCCGGGATTCACGGGATTGCATTGCGCATGTGCAACGCAGCAGCGAGGGAGGGTTGGTGTAAGTAACACTTACTATTAGGCGGGCGGCAGTATTAGGCGGGCAGCAGCCATGTACACAGACCGCTGCAGCATTTCAAATGTAGCGCCGGCCGCCAGCCAATCACAGCTGGAGGACCGGCGGCCAATCAGGGAAGCGTCCGCAGCGGCTCCTGATTGGCTGCCGGACTGCCCGTTCTGACTGGCTGACGGCCAGCACTACAATTTGAAAGGCTTCCGGCGCGCTCAGCGCGTCTTGTCCATGGCTGCCGCCTGCCGCCCGTCGAATAGTAAGTGTAGTTTTACTGACACCAACCCTCCCTCACTGTGGTGCTCGCTTCAGCCTCCCTCCCGCTCCGCTTCCTACACCCTCCAGCGCTGCTCCCTAGTCCCTACACTACACCAACCCTCCAGCGCTGCTCCCTAGTCCCTACACTACACCAACCAGCGCTGCTCCCTAGTCCCTACACTACACCCACCCTCCAGCGCTGCTCCCTAGTCCCTACACTACACCCACCCTCCAGCGCTGCTCCCTACAGCCTCCGTGCTCCCTACACTCTTTTCCACTGCCCTCCACTCCCACTCTCCCTGCTCCCTACTGCAATCCCGGAATCCCGGGATTGAGCATTTTTCAATCCCAAATCCCGGTATTGAAAAAATGGCCCGGGATTGGCCTCCCTACCTGTATGGACAGACACAGCATGCAGGGCCGGATTAAGCCTTGGGGGAGCCCGGGGCACTTAAGACACGGGGGCCCCAGTGGAAGGTGGGGGATATATATTAGATTGTGCATACCTCTCAACATGTCTCAATTCAGGAGGGACAAAATGCTCTCTTACCTGGACTTCACTCTTAATATATGATTGATGTCACCTGTGTTGAACTATTTAATTGATAAGAACGGTACTGTATTTCAACACAGATGTTTGCAATCATAAATTAAGAAGGAAGTCCAGGTAGAGAGCATTTTTTCCCTCCTGGAATGGGTCACGGTGGGAGGTATAGATTGTGTATATTAAATCATACTTGCCTACCTGACCCTTTCCATGAGGGAGAAAATGCTCTGTTCCTGGACTTTCCTGGTAATGTATGATTGCATCACCTGTGGTGAAACACCTTTCTTATCAATTAACTAGCTCACCACAGGTGATGGCAATCATATATTACCAGGAAAGTCCAGGAACAGAGCATTTTCTCCCTCATGGAGAGGGTCAGGTAGGCAAGTATGTATTAAATTGATACCAATAGTGTATATTAGTTTTAAACTAATAGTTTAATAATGCATGGGTATTGTTTATACAGTAGCTCCACCTAATTGAAAGACAACTATTTTATAACATTTTCTTGTAGTGGAACAACAACAACTTAAACAACCTTAAAATACACATAGAAAAATAAAATAATTTATCTTGTCACATGCAAGAACAGCAGCAGCCTCTGTACTACTTACACACTGGGACAGGACTCAGGAGGACTCTCTGTGTGTATCTCTATCTCTTGACCCAAATGGTTTAGTTGCATAACAGTTTACACAGGACTCAGACACCCAAGTGGGGAGGAGCAAAGCTGGGATCCCTTTGTCACTTACAGATCTCTCCAGCCTCCTCTCTTTCCTCTAGTCAGAAAGCTCCATCTGTAGCTCATGAAACATGATACTCCTGTGTCTGTGCCTGCACTCCATTTTGTCCTGCTTGCATTCTGGCGCTCTCATTAAGAGGTAAAGGTAGTGATATCAGTGTGCTTTGGCCAGGGGACCCATGACACAGGGTGGCCCAGGGAACAGTATGCCCTGCACCTCCCCCCCCCCCCCCTTAATCTGGCTATGACAGCATGGACAGAGCATACCTGGAGGATGCAACAGCCCCTGTATGGATGGACAAAGCACATACAAAGCACCCCTGGAGGACAAAGCGGCCCCAGCCCCTTGATGGACAACACAGCAGCACTTCTGGATGGAGAATACAGCACCCCTGGACGGACAGCACAGATATGTCCGTTCACTACAAGTTCCACAGCTGGAGTGAAGATGGTGCAATCAATAGGGACCTTTATAAAATCCAGAACTTGTGAGAATCCGACAGCGGAAGGATGACATTTTGTCTCATTTTGGGATCCAATTCAGGTGTGAAAACCTGAGCCGTAATTGAATCCGCTATTCTCTAATTTAAAAAAATGAAAAACATGTCAAGCTGTACTGAGTCAGCGGCGGTGCCCCCACAGCCCTGCATCTCCAAGCCTCCGCTGATACTTGAGAATATATTTACTAAAGTGTAGGTTTATGAAAGTGGATATGTTGCCCAAATTTATCTAGCACCTCATGGAAGATAATAGCTAAAATCTGATTGGTTGCTATAGGCAACTACTCCACACTTCCATAAACTTGCACTTTAGTAAATATACCCCCAGGTCTGTCTCCTATGACACTGCTTTCCCTGTAACTCTTTCCTATGGATGTCTCTCCCCCACTCATAGGGGTAAATTTACTATTGCTTCTAAAACAGAGAATTGGTGATGTTGCCCATAGCAACCAATCAGATGCCATCTATCATTTTCTAAAAGTCAATAGAGAACTGATAAACAGCATCTGATTGGTTGCTATGGGTTCTCTGTTTTAGAAGCTTTAGTAAATTTACCCCATACTCTCCAACTTCCTAATAACCATTAAGGTATTGGAATTGGATTTCTTCTCTTGCCTAGCTGCACTTTAAAGTCATTTGCCCAAAATCTTCTTTCTCTCTTCATGAAACAAGCACTCAATCATCAGCCCAATCTCTCAAGTCTGTAACAAGTATTCAGCCTGACTCTTATACTTCCATCCAGGGCTGTTTCTAGACAATTTCGCTTCCAGTGCGAACAGATTAAAATGTGTCCCGAGACATGTTAAAATATTAAATATATGTGTGTGCCCACAAAAGGGTGTGTGGTCTCGCTGAAATGGGTGTGGTCATGTGTAAGGGGGTGTGGCCTCACAGGAAAAGACTACCTTACACACGGTTTTGCACCCTGCACCCCTAGCATTCACATTAAAAAACATTTTAAAAGCAATTGCATCACAAAGGAAGTAAGAGTAATACTACAGAACTGCTTTAGCTGGGCTGCTGGGGGCCACAGGACTGGCTTGTAATTAGGACACTGTGGAGGTCTGCCCTGTGCAGGAGGCACCTGCAAAGGGGACTTACAGCAGGGGAAATTCAGGCCCAGCTAAGCCTCAAAGCAGCTTCAGCCTCCACTGGACATTCCATGGAGCATCACACTATAAGTCCTTCATCTTGGTAGATTCACACACGGCACCCCCAGACCGGTCCCTGTGTTCCCCACTCTCACCTGACTTTCTCTGCAGGTGTAAGTTGCTGTGATGCTGTCCATTGGTGCCAGGCCCGGCGACAGAGGGGTACAAAGGGTACCCCGTACTGGGCCCCGAGGCTTTGAGGGGCCCCAAGGTGTAGAGGGCACACCAGCAGCATAATGTAATAATAATTTTACAGTGCATCTGGAAAGTATTCACAGCGCTTCACTTTTTCCGCATTTTGTTATGTTACAGCCTTATTCCAAAATGGAATAAATAAATGTTTTCCCTCAAAAATCTACACACAATACCCCGATAATGACAACATGAAAAAAGTTTTTGGGTAGATTTTTACAAATTTATTAAAAATAAAAAACGAAGAAATCACATGTACTTAAGTATTCACAGCCTTTGCCATGAAGCTCAAAATTGAGCTCAGGTGCATCCTGTTTCCACTGATCATCCTTGAGATGTTCCTACAGCGTAATGAGAGTCCACCTGTGGTAAATTCAGTGATTAGACATGATTTGGAAAGGCATACACCTGTCTATATAAGGTCCCACACTTGACAGTGCATGCCTGAGCACAAAACAAGCATGAAGTCAAAGGAATTGTCTGTAGACCTCTGAGATAGGATTTTCACGAGGCACAAATCTGGGGAAGGGTACAGAAAAATATCTGCTGCTTTGAAGGTCCTATTGAGCAAAGTGGCCTCCATCATCCTAGAGCTGGCTGGCCGTCTAAACTGAGCGATCGGGGGAGAAGGGCCCTAGTCAGGGAGGGGATCAAGAACCCAATGGTCACTCTGTCAGAGCTACAGCATTCCTCTGTGGAGAGAGGAGAACCTTCCAGAAGGACAACCATCTCTGCAGCAATCCACCAATCAGGCCTGTATGGTAGAGTGGCCAGACGGAAGCCACTTCTTAGTAAAAAGCACATGGCAGCCCACCTGGAGTTCGCCAGAATGCACCTGAAGGACTCTGAGACCATGAGAAACAAAATTCTCTCGTCTGATGAAACAAAGTTTGAACTCTTTGGCGTGAATGCCAGGCATCATGTTTGGAGGAAACCAGGCACCCCTCATCACCAGGCCAATACCATCCATAAAGTGAAGCATGGTGGTGGCAGCATCATGCTGTGGGAATGTGTTTCAGCGGCAGGATCTGGAAGACCAGTCAGGGCAGAGGGAAAGATGAATGCAGCAACGTACAGAGACATCCTGGATGAAAACCTCCAGAGCACTTTTGACCTCAGACTGAGACTGTACATCTTTCAGCAGGACAACAACCATCATCAGCCTCCCCTCTCTGTGTCCATTATCAGCCTCCCCCTCTGGGGGCATCATCAGCCTCCCCCCTCTGTGTCGAGCATCAGTCTCCCTCTCTGCGTCTATCATCAGCCTCCTCTTTCTGCATCCGTCATCAGCCTCCCCTCTGTGCGTCCATCATCAAGCCTCCCTACCGGTGTCCATCTTCAGCCTCCCTCCTCTGTGTCCATCATCAGCCTCCCTCCTCTGCGTCCATGCGTACAGCATCTATTCACCTGGAGAGAGGGATATGGGTTATGCCAGTAGCTCACAGAGCACTCAGTCAGCCGGGGTGGTGCAGGAGGCTGCTGCCGCTTAGCAACAGCAGCAGTCTCTTCTGCCTATGCGGGTGTGAGGGGTAGGTAAGGGGGGAGCGATCACACTGATTGATCCCCCCTATGGATTTGTCCCTGGCTGAAGGGCATGATAGCGCTCCCCAAATCTGCTGAAAAGATTTCTTTCCCATTAATTTGTGTAAAAGGCATGGCCACATGTCTCACGATTAGGCCATGCACCTCAAAAAAGTACCTAGGCCACCATTGCTCCCTTCACTCCTAGTCTCCAACGCCACCTGGCATTCTCACAGCCAGCTCTCACTCTGTCCATCCCAGCAGTCTTCTGCAATTTATACCTCAGCTAGCGACTCAGCAGCTACATGCAACCAGCGTCCAATCATTCGGCGTCTCCTCTTTTGGTGTCATATCCAGCTCCGCTCCCAACAACCTTATTTCCCCTCAAAAATGGGCGAATGGTGTTCAAACTGAAATCTAAATAGCAGTGTAAAAAAAAAAGCAGCCAGTATTTACCATGCACAGAAACAATATAACACACCCAAATCCGAATCTCTCTGCTCATGTTTCATCTGCCCAACCTGCAGTGTAACATGGTTTTTGCCGAATCGCTAACTTTTTTGGTATGCTAACAACTTTGAATATCCCCCAAGGACCTTAAGCAGCTTCAGTTGCAGTTTTGCTATTTTAGCAAAACTGTAACTGCTTGCGATCGCATGCTGGGTTCTGCCCAGCACAGGGCAATGCTGCCCAGCATGCAAATGCCTGGCAGCAATGCAATAGCAAGGGATACCCCGCTGCCTATGCAGCCTGGCTGCAAAGGCAGACGCAGAGCGGCCATTTCTCGGATCACAGCAACCGCATGTGATGTCACGCAGCCACTCTGAACCCACCACCCATTTCCAACTCCCACCAAATGCCAAATCAACACCCCTGCGATGCCGCATCGATGCCTGTACCGGCCCACGAATTGCTCTGTCTGTCAATCATGCAGAGGTATTTGCATAAGTGGGGTGTGAATGGATCTCACTGTGTGTGCACACACAGTACAGCTCCTGCATGTGCACAGTGGCCATAAATAGTTTAGTATGCAATTGCATCGCTGATGTGATCCATACTGAATAAGGCCCTAAGTTCTTTCCACCTACACCAAGTACAGCTAAATCTCGGAATAATCCGTGGCCAAAACTTGCTGAAGAGGAAAGCAGGCGTCAAAGGCAGCTCCATGTCTGCTTCTATTGGGAGGCCTCTGATCATTTAATTACTACAGTTCCCTCCGTAAGTCAACATCTTCAATTTTCTCGATTCAGGACAAGGGTATTGAGAAGGTCATCTAATAGGAAGATCAAATTTATGATTGGGGTCCTGTGACAAGGGGTCCCAATTCCAAGTTCAGAACCAGAAGAGATTATTTAAGTCTCTTATCACCAAGGAGGTGTCCAGGGCCAAGTTCCCGGATGGAATTTATAGAACCACAGATTAAGTCATGAACACCTGCTAATAACATTCTGAGGATGCTACCTTGTTGGCAGCCAGCATAGTCCAGGTTGAGGTTACCATCTGAACTCCCAGATTCTGTTCCTGCCAGTTCACGAGTATCCAGACCCAATCTGGTTCTATCCATCTGTCCAAATACTCCTTCAGTTCCTGTTGATTCAACTGTCTCCAGACTCAATCTGGTTCGTCCATTTGCCCGGTTCAATCTCCTTTGGTTTCAGCCAATTCAAGTACCTCTGGACTCAATCCGGTTCCATCTGTAGGTCCAAAAGCTCCGGTTTCAGCTAGTTCAAGCTCTTCAAGACTCAATCTAGTTCCATCTCTTTGTCCGTTCCAGCTGATTCAAGTATCTGTGGACCCAATCTGTTTCCATTCATAGGTGCAAAAACTCTTCCGGTCCCATCTGGATTCAAGCCCTTCCATACTAAATCTAGTTCTGTTTAATTGTCCAGATCAGTCTTCTTCAATTCATGCCAATTAAGTGTCTCCAGATACACTCCGGTTCCTACCCTTTGCTTCTGCTGATAACACTAGTGCCACAACCCAAATGGAGACCATGAGCGTTCCACCTCAGGATGGGGCTTCAAGTGATTAGTCAACTCAGGCTGAGGACTCCTGTCAGTCTATTTCAAAAACGGTGTCCTCTCTCCACTATGAAACATCTCAAAATGACTCTATTCCTGTTTCAGCATGGTCATCATCAGCTTCTATTTTTAAGTATTCCTCTGTTGCTCTAAAGACTCCAGACTGGATCTTGACAAAATTTAAATATCTAGACCGGGCTCCTGAATTTTCCATATTACCCAAAGTTAAAAGAGGTCCACAAGTCATCAGTAATACCAGTTTTAAGCCTGCACAGAGATCACGGTCTAAGGATGTGTCAGCCGTGTCTGTCTCCCTGATTCCTACTCAATGGGTTCTTCAGTCAGACGTGCCCTTGGGTGAGTTTTCTCTTGCTCCTGTGTATTCATCTGATGCTCCAGCATCTACGTACTTTGATGGAGATCTAGCTCAGTTCCATACTCTGACAGACCAATACCTCACTATTATGGAGTCTAATCCATCTATTGGCATTACTCCTGCCAATATAATAAAATATTTTATCCTGGCCTTCAGAGTGGAAACTTTAGATTGGGATAATCCTCTTGTTGAATCCAATGATCCAATACTTCAAGATTTACAAACCATCAGTGGCGCAGTTACTGAAAAATTTTGTCAAAAGCCAGCTCGGTTGAAACAATCCGAGTGTACTACCCAGTTTATTAAGAATCGGCCTATTGCAAAATTCTCTGCAGCATCACTGCCTGAGCAAGACCAGGGCACTAGAAACTCCCAATTTGTTGAGACCTTAGATTTTAGGCTCGGCGTATACTTAATTGTCTCCTTACTGTAGAGATTCCAATAGCATTAGTCCTCCAATTTCATCTTCCACTCAGTCTTCAAAACATTCATCCGATACTCTGTTTTTTGATCTATTGCTTTCTGATAATGAATCAATACATCAGACATTTCAAGAATTACAGGAATTGGAGAACATAAATAAACAGTTCAAAGACTACAGGATGTTTTAAGAGTTGGTTATGTTTCCTGTGACTCTATTTCCGATTCCTCACGTAGTTCCAAACTTATGGAAAATCAGGTTAATACGGATGCTGTTAGTCCTAAAGAAGATTGGTATCTTCCTTTAGACTTGGACCCAGACTCTGACTATGATCCTGTTTATGATACTACTCCCTTCCTAAGAGGACCTATGTTCTCTGATAAAGTCTTTGCCCAGGAAATGGGGAACTGGACTGGTGTGCTGACCAGGTTGGAACCAGAATGATGAAACTTCTTCAATTAAATTCAAATAGTTTATTGTCACTACAACATTAAAAATTGCATAAGTGAAATTACAATGCAATACACTCACAACTCCAGTAATATTTAAAATACAACAATGTTAAAAATGTAAACTAACAATTACAGAAGGAAAGAAGCTGTTCCGCAAACTACTGGTGCGGCATCCAAGACACTTGTAACGTTTCGTGGAAGGCAATAAAGAGAACCAGACTGGAGTAGATAGATACAGGTTATAAGGTGATACCTGTGAACATTGGGGAGTGCAGCTACAAGGCTCACACACTGAGCAGTGTGACTTATGAACTGGCAACTTGTGCCCTGGAAAGCAGGAAGCTTTATACCCCTGGGTTGTTATGGATTGGCTGGAAGTGTCAGCAGAGCATCAGACTGGACAGGATTGGACAGAAGAAAGTTAGATGGCGACATCTATGACTGGTTTTGGGGGGAACTTTGGTTTACGCCCGAACACCAGGAAATGGAGCACTATGGAGGGGATGTAGTTATGTGACCGATGGTCAGGAGACTGACGGTCACAATACCGACCACTACATACCGCCTGCTCAAAATCCCACCTTTCGGCATGCTGACCAACAGGTCCTATTACCACTCGTGGGTGTCCATCATTGTCCAATCTTTAATGGCGTACATGCCATTTTCCATTGCAAGACCAACACAGTCCCACAGTCCCAATCTTCCCACAGGCCAATAACTTTACCTAACAATTACTTAAAAAATGTGCCCAAAATGATGGCCTTGAGGCCCTAATCTATACTGTCTGTCTTGTTTACTGTACACTACAGATGTGTCCTTATTCACTATTGCTGCAGTCGCAGCAAAAATCCCTTCGAAGTGCACCAGATTCTGTACAGCTGGACTTGCAACAAGCATATTTTCACTCTTTTTCAACTGAATGTGTGTCTTAATTGCAATCCAGTGCAACAAAATCACTTCATGAGATTACATTGATTATTTGATAGGCAACACCTAAGTCTGAACACCATCTCCTCTAGCCCACAAGTTTACTGCCATGCAGTTTTCCTTGACTCCTCCATCTCCTTCAAAGCACACATTCAGTCCTGCCCTTTTTTTCTCAGGAAAGCAACAGACCTTTTTTATCAATAGGGTAAGGAAAAACTCAAGGAAAAGGAAGCCAGTGTGATTTGTGAAAGACATAGCAAGAATTGTGAAAGCAAGTAGTAGTGAAAGTAAAATAAAGAGTTGTAGATTTTATCAATGCAATTTTGATTATAACTGCTCAACCCCTGGATGTCTGTGTTGCTTGTGCTGCAAAATGAAATCAAATTAATTGTGGTGTTCAGGGATAGAACCTTTACTTTTAGGTGTAACAAAGTGATCAATACATACATTCAATGTACAATTGGTTGATGTCACTTTATAACCAAATCGTACCTGAAAAATCCAATAAATCCTCAGGCCAATAAGGCCACTCTAAATGGCCCTCTCTTAATTTAAGGTACAAATAAATAATTGTTCTTATTCTGGTGTTGGGGCATCCTGATTCCCTTCTCAAATTTGGGTTTGCATATAGTGGTCTTCAGTGATAATTAAGGTTGTGGCCGTTAGATGTTGTTAACCGTGCTTGTTGCTGCCTGTGGAGGGGATGTACTGGCTCAGACTCTTGTGAACTTTATGCTGGAACCATCTACTCTGCAGAGACTCACCTCGACTTCCTCCGCGCTGCTCCCATCTGTCCTGCTAGTCATCCTGGAAGCGCTCACTGGCCTTCGGTATCTCCAATGTGCTGGTCACATTATTGCGGCTTTTCTTCTGGGATTCAGCTGTTCCGCGGTTATCCTTTGCTATGTGCAGCTGTTGTTTGGTCTACTCGTTCTTTGTTGTTTAGGTGCTTCAAAGCGTTTTGCCCATTTCTGGCCTTCCTCTTGGAGAATGTCCTTCACACTGATGCCAAGCACAAGTGGGGTTAATATGCCATTTTGTGGGAGGGTATGTTTCCTTATTGGTCCTTTGTGTTGAGTTTCTGATAGGTTGTTCTTGTTGTCTGTCTTGAGCGTGAGTTGTAATTGTTCATACAGGTTGAGTATCCGATATCCAAATGTTCCGAAATACGGAATATTCCGAAATACGGACTTTTTTGAGTGAGAGTGAGATAGTGAAACCTTTATTTTCTGATGGCTCAGTGTACACAAACTTTGTTTAATACACAAAGTTATTCAAAATATTGTATTAAATGACCTTCAGGCTGTGTGTATAAGGTGTATATGAAACATAAATGAATTGTGTGAATGTAGACAGACTTTGTTTAATGCACAAAGTTATAAAAAATATTAGCTAAAATTACCTTCAGGCTGTGTGTATAAGGTGTATATGAAACATAAATGCATTCTGTGCTTAGACTTGGGTCCCATCGCCATGATATCTCATTATGGTATGCAATTATTCCAAAATACGGAAAAATCCGATATCCAAAATACCTCTGGTCCCAACCATTTTGGATAAGGGATACTCAACCTGTATCAGTTTCTTGTTGTGTAGACAGATACTTTTCCATTCATACAATTTTGATATTTTGTTGCAGTATTGATAGAATGTTATACTTTTATATTATCCTCTTGTTTCATAATTCCTGGTTGTTTCATCATCTATACAGGTGCTGCATGCATGTTTCAGAAATCATTTGCTCATAATCTGATGATAGGTACATAAGTATCTTTGCAACCTATGTGCCTATTACTCCCCTATATCGGTGCTGTATGCATGCTTTAAAAATCATTTGCCAATGGTCTGATTATCCCTATGTACGTAATATAATCATAGCTCTGTGGTTTCTGTCAGAAATTAGCATGTGTGGGTTTACCCTTGTTTTATAAGTGAGTGTGGGTTACTAAGTTAACATTAATCAGGGTCGATATGACTTCAAATTTCTCAAATTCATATTTTAAATACACTTGCATTATTTGAGGTACTGTGATTCTGCCAATATCATGTTGTTCTGGTTTCATAGGTGGAATGGGTGTTTTTTCTTGCAAATGATTGACCTTACTTTTTTGTTGAGACCCTTTATTGACCTTACTATGTTACCTTTGGTGCCAGTATTTCCAATGTGATCATGAGGTGTAGTTCTTCCTTATTTATGTTACTGATGAATTTACCCCTCTCCAGTTTCTCTTCACCTTCTTGATACCCGCGAAGTTCAATGTGGTTGGGTCCGATTTGTGATATTGTTTGAAGTGAAGAGACAGTGGGCATTCCTCCAAGCCTTTCTTTGTGTTACGTATGTGCTTGTTAATTCTTGTTTTGAGGAGTTGTATGGTTCACACTATATATTAGTGCAGTGTGGATGGTGTAATGGTTAGCCTTACTGCCTTACAGCAATGAGATCATGGGTTCAATTCCCATCACGACCCTAACTGTACAGAGTTTGTATATTCTCCCCGTACTTGCGTGGGTTTCCTCCAGGTACTCCGGTTTCCTCCCACAATCCAAAAATATATTGGTAGGTTAATTGGTTCTCAACTAAATTAACCCTGGTGTGAATGTGTCTGTGTGTACATGCGAAAGGGAATAAAGATTGTAAGCTCCACTGGGGCAGGGACTGATGTGAATGGGCAAAATATTCTCTGTAAAGCGATACGGAATATGTATGCGCGCTATATAAATAACTGCAAATAAATAATAAATAAATAAATAAATATAACCTCGTGGGCAGGGGCACTCGAGCATATACAGTATACAATTCCCTTGCTGTGGCACGTGAGCCTACAGTATCTTCTATTTTGATGTTGGTGTTGTTCATGGTGGATTTCACTGCATGCGTGCTTTTCAAATTACTACTCTCGATTATGGGGGTAGAATGGCTGGTAGTGTATCATCCTGTAGTAGGATAGGTCAGTGTTTCTTAATTATCCTTTACACCTGCTTTGCATGTCTTGTGTATTAGGTAATGAAGAGGATTTCCTCAGTTTTGTCTTTACGTTTTACTCGACTTTTGTATTGTAGTATTGTAGTAGCAGTTCTCGGTTTCCCCCACTGTCGTGAATGCTTTCCGTACTTGTTCCTCGTATTGTTTCTTTATGAATTGAGAATGTATTTTCATCCCTTGTGCTTCATAGTCAGTGATCCTGGAGCAGTTTCTCCTAAGTCTTGAATTGTCCGGCTGGAATGTTGTTCAGTCAGTTTGGGAGATGACGGCTGGATGCTAAGATGAAACTATTACCATCTACTGGTGGGATGTGGTTACTATCCCAGCAGTCAGTATCCCAGTGGTCAGCATACTGACGCCGGGATCCTGGCCGCCAGAATGCCGGCAGGGGGTCCAAGACAATTCCCACTCGTAGGTGTTTATGACACCTATAGAGTAGGAATAGGACCTGTGGCGAGCACCTCAAGCCACCAAGCCCACAAGGGGCTGTGTTCCGCTTTCCCACCTGCTGGCATTCTTGCGGCCAGGATACCAGCGTTAGTATGCTGACCGTTGGTTTCCCGGCCCCAACCCTTTCTGGCTTATGGAATGTGTTTGTGTGTATTTGCTTGTCTACAATGAAGATGTTTAAGTCAAGAAATTCAACTTTCGTTTCGTTGTACATGGTGGTAAACTTAAGGTTAACATCATTGTTACTCATGTTTTTTATGAACCTTGAGAGTGACTCTGCACTGCCCTGCCAGATGAAAAAAATGTCAACTATGAACTTCACCCAGAGGACAAGGTTAGCGTCAAGCTCACGATTGGGACCAGATTCTATCGTCCTCACATTTGCTCATGAATAGATTTGAATAGCACGGCACAAACCTCATCCCCATCGCTGTCCCTGTGACCTGG
Source organism: Pseudophryne corroboree (assembly GCF_028390025.1). Classification (NCBI taxonomy): domain Eukaryota; kingdom Metazoa; phylum Chordata; class Amphibia; order Anura; family Myobatrachidae; genus Pseudophryne; species Pseudophryne corroboree. The sequence continues at coordinate 385,540,353 of NC_086448.1, read as the reverse complement.
AGATAATAACTGTCATCAAACCATGAGTAATTGTGTGTAAGAATGAAATTTATACCATTGATGATGACATTTTGTTGTTCTATGTGTAACCCTGATTTAGGGTTTAAACAACACTTATACTGAGGTAGTTATAATATGGTGACTAAAATGGAGTATAAGCATATATATTATTCATATAAAAGTTAATGGATGTTGTAATACTGTATGCATGTTTTGAGGTAAATAATACAGTTCACATATATGTAATTGTATGTACATTGATGTAAATGTAGTGGTGAATACAATGAAGGCTTATTTTATGGTTTCACAGTGTATCTAAAGGGTTAATGTCCTTGTGCTCCTAACTGTCAATCACCTAGTGGGGTGATTGCCAGTGGGCGGGGCATCACCTCAGAGTGGGTCATGTGACTACTAGAGAGGGGTGGAGAGGTGCTGTGAGTGTAGCTGAGGGAGAGACTGCATATCCCTTGGTGAGAGGACATAGTTTTTTGCTGCTCCGGCCGTCGCCCGCATTAGAGCTGAGCAGTATACATTGCGGCGGCCGGAGGGTGCTTAGTGTGTGTAGCCAGAACAGGGCTTCCTTACTGTAAAGGTGGTGACAGCAGCATTGAGACTCAGAACTGTTCATAGAACCCAAGATCAGCGCTAGTCAACTCACCCAGCAGTATTGGAAAGGCGCATCTGTGACAGGGAGGCAGAGAGGGTTCCTTCCTACCTATTACCGGCACAGACTCTGACAGCCACAACAAAGAAGCCAGGACCAGCAGCAGAGGCTCCATTCTGTGTGGCTGTAAGTGTAAGGGAGGAGTCGGGGGAGCATCCTGCAGCAGCATCACTAGATGGTAGAAGTGTGAGTGCATAATCCAGCCATTTATATTACCCCTACACTAAGCACAGCAAGCCATAGGTGACTATTGTACATAGTCAATTTCATATTGGGACTAAGGACTCCAGGGCTAGGCCGCAATAATGGCTACTAAGCAGGAGGATAGCAATGGGTCACAGTAGTCAGAGTGACCTATAATGACAGTTCCATGTATGGCTTAATCATAGTGCTAAGGAGAAGGTAGAAAGCACTGGGTATATATATGTAACAGGAGGAGTGGAGTGAAACTTGAACTGTTTAACGCTTCATAAATAGTTTTAAAACTCCCCCATATATCAGCATCACATCAGTCAAAGGAGAGCCAGAGACATTGTTCCGCAGCGCTAAATAGAAAGTAACACCCTAAAGCTGCCACCTAATGTGTGTATTTATGCCCCTGAATTAGCAGAATTAGAGTCAAGGACATTAAAGGTAGCCATACTACAGTGACATTGGATGAATGTTAAAGCCTCTTAGCCACAAAGGATTAGACTATCATCCCGATTCAAGGACTAGCTTGTGGCACTTTAATACAACTGTGTTATATGTATATTCGTGAACCCGTAAGAAGGACTGACACGTAAGAGACTATTAGTTTTAAAGTTAAAGGATTTGAGCTCGCTGTGACTATGATAAGAGAAACCATCTCTTGCAGATATATTTAATATAGACTCATCCTAAGAGACAACAATAATTTGAGGCATACAGGAATCGAAAAGCTATATATGCTCTGAACTATAGAAAGCATCAGCTACTTCAAATGGACACAAGGACGCAGCATAACAAAGGTTTATCATACCAGCTTCTTAGGAGTTTAGTTTAATACTGGACAACTACAGTAACATTTTTACTGAGGAAAGGATACAGATTCCTTGGTAATCAACTGTTGATGTTACTATCTATGAGCTAAATAGATACTTTCTGTTATCTGCCAAGGAGGAACTATAAGTAACCTTATAGGAGAAAGTAATCGCTACCATAAGTAGACTGAGCCAAACATCTTTCTCTTTAACTGGAGGGAGAACTGATAGTTGATACTAAAACATAGTGTCAGACATTCTGTATTAACTGCTGTTATTTTTAGGAAGTTTATGGGCCCTTATAGTGCACTATCATATTAAGAGTACCCGGGTCACTCTAACACCTAAGGGTGTGTTGAAAAGAAAAAGGATTTGTTGTATTGCATGCAGGTACTGTGTATAGGCCTAATTGACCGGAGGGTTAGCATGGATTAATGACTTAAAGGGGAATGTGTAATTGATGAAATGTTAATGTATACTTAATCCATTTGGTACTGGTCATTAAAGTGTTATACTTGCCATGTGTGTCTGGTCCGTCTGGAAGTTGATCTGAAGATCCTGGAAGAAAGAGACAGGTATATTAGATAATATATCTATGATATAAGGGAATCATCCCCTAAGGATAGAGATCAGGCTTACTCAAGCAAGCCTTAACGGTAGTTAAATACTACACATAGCTTGAGTGGAGGCACAGCTATTAGGTAACCATCCCTTAATAGAATACATAGACAGCTCTCGTATCAAGGTATTAAGGGTAGGGTTACATTTGGAGGCACCGCGTGAGATAGAAGTTACACTCAGGCCCTGTTACACCACAGGTGTCAGCTGCCATTAATTATTATTGATAAAGTCCTCACATCCCTAAAAATAAAATACAAATATGGGAAAGAAGCAAAGGAACAGGGAGAAGGTTGGACATAAAGCCATTGCTGTATCAGTTGGGAGAGTTGAAGCCAATAGAGAATGTAAAAGTATGGACAAACAAGAGTACCATAAGGGACCAGGCTTAAAGGAAGAGGTGACATGCAAGTTTGTGGGAACTTTTGTAAATAACCTAGGTGTGAAAAATGAAAAAATATTAGATGTCCCTGTAGAGTTGGAGAAGAGAAAGAAAAAATCAAAGGACAAGAAAGTCAGACTTGATCCCCACCTAAAGGATAGTGAGGGAGGTGTTAGTGACAACCTTGCTCATACTTTGGTCGCTAACATGGATTATGGAATGAAAGGAGATAAGAATGTTCTACCACTGAAAGAGAGAGTTCCAGGGGAAGTGAAGATAGATGTAGGTATACAGAGATTAGAAACTGTGCTAAAGCAAATAGCTGAGGATTATAAGAAACATGGACAATTAGTATTAGCTCTTCCAAAAGATCAACAGAAGGACCTGATTTCCCTGTTTCCAACTTCCATTGAGGAACCAACAAGAAGAGATAGCCCAGTGGATCTACAGACCCCGATAGAGGTGATAAGACATATAGCACTGGACAGGTCTAAACATATTTATCAGTTGTTGGAGGTTCTAGATGAAACCCGATGGAAGCTAAAAGAAGAACAGATGTTTAACACCAAAATTGATGAGAGGAACAAAGAGCTTGAAAGAGAACTTTGGTTTATACAGAGAGAGATGGAAACCATGGCATCTGATGAAAGACAAACCAGAGTGGATCAGGAGCAACAAAAGTTGATAATGTACCAGCAGCAGGAAGACAATATTCATTCTCTGGAATAAAAAATAACTGAGTTGTCTGAATTATTGGAAGTGGGTAAAGAAACTGAAAAGGAGGATCATATTTGTCTGAATGAAATGAAAGAAAGACTGTCTCAGCTAGAATCTGAGAATAAAATACTCAAGGATGCCAACTTCCTAAACAACTGTCCTGAAGATCGTATCCATGAATTTTCTATGCGACCGGATACTAAGGACATAGCATTACAGACTGAGGTAGTGGATGGTATATTGCTGAGACAATCTTCTATGAATAAAGTTGATAGTAAAGGGACACAGTATATGTCTCTTAAAATGACTGGCACAGTAATATGGTTCCATGTGAAGAAAGGCTATGGCTTCATTAAAAGGCATGACACCGGAGAAGACATATTTGTACATTGGACATCCATAACGAAGAATAACCCCCTAAAACTGTTGTACAGTGTAGGAGATGGAGAGAAAGTAGAATTTGAAGTGTTGGAAGGGGAAAAGGGTGTACATGCAGCAAATGTGACTGGCATAGGTGGAGTACCAGTGAAAGGGAGTCGATTTGCTCCAAACCGACGAGGATCATACAGTTATTGTTATCAACCACGAGAAAAAGTGGTTGATGAAGGAAGTGCATATTCAGAACAAAGGCAAGGGAGAGATCCAGCTCCATGTCATCCTTCTACAACCTTACATTACCGACCTCTCTCGAGATTCAATGGTAGAGTAAATCAGTCCCAGGATCAAGAAACGGAAAATTCAGATGCTAAAGACTTGATAACTTTAGAAGCTTCGTCAGAGAAAATAAGAATTTACTTACCGATAATTCTATTTCTCGGAGTCCGTAGTGGATGCTGGGGTTCCTGAAAGGACCATGGGGAATAGCGGCTCCGCAGGAGACAGGGCACAAAAAAGTAAAGCTTTACTAGGTCAGGTGGTGTGCACTGGCTCCTCCCCCTATGACCCTCCTCCAGACTCCAGTTAGGTACTGTGCCCGGACGAGCATACACAATAAGGGAGGCATTTTGAATCCCGGGTAAGACTCATACCAGCCACACCAATCACACCGTACAACTTGTGATCTAAACCCAGTTAACAGTATGACAACAGAAAGGGCCTCTTAAAGATGGCTCCTTAACAATAACCCGAATTAGTTAACAATAACTATGTACAAGTATTGCAGATAATCCGCACTTGGGATGGGCGCCCAGCATCCACTACGGACTCCGAGAAATAGAATTATCGGTAAGTAAATTCTTATTTTCTCTATCGTCCTAAGTGGATGCTGGGGTTCCTGAAAGGACCATGGGGATTATACCAAAGCTCCCAAACGGGCGGGAGAGTGCGGATGACTCTGCAGCACCGAATGAGAGAACTCCAGGTCCTCCTTTGCCAGGGTATCAAATTTGTAAAATTTTACAAACGTGTTCTCCCCCGACCACGTAGCTGCTCGGCAGAGTTGTAATGCCGAGACCCCTCGGGCAGCCGCCCAAGATGAGCCCACCTTCCTTGTGGAGTGGGCTTTTACAGTTTTAGGCTGTGGCAGGCCTGCCACAGAATGTGCAAGTTGAATTGTGTTACAAATCCAACGAGCAATCGACTGCTTAGAAGCAGGTGCGCCCAACTTGTTGGGTGCATACAATATAAACAGCGAGTCAGATTTTCTGACTCCAGCCGTCCTTGCAATGTATATTTTTAAGGCTCTGACAACGTCCAACAACTTGGAGTCCTCCAAGTCGCTAGTGGCCGCAGGCACCACAATAGGTTGGTTCAGATGAAATGCTGATACCACTTTAGGGAGAAAATGCGGACGAGTCCGCAGTTCTGCCCTATCCGAATGGAAGATTAGATAAGGACTTTTATAAGATAAAGCCGCCAATTCAGATACTCTCCTGGCAGAGGCCAGGGCTAGTAACATAGTCACTTTCAATGTGAGATATTTCAAATCCACCTTTTTCAATGGTTCAAACCAATGGGATTTGAGGAAATCTAAAACTACATTTAGATCCCACGGTGCCACCGGAGGCACCACAGGAGGCTGTATATGCAGTACTCCCTTGACAAAAGTCTGGACCTCAGGGACAGAGGCCAATTCTTTTTGGAAGAATATTGACAGGGCCGAAATTTGAACCTTAATGGATCCCAATTTGAGACCCATAGATAATCCTGATTGCAGGAAATGTAGGAAACGACCCAGTTGGAATTCCTCCGTCGGACCCTCCGATCCTCGCACCACGCTACATATTTTCGCCAAATGCGGTGATAATGTTTCACGGTGACTTCCTTCCGTGCCTTAATCAAGGTAGGAATGACTTCTTCTGGAATGCCTTTCCCTTTTAGGATCTGGCGTTCAACCGCCATGCCGTCAAACGCAGCCGCGGTAAGTCTTGAAAAAGACAGGGACCCTGCTGTAGCAGGTCCCTTCTCAGAGGTAGAGGCCACGGTTCGTCCGTGAGCATCTCTTGAAGTTCCGGATACCAAGTCCTTCTCGGCCAATCCGGAACCACTAGTATTGTTCTTACTCTTCTTTGCCGTATGATCTTCAATACCTTTGGTATGAGCGGCAGAGGAGGAAACACATACACTGACTGGTACACCCAAGGAGTTACCAGTGCGTCCACAGCTATTGCCTGTGGATCTCTTGACCTGGCGCAATATTTGTCCAGTTTCTTGTGGAGGCGAGACGCCATCATGTCTACAATTGGTCTTTCCCAACGGTCTATTAACATGTTGAAGACTTCTGGATGTAGACCCCACTCTCCCGGATGAAGATCGTGTCTGCTGAGGAAGTCTGCTTCCCAGTTGTCCACGCCCGGGATGAACACTGCTGACAGTGCTATCACGTGATTCTCCGCCCAGCGAAGAATCTTGGCAGCTTCTGCCATTGCACTCCTGCTTCTTGTGCCGCCCTGCCTGTTTACATGGGCGACCGCCGTGATGTTGTCCGACTGAATCAACACCGGCTTTCCTTGCAGGAGAAGTTCCGCCTGGCTTAGAGCATTGTAGATTGCTCTTAGTTCCAGAATGTTTATGTGAAGAGACTTTTCCAGACTCGTCCATACTCCCTGGAAGTTTCTTCCTTGTGTGACTGCTCCCCAGCCTCTCAGGCTGGCGTCCGTGGTCACCAGGATCCAATCCTGAATGCCGAATCTGCGGCCTTCTAATAGGTGAGCCTTCTGCAACCACCACAGAAGTGACACCCTTGTCTTTGGTGACAGGGTTATTCGCAGGTGCATCTGCAGATGCGACCCTGACCATTTGTCCAACAGATCCCTTTGGAATATTCTTGCATGGAATCTGCCGAATGGAATTGCTTCGTAAGAAGCCACCATTTTTCCCAGGACTCTTGTGCATTGATGTACTGACACTTTTCCTGGTTTTAGGAGGTTCCTGACCAGATCGGATAACTCCTTGGCTTTTCCCTCTGGAAGGAAAACCTTTTTCTGAACCGTGTCCAGAATCATTCCTAGGAACAGCAGACGAGTTGTCGGGATTAAATGGGATTTTGGAATATTCAGAATCCACCCGTGTTGTCTTAGCACCTCTTGAGATAGTGCTAAAGCTGTCTCCAGCTGTTCTCTGGACCTTGCCCTTATTAGGAGATCGTCCAAGTATGGGATAACTAATACGCCTTTTCTTCGAAGAAGAATCATCATCTCGGCCATTACCTTGGTAAAGACCCGAGGCGCCGTGGACAATCCGAACGGCAGCGTCTGAAACTGATAGTGACAGTTTTGAACAATGAACCTGAGGTACCCCTGGTGTGCGGGGTAAATCGGAACGTGTAGATACGCATCCTTGATGTCCAAGGATACCATAAAGTCCCCTTCTTCCAGGTTCGCTATCACTGCTCTGAGTGACTCCATCTTGAACTTGAACTTTTTTATGTAGAGGTTCAAGGACTTCAGATTTAGAATAGGCCTTACCGAGCCATCCGGCTTCGGTACCACAAATAGAGTGGAATAATACCCCTTTCCTTGTTGTAATAGGGGTACTTTGACTATCACCTGCTGAGCGTACAGCTTGTGAATGGCTTCCAACACCCTCTCCCTTTCGGAAGAGACGGTTGGTAAGGCAGACTTCAGGAAACGATGAGGAGGATCCGTCTCTAATTCCAACCTGTACCCCTGAGATATTATCTGCAGGATCCAGGGGTCTACCTGCGAGTGAGCCCACTGCGCGCTGTAATTTTTGAGACGGCCCCCCACTGTCCCCGAGTCCGCTTGAGAGGCCCCAGCGTCATGCTGAGGTTTTTGCAGGAGCCGGGGAGGGCTTCTGTTCCTGGGAAGGAGCTGCCTGTTGGTGTCTCTTCCCTCTTCCTCTGCCTCGTGGCAGGTACGACAAGCCCTTTGCTCTCTTATTTTTGTAGGAGCGAAAAGGCTGCGGTTGAAAGGTCGGTGCCTCTCTCTGTTGGGGAGTGACTTGAGGTAAAAAAGTGGATTTCCCGGCAGTAGCCGTGGCCACCAAGTCTGATAGACCAACTCCAAATAACTCCTCCCCTTTATACGGCAAAACCTCCATGTGACGTTTTGAATCCGCATCGCCTGTCCACTGTCGTGTCCATAAGGCTCTTCTGGCTGAAATGGACATAGCACTCACCCGAGATGCCAGTGTGCAAATATCCCTCTGTGCATCACGCATATAGATAAATGCATCCTTTATTTGTTCTAAGGACAGTAAAACATTGTCCCTATCTAGGGTATCAATATTTTCAATCAGGGATTCTGACCAAACTACTCCAGCACTGCACATCCAGGCAGTTGCTATAGCTGGTCGTAGTATAACACCTGCATGTGTGTATATATTCTTTTGAATAACTTCCATCTTTCTATCTGATGGATCCTTAAGTGCGGCCGTCTCAGGAGAGGGTAACGCCACTTGTTTGGATAAGCGTGTGAGCGCCTTGTCCACCTTAGGGGGTGTTTCCCAGCGCGCCCTAACCTCTGGCGGGAAAGGGTATAATGCCAATAACTTTTTTGAAATTATCAACTTTTTATCAGGAGCAACCCACGCTTCATCACACACGTCATTTAATTCTTCTGATTCAGGAAAAACTGTTTGTAGTTTTTTCACACCATACATAATACCCTGTTTTACGGTATCTGTAGTATCAGCTAAATGTAACGTCTCCTTCATTGCCAAAATCATATAACGTGTGGCCCTACTGGAAAATACGTTTGAATTTCTACCGTCGTCACTGGAATCAGTGCCCGTGTCTGGGTCTGTGTCGACCGACTGAGGCAAAGGGCGTTTTACAGCCCCTGACGATGTTTGAGGCGCCTGGACAGGCATTAATTGATTGTCCGGCCGCCTCATGTCCTCAACTGACTGTTTAAGGGAAGATAAACCATCACGTAATTCCACAAATAAAGGCATCCAATCTGGTGTCGACCCCCTGGGGGGTGACATCTGCATATTTGGCAATTGCTCCGCCTCCACACCAATATCGTCCTCATACATGTCGACACCACGTACCGACACACACCGCAAACTCACAGGGAATGCTCTAATGAAGACAGGACCCACTAGCCCTTTTGGGGAGACAGAGGGAGAGTCTGCCAGCACACACCACAAAGCGCTATATATACAAGGGATATCCTTATATTAAGTGCTCCCTTATAGCTGCTTTAATATATATATATATATAGCCATTAATGTGCCCCCCCTCTCTGTTTTACCCTGTTTCTGTAGTGCAGTGCAGGGGAGAGACCTGGGAGCCGTTCTGACCAGCGGAGCTGTGACAGAAAATGGCGCCGTGTGCTGAGGAGATAGGCCCCGCCCCTTTTTCGGCGGGTTCTTCTCCCGCTATTTTTCCAGTCAGGCAGGGGTTAAATATCTCCATATAGCCCCTATGGGCTATATGTGAGGTATTTTTAGCCTTGTATAAGGTTTATATTTGCCTCTCAGAGCGCCCCCCCCCAGCGCTCTGCACCCTCAGTGACTGCCCAGTGAAGTGTGCTGAGAGGAAAATGGCGCACAGCTGCAGTGCTGTGCGCTACCTTATGAAGACTGAGGAGTCTTCAGCCGCCGGTTTCCGGACCTCTTCACGCTTCAGCATCTGCAAGGGGGTCGGCGGCGCGGCTCCGGGACCGGACTCCACGGCTGGGCCTGTGTTCGATCCCTCTGGAGCTAATGGTGTCCAGTAGCCAAGCAGCAAATCCACTCTGCATGCAGGTGAGTTTACTACTTTCCCCCTAAGTCCCACGTTGCAGTGATCCTGTTGCCAGCAGGACTCACTGTAAAGAAAAAAACCTAAACTAAACTTTCTCTAAGCAGCTCTTTAGGAGAGCCACCTAGATTGCACCCTTCTCGTTCGGGCACAAAATCTAACAGGAGTCTGGAGGAGGGTCATAGGGGGAGGAGCCAGTGCACACCACCTGACCTAGTAAAGCTTTACTTTTTTGTGCCCTGTCTCCTGCGGAGCCGCTATTCCCCATGGTCCTTTCAGGAACCCCAGCATCCACTTAGGACGATAGAGAAAGAAACTAGTCTCAGTGAAAATCGTAGTGAGGTACATGATAACTTTACCCTAGCACAATCTCTTAAATCTTCCATCCGAAGTCCAGTACTAAAAGAAGTCAATAAATCAGGTGTAGAAGAGCAAGGGAAACCAGCACGATCAGAGAACACTATCCCTGGGAGGCATGAAGGCTATGTAGTTCCATCCCTTCCTATTTGGCCAACAGTTAAAATGGTTGAGATGAGGTGGCTTGCTAATGGATGTGAATGAATATATACTATTTTAGCATAGTGAGTAAGGTAGATGGTGCATTGGCACCTAAAGATGTTAAACAGTGACAATGCACCAGGGGGAGAAATGTAACCCTGATTTAGGGTTTAAACAACACTTATACTGAGGTAGTTATAATATGGTGACTAAAATGGAGTATAAGCATATATATTATTCATATAAAAGTTAATGGATGTTGTAATACTGTATGCATGTTTTGAGGTAAATAATACAGTTCACATATATGTAATTGTATGTACATTGATGTAAATGTAGTGGTGAATACAATGAAGGCTTATTTTATGGTTTCACAGTGTATCTAAAGGGTTAATGTCCTTGTGCTCCTAACTGTCAATCACCTAGTGGGGTGATTGCCAGTGGGCGGGGCATCACCTCAGAGTGGGTCATGTGACTACTAGAGAGGGGTGGAGAGGTGCTGTGAGTGTAGCTGAGGGAGAGACTGCATATCCCTTGGTGAGAGGACATAGTTTTTTGCTGCTCCGGCCGTCGCCCGCATTAGAGCTGAGCAGTATACATTGCGGCGGCCGGAGGGTGCTTAGTGTGTGTAGCCAGAACAGGGCTTCCTTACTGTAAAGGTGGTGACAGCAGCATTGAGACTCAGAACTGTTCATAGAACCCAAGATCAGCGCTAGTCAACTCACCCAGCAGTATTGGAAAGGCGCATCTGTGACAGGGAGGCAGAGAGGGTTCCTTCCTACCTATTACCGGCACAGACTCTGACAGCCACAACAAAGAAGCCAGGACCAGCAGCAGAGGCTCCATTCTGTGTGGCTGTAAGTGTAAGGGAGGAGTCGGGGGAGCATCCTGCAGCAGCATCACTAGATGGTAGAAGTGTGAGTGCATAATCCAGCCATTTATATTACCCCTACACTAAGCACAGCAAGCCATAGGTGACTATTGTACATAGTCAATTTCATATTGGGACTAAGGACTCCAGGGCTAGGCCGCAATAATGGCTACTAAGCAGGAGGATAGCAATGGGTCACAGTAGTCAGAGTGACCTATAATGACAGTTCCATGTATGGCTTAATCATAGTGCTAAGGAGAAGGTAGAAAGCACTGGGTATATATATGTAACAGGAGGAGTGGAGTGAAACTTGAACTGTTTAACGCTTCATAAATAGTTTTAAAACTCCCCCATATATCAGCATCACATCAGTCAAAGGAGAGCCAGAGACATTGTTCCGCAGCGCTAAATAGAAAGTAACACCCTAAAGCTGCCACCTAATGTGTGTATTTATGCCCCTGAATTAGCAGAATTAGAGTCAAGGACATTAAAGGTAGCCATACTACAGTGACATTGGATGAATGTTAAAGCCTCTTAGCCACAAAGGATTAGACTATCATCCCGATTCAAGGACTAGCTTGTGGCACTTTAATACAACTGTGTTATATGTATATTCGTGAACCCGTAAGAAGGACTGACACGTAAGAGACTATTAGTTTTAAAGTTAAAGGATTTGAGCTCGCTGTGACTATGATAAGAGAAACCATCTCTTGCAGATATATTTAATATAGACTCATCCTAAGAGACAACAATAATTTGAGGCATACAGGAATCGAAAAGCTATATATGCTCTGAACTATAGAAAGCATCAGCTACTTCAAATGGACACAAGGACGCAGCATAACAAAGGTTTATCATACCAGCTTCTTAGGAGTTTAGTTTAATACTGGACAACTACAGTAACATTTTTACTGAGGAAAGGATACAGATTCCTTGGTAATCAACTGTTGATGTTACTATCTATGAGCTAAATAGATACTTTCTGTTATCTGCCAAGGAGGAACTATAAGTAACCTTATAGGAGAAAGTAATCGCTACCATAAGTAGACTGAGCCAAACATCTTTCTCTTTAACTGGAGGGAGAACTGATAGTTGATACTAAAACATAGTGTCAGACATTCTGTATTAACTGCTGTTATTTTTAGGAAGTTTATGGGCCCTTATAGTGCACTATCATATTAAGAGTACCCGGGTCACTCTAACACCTAAGGGTGTGTTGAAAAGAAAAAGGATTTGTTGTATTGCATGCAGGTACTGTGTATAGGCCTAATTGACCGGGGGTTAGCATGGATTAATGACTTAAAGGGGAATGTGTAATTGATGAAATGTTAATGTATACTTAATCCATTTGGTACTGGTCATTAAAGTGTTATACTTGCCATGTGTGTCTGGTCCGTCTGGAAGTTGATCTGAAGATCCTGGAAGAAAGAGACAGGTATATTAGATAATATATCTATGATATAAGGGAATCATCCCCTAAGGATAGAGATCAGGCTTACTCAAGCAAGCCTTAACGGTAGTTAAATACTACACATAGCTTGAGTGGAGGCACAGCTATTAGGTAACCATCCCTTAATAGAATACATAGACAGCTCTCGTATCAAGGTATTAAGGGTAGGGTTACATATGGTCATGTCTTGACCTTTGTTTATGTAGTGTCATGCACTTTCCAGAAAATGTGTGTGCTTAATTATGGAATATAAGGATGTTATGTCACTCTTGGCTAGACAGTATTCATCTTTCCATGTCATTTGTTATAATTTATTTAAGATGTCGGTGGTGTCCCGCAGATAGGCTTTTTGTTGTTTAACATGTTGCTGTAGAAAAATGTCTAGGTATTGTGACAGGTTAGAGGTAAGTGAGTCTATGATATGATTGGCCTTCCAGGTGGGTTTGATTTATCTTTGTGTACATTGGGGAAGTAATAGAAAACTGGTAAAATCGGGTGTTTGACGTCATGGAATGAGTGTCTGTAGTTCATGTCTGAATTGCTCTGTTCAGTCTTTATGTAATTTGTGGTATGCGGTTGTGTCATCGAGTATCCTGTGTGCCTCTTTTAAATAGTCATCATTGTTCAGGATGACTATTCCCCAGCCCTTTGTCGACTGGTTTCACAATTATTCTCCTTTTCTCTCTCAGTTCCCATAGTGCAGTTTGCTCTGCTGTTCTGTTTGCTTGAGTTGTTGTTCTTGTTGTCTGTTTTCATCATGTCCTTCTCTACCATGTCTGTGAAAGTAGATATGTGGTTACCCATCATCAGAATTGTGATCGAGTTTCGAGGGCTCTGTGTCTGTAGGTGTCTTTGTTTGTGCTGGGGGTAATGGGGTCTGATGGATAAAAAAAAATAGTTTAATTTGAGGGTGAACTTTTGTACAGTATGTCCATATATGTGTAAAATTTATCCATGCTGTTGTTGCAAATTTTAGTCCATTTACCGGTGCACTGATGTGATCCTTGTTGAGTTGTGCGTTGCTCAGGTTGAATATACCCTGATCTTTCTTTTGCGGTGTTCCGGCTTCTAGTGTTTTACTTTTATGCTACCCCCCCCCTCCCCCAACTTCTTGTTCTGTAAGTTTTATCTCTGTCTGTATAGTGGTCTGAAAGACTTCACCCTCGAGTCAGTTGTCTGTCTCTGCCTCTAAAAAACTGTCTGCACATGTTTGATTTGATTTTCTAAAATCCAGCAATTTACAGGATCCCAGACAGCATGGATTTACTGTGGGGACTTCATCTCAAACATATCTTATTGACATTTTAGGACTAAAGTTATAGATAAATAGAGATGGGAGGGTGGGGGGTGTAAATATAGCTTATCTAGACTTAAGTAAGGCTTTTGACACTTTTTCACATCACAACATGATAAATAAAATTGAAAGCATGGGATTGAATACTAAGATGGTTGCAGGATAGAAAACAAAGAGTTGTAGTAAATGGGGTGCATTCATAGTAGGGAAAGGTTTCCAGTGAAGTACAGCAGGGATCTGTACTTGGTCGTGTGCTTTTTAATATTTTTATTGGTGAAATTGCATATGGTATTGAAGGAAAAGTATGCCTTTTTGCAGATGACACTAAGGTATGCAACGAGGTCGACACAACAGCAGGGGTAAAACAAATAATTGATGATCTAGGTATACTACATGAATGGTCAAAAGTGTGGCAACTACAGTTTAATGCAAATCATGGGTCTCAAAAATCCAAAGGATAAATAATAGGATTTTAATACCTACCGGTAAATCCTTTTCTCTTAGTCCGTAGAGGATGCTGGGGTCACATTAGAACCATGGGGTATAGACGGGATCCGCAGGAGACATGGGCACTTTAAGACTTTGAAAGGGTGTGAACTGGCTCCTCCCTCTATGCCCCTCCTCCAGACTCCAGTTATAGGAACTGTGCCCAGGGAGACGGACATTTCGAGGAAAGGATTTATTGTTAAACTAAGGTGAGATTCATACCAGCTCACACCTCAAGCATGCCGCACAACGTGGCATTCAACAGAACACAAGCCAATGGCATGAACAATTGCAGCAACATGCTGACAATAAACGTAACACAACATGTGTGTAACCACAACTAATAACTGCAGATACAGTACGCACTGGTACGGGCGCCCAGCATCCTCTACGGACTAAGACAAAAGGATTTACCGGTAGGTATTAAAATCCTATTTTCTCATACGTCCTAGAGGATGCTGGGGTCACATTAGAACCATGGGGTTATACCAAAGCTCTAGAACGGGCGGGAGAGTGTGGATGACTCTGCAGCACCGATTGACTAAACTTGAGGTCATCATCGGCCAAGGTATCAAACTTGTAAAACTTAGCAAAAGTGTTTGATCCAGACCAAGTAGCTGCTCGGCAAAGCTGTAACGCCGAGACCCCCCCGGGCAGCTGCCCAGGACGAGTCCACCTTTCTAGTAGAATGGGCCTTCACCAATTTCGGTAATGGCAATCCTGCCGTTGAATGAGCATGCTGAATCGTACCACAGATCCAGCGCGCAATGGTCTGCTTGGAAGCAGGACACCCAATCTTGTTGGGAACATACAGGACAAACAGAGCCTCTGTTTTCCTAATCTGAGCCATTCTGGCGACATAAATCTTCAAAGCTCTGACCACATCCAGAGACTTTGACTCAGCGAAGGCATCAGTAGCCACAAGCACCACAATAGGTTGGTTCATGTGGAAAGAGGAAACCACCTTCGGTAGAAATTGCTGACGTGTCCTCAATTCAGCTCTATCTTCATGGAAGATCAAATAAGGGCTCTTGTGAGACAAGGCCGCTAACTCAGACACCCGCCTTGCAGATGCCAAGGCCAACAGGATGACCACTTTCCAAGTGAGGAACTTCAACTCCACCTTCTTTAAAGGTTCAAACCAATGTGATTGAAGGAACTGCAACACCACATTAAGATCCCATGGTGCCACTGGAGGCACAAATGGAGGTTGGATGTGCAACATGCCTTTCACGAAAGTCTGAACTTCTGGAAGGGAGGCCAATTGTTTCTGAAAGAAAACCGATAAGGCTGAAATCTGTACCTTAATTGAGCCCAATTTTAGGCCCGCATCCACGCCTGCTTGTAGAAAATGGAGAAAACGTTCTAGCTGAAACACTTCCGTAGGTGCCTTCTTGGATTTACACCAAGAAACATATTTTCTCCAAATACGGTGGTAATGTTTAGACGTTACCCCTTTTCTGGCCTGAATAAGTGTGGGAATGACTTCACTGGGAATAACCTTACGTGCTAGGATTTTGCGCTCAACTGCCATGCCATCAAACGTAGCCGCAGTAAGTCCTGATACACGCACGGCCCCTGTTGTAACAGGTCCTCGCGCAGAGGAAGAGGCCAGGGATCTCCTATGAGTAATTCCTGAAGATATGGAAACCAAGCCCTCCTTGGCCAGTCTGGGACAATGATGATCGCCAGAATCTTTGTTCTTCTTATGATCTTTAGAACTTTTGGAATGAGAGGAAGTGGAGGGAATACATACACCGACTGAAACACCCATGGTGTCACCAGTGCATCCACTGCTATTGCTTGAGGATCCCTTGACCTGGAACAATATCTCTAAAGCTTCTTGTTGAGACGAGATGCCATCATGTCTACTTGAGGAACTCCCCAACGACTTGTCACCTCTGCGAAGACTTCTTGGTGGAGGCCCCACTCTCCTGGATGGAGATCGTGTCTGCTGAGGAAGTCTGCTTCCCCGTTGTCAACTCCTGGAATGAAGATCGCTGACAGAGCGCTTGTATGCTTTTCTGCCCAGCGGAAAATCCTTGTGACTTCTGCCATCACCGCTCTACTTTTTGTTCCGCCCTGACGGTTTATGTACGCTACTGCCGACTGGATCAGTACGGGCAGATCTCGAAGAAGATGTTCCGCTTGCAGAAGGCTGTTGTAAATGGCCCTTAACTCCAGAATGTTTATGTGGAGACAAGTTTCCTGACTTGACCATCTTCCTTGGAAGTTTTCTCCCAGCATGACTGCCACCCAACCTCGGAGGCTTGCATCCGTGGTTACTAGGATCCAGTCCTGGATCCCGAACCTGCGCCCCTCTAGGAGGTGAGAGCTGTGCAGCCACCACAGGAGTGAGTCACTGGTATTGGGAGACAGGATTATCCTCCGGTGCATGTGTAGGTGGGACCCTGCCAAACTGAATGGCCTCGTAGGCCGCAACCATCTTCCCCAGCAACCAAATGCATTGATGGATTGATATTCTTGCTGGTTTCAGAATTTGTTTGACCAGACTCTGAATCTCCAGAGCCTTTTCCACTGGAAGAAAAACTCTCTGAAGTTCTATGTCCAGTATCATTCCCAAAAATGACAATCGTGTTGTTGGAAGCAACTGTGACTTTGGCAAGTTTAGGAGCCAACCATGTTGTTGAAGAACTGTTACGGAGAGTGCAATGTTTCGCACCAACTGGTCCCTGGATCTCGCCTTTATCAGGAGATCGTCCAAGTATGGGATAATAGTGACTCCTTGTTTGCGAAGGAGAACCATCATTTCCGCTATCACCTTGGTGAAAATCCTCTGAGCCGTGGATAGACCAAACGGGCACGTCTGAAATTGGTAATGACAATCCGGAATCGCAAATCTCAGGTAAGCCTGATGCGGAGGATAAATGGGAACATGTAAGTAGGCATCCTTTATGTCCACTGAGACCATGAAATCTCTTTCCTCAAGACTGGAGATCACTGCCCTGAGAGATTCCATTTTGAATTTGAACTTCTTCAGGTAGAAATTTAGGGATTTCAGGTTTAGGATTGGCCTGACCGAGCCGTCCAGCTTCGAGACCACGAAAAGGCTTGAATAAAAGCCTTCTCCCTGTTGTGACGGGGGAACCAGGATAATGACTTGATTCTGATACAACTTTTGTATAGCCTCACTTACTACCTCCCTGTCTGGAGGAGAAACTGGTAAGGCCAATTTGAAAAATAAGCGAGGGGGAACGTCTTGAAACTCCAGTTTGTACCCTTGGGACACTATTTGTAAAACCCATGGGTCTAGGCCTGAACGAATCCAGAACTGACTGAAGAGTTTTAGACGTGCTCCCACTGGTGCGGACTCCCGCAAGAGAGCCCCAGCGTCATGCGGTGGATTTGGCAGAAGCAGGGGAAGACTTCTGCTCCTGCGAACTCGACAAGGTTGTTGATCCTTTACCTCTTCTCCTCCCTCTACTAGCAAGGAAGGAAGAGCCTCGCCCTCTTCTGTATTTATTGGGCCAAAAGGACTGCATTTGAAAGTGGTGCATTTTCTTTTGTTGCTGAGGAACATAAGGCAAAAATGATGACTTACCCGCGGTAGCCGTAGATACCAAATCATCGAGGCCATCCCCAAACAAGACACCACCTTTATATGGGAGAGAATCCATATTTTTCTTGAAGTCTGCATCAGCATTCCATTGGTGAATCCACAATGCTCGCCTAGCCGCGACCGCCATGTCATTGGCTTTTGATCCCAAAAGGCCAATATCTCTCGCAGTTTCCTTTAGGTATGCTGCAGCGTCCTTGATATAACCCAGCGTCAAGAGGATGCTATCCCTATCCAGTGTATCTATATCAGATGACAAGTTATCTGTACGATCTGCTGGGTCCTTAAGGGCCGCCGTGCCTGGTGCTGGGAGAGCCACCTTTTTAGACAAACGTGACAGGGCCTTGTCCAAAATGGGGGGTGACTCCCACTTTTTCCTGTCCTCAGTAGGAAAAGGATAAGCAGCCGGAATCCTTTTGGGGATTTGAAACTTTCTGTCAGGGTTTCCCAGACTTTTTCAAATAGAGCGTTCAGTTCATGAGAGGGAGGAAACGTCACCTCCGGTTTCTTTTCTTTATAAATACAGACCCGTTTATCAGAAACAGCAGGGTCCTCAGTGATATGTAATACATCTTTAATAGCCACAATCATGTACTGAATGCTCTTTGCCAATTTTGGATCTAATCTGGAATCACTATAGTCGACACTGGAATCAGTGTCCGTGTCGGTATCAGTGTGCATAAACTGGGCAAAAGAAAGTTTTTGCGACCCCGAGGGGTCCTGGACTTGCAATAACATATCCTCCACAGATTTTTTCCACGCCTGGGTCTGCGACTCAGACTTATCTAATCTTTTACTGATAAGAGCCATATTCGCATTCAAGACATTCACCCAGTCAGGAGTCGGCGGTGCCGACAGGGTCACCCCCACAGTCATCTGTGTCCCTAATACAGCCTCCTCCTGGGAAGAGCACTCAGCCTCAGACATGTTGACACACGTGTACCAAACACCCACAGACACACCGGGCTTATAGGGGACAGACCCACAGTAAAGTCTGTCAGAGGGACACAGAGAGGATTTGCCAGCTCATAACCCAGCGCCAAACTAACAACTCTGAAAACACAAAAAAATGCCTCAGACCTGTAGCACTTTTAAATGCCAATATACTGCACCAATATATACTGCGCCCCCCCCCACACCCTGTTTTGCACCCTGATACTTGTCAGCAGTGTAAGGAAGGACCAGCGTCACTGCAGCCTTGTGGAGAGGAAATGGCGCCGAGCAGTGAGCTGTGAGAGTTAGGAAGAAGCTCCACCCCCATAATGGTGCGTTTCTGTCCCGCTCAAATAAAACAAATAATTATACTGGCGGGGGTTAGGACACGTCCTCTCTTGCCAGTTAACTTTTAATGAGGATTTATGCTGCCCAGGACGCAGCCCCCCCCCCCCCCCCCCTGCGCCTTGCACCCTGCAGTGCCTGTGTATGTGGGAGCATGGCGCGCAGCGTTCCGCTCGCTGCACGATACCTCAGAATGCCATCACTGGAGAAGTCTTCTGATCTTCTGCTACTCACCTGCCTTCTGACTTCTGGCTCAGTAAGAGGGTGACGGCAGGCTGCGGGAGTGAGCATCCGGGAGCACCCAGCGATCATCACCCTCAGGAGCTAATGGTGTCCTGTCAGCCAGAAGCAGAGCCATTGAAGTTGGTCTCTCCCCTAAGTCCCACGAAGCAGCAGCCTCCCTGAACATAAAAAACCTAACATAAGTCTTTTCAGAGAAACTCAGTAGAGCTCCCCTAGAGTGCATCCAGTCTGCCTGGGCACAATTCTAAAACTGGAGTCTGGAGGAGGGGCATAGAGGGAGGAGCCAGTTCACACCCTTTCAATGTCTTAAAGTGTCCATGTCTCCTGCGGATCCCGTCTATACCCCATGGTTCTAATGTGACCCAGAGCATCCTCTAGGATGTATGAAAAATAGTATTAATAGCACTATATTGGAAACTATTGAGGAGGAAAGGGATCTAAGAGTCACTATTTCAGATGACTTAAAGGCAGGTAAGCAATTTAACAAAGCAATGAGGAAGGCTAGTAAGATGCTTGGTTGCATACAGAATCAGCAGCAAAAAGAAAGAAGTAATAATGCCACTGTATATGTCATTGGTATGGCCTCATCTAGAATAGTGTATTCAGTTCTGGAGGACATATCTTCAGAAGGATATTAATACATTAGAGACTGTACAAAGAAGGGCAACTAAAATGGTGCATGGTTTACATCACAAAACTTACCGTGAAAAACTAAAAGATAATAATTAATAATAATAATAATAATAATTTTATTTATATAGCGCTCTTTCACCAATAGGACTCAAAAGATCACAATATGTTCAGTATAGTTTGGAGCAGGTAAGGGGAAGGGGGGAAATGATAGAAACTTTCAAATAAAACAAGGGTTTTAACAAGGTACAGGAGGGAGACATTTCTCAAAGGAAAAGAAGTATTATAACACAAGAACATTCACTGAAACTGGAGGGAGATAGATAGGTTCAGAGGAAATTCTACTATACTACTACTACAGGTTGAGTATCCCTTATCCAAAATGCTTGGGACCAGAGGTATTTTGGATATGGGATTTTTCCGTATTTTGGAATAATTGCATACCATAATGAGATATCATGGTGATTCGACCTAAATCTAAGCACAGAATGCATCTATGTTACATACACACCTTATACACACAGCCTGAAGGTGATTTCAGCCAATATTTCTTATAACTTTGTGCATTAAACAAAGTGTGTGTACGGGATCCGGTCTGAAGATCGACAGTGTCTAGGTCGACAATGTTTAGGTCGACCACTATAGATCGACAGTCACTAGGTCGACATGGATGGAAGGTCGACAGGGTTTCTATGTCGACATGTGCTAGGTCGACAGGTCTAAAGGTCGACATGAGTTTTTCACTTTTTTGGGGGGGGGGGATTTTTTCATACTTAACGATCTACGTGGACTACGATTGGAACGGTAAAGTGTGCCGAGCGAAGTGGTAGCGTAGCGAAGGCACCATGCCCGAAGCATGGCGAGCGAAGCGAGCCATGCGAGGGGATGCGGTGCACTAATTTGGGATCCCAGTCACTTTACGAAGAAAATGACACAAAATAAATAAATCCTCATGTCGACCTTTAGACCTGTCGACCTAGCACATGTCGACCTAGAAACCCTGTCGAACTTCCATCCATGTCGACCTAGTGACTGTCGACCCATAGTGGTCGACCTAAACATTGTCGACCTAGACACTGTCGATAAAATGAACCACACCCGTGTGTACATTCACACAATTCTTTTATGTTTCATATACACCTTATACACACAGCCTGAAGGTCATTTAATACAATATTTTTAATAACTTTGTGTATTAAACAAAGTTTGTGTACATTGAGCAATCAGAAAACAAAGGTTTCACTATCTCACTCTCACTCAAAAAAGTCTGTATTTTGGAATATTCCGTATTTTGGAATATTTGGATATGGGATACTCAACCTGTATTACTACAGCTACTACTACTATACTACTACTTCTACTACTAGTAGTAGTACTACTACTACTACTACTACTAATAATAATAATAATAGTACTAAAACTAGTACACTACTACTAATACTACAACTACTATACTAATACTAATACTACTACTACTACTACTACTACTACTACTACTACTAATAATAATAATAATAACAATAATAATAGTACTAAAACTAGTACACTACTACTAATACTACAACTACTATACTAATACTAATACTACTACTACTAATATTACAACTACTTTAATACTACTACTCATATTACAACTACTGTTCTACTATTATTATTATTATTATTATTAATAATAATAATAATAATAATAAAATAATAATAATAATACAACTTTGTACTACTAATACTTCATCTACTGTAGTACTACTGATACTACATCTACCATATTACTACTACTACTACTACTACTACTACTACAACAACAACAACAACAACAACAACTACTGTATTACTACTACTACTACTAATACATGTACTATACTACTACTGCTACTATAACTACTCTACTACAGGTTGAGTATCCCTTATCCAAAATGCTTGGGACCAGAGGTATTTTGGATATGGGATTTTTCCGTATTTTGGAATAATTGCATACCATAATGAGATATCATGGTGATGGGACCCAAGTCTAAGCACAGAATGCATTTATGTTACATATACACCTTATACACACAGCCTGAAGGTCATTTTAGCCAATATTTTTTGTAACTTTGTGCATTGAACAAAGTGTATCTACATTTACACAATTCCTTTATGTTTCATATACACCTTGTACAGACAGCCTGAAGGTCATTTAATACAATATTTTTAATAGCTTTGTGTATTAAACAAAGTTTGTGTACATTGAGCCATCAAAAAACAAAGGTTTCACTATCTCACTCTCACTCAAAAAAGTCTGTATTTCGGAATATTCCGTATTTCGGAATATTTGGATATGGGATACTCAACCTGTACTACGTACTTCTACTACTACAACTACTAGTGATGTATCACATGTCGGCACTGCGCAGGGACACCAACAGTGCATACACAGTGATGTTAGTGACAAGTTTGGCAAATGTGAAAGACGTCAGCTCTTCATTGATAAACATCTCATGGGACAGACCATTAGTGCTTGGTCTTTCTCGGCAGTATAAAATATATAAATATCAACATTACATAGCTGCAGAAAGTGCTGAGAAATGTATTGATCAGATTTAACTGTTCTTTAATAGATTCCTTATTTACAAATCACTGAGCTTATAGGAGACATTGTAGAGCCACTTTTGAGAATGTAAATATATTCTGAATGTATTTGTACTCCATTTTCACAGACTGGCCTTCTAGTTGCATGCTATCAAGGTTACGTGGATATTGTAATAGCTTTATCACAATGTCCTCATGTTGATGTGAACTGGCAAGACAATGATGGGAACACTGCTCTTATAACAGCAGCACAAGCAGGTAATTATTCATATTATCATTCTTACTGTGCATAATATTAAATCAAGATGTTATATTTGTAATTGTTATTGGTGGCAGTGTGAGGATAGAAAATGTAAAAATGTATTTTATATTACGCCATGCTTCCTTTTTTTTATTATTAACTGTTTTTATTGAAGCAATATATGTGATACATACAAGTATCTTCAAATTGGGAATAGCAAGTGTCACAAAGATAAATAAGATAAAGTCACAGGAACATAGTTGAGTCGTACATTTGAAAACAAAAACCATCACATTAGTAAAATAGTGCCAATCAAAAATATAGCTTTGCATAAATATCTCAGGACTCATCAATCTAAATTCCATCATAATGTATACCCAAATGTACATAAGTCAGAATGACAAATGAAAAAGAAAAATAATTGAAATTGACATAAAAATAAAAACAGAAACAAAAATAGTGTCCGCACCGGCCTCCCTCCACCCCCGCTACCGCAACTAGGGTTCGCCAGTACCAAGTCAAATCTACAGCACAATTGGCGGATCCCCTGCAATCATTCTAGTCATATACCATTCTGTAGTAGACAAGGAGTTATGAATCTGCAATCTAACAGCCGCGGATAGGGTTACAACATAACTTTCCCATACCTCAAAAAATGTTTGTACTTTATTAAAACTCCTATCCACTCCATTCTGAACAAATAAAACAAATTGGCTTTAAATAATGACAATGAAGGCGGTTCTTGAGCAATCCACACTTAAGTGTAGAATAGCTTTCCTGGCTGCTATACAAACTGTAAGCAGCAATTTTTTACTACCCTTGGAAAGACGCTGTTCAGTTGGAAGAATGCCAAATAGTGCCCACTCCGGAGATTACCCCAAATAATTCACTAGATTGTCCACCAAAAAATTCCTTATCTCAATCCAGAATTTCCATATCAGAGGGCAAACCCACAGACAATGATAGAGATCCGCTTGGGGTGTAGCATATTTCCAACAGGTATGCATATCAGCAAGTCTTATCAAACATCTTCTACGAGGTAATAGTCTACTCTCCTTTACATTGGCAGCTATAAATCCTCTATTTCTACCTCAGGGAGGCAAGCCTTCCAAGCCATTAAACCCCCCTGTCCCGTAGAATTGTCCAGAACATTCCAAAAAAATGACCATACGCAATCAAAATTGCCTTCCTAACCCTAGGAGTCTGCTGTAGCATTCCATCAACCGGATTGTCCGAATCCATTGGGGAGAAATGTCTAATAGTGGAGGCAACATAGTATTGGGCTAAAAGAAAGGCCACAGGATAGGGCAACAAAACTGGATATTTACTGGTGGCCTCCCGGAATGTGAGCAGCCTCCTCCTCTGTATATCCACCAAATGGCCAACAGTAGAAACACCCCCCCAGACACCAAATAGTATATGGGTAATGTACTCTCCCCTCCTGGAAATCAAGATTGGCTATAAAAGGAAGGAATAATGATTTATAGGCATTCACATTATGTTTGTGCCGCATTTCCATCCATAACTTTTTAATATTCCACAATAAGGGATTTCTTTTCAACTCATTGGGCACCTCTTGAGTATGCAGATGTAGAAAAGTAACCAGATCTCCCCTTGTAGGAATTGCCTGTCTAAATCTGTATTTGCATAATTATTCCATTGCACAACCAGTTATGTAGATAATAGTGATGAGCGGGTTCGGTTTCCGAGAAACCGAACCCCCCCGAACTTTACCCTTTTTACACGGGTCCGAGCCATACTCGGATTCTCCCGTATGGCTCGGTTAACCCGAGCGCGCCCGAACGTCATCATCCCGCTGTCGGATTCTCGCGAGATTCGGATTCTATATAAGCAGCCGCGCGTCGCCGCCGTTTTCACACGTGCATTGAGATTGGTAGGGAGAGGACGTGGCTGGCGTCCTCTCCGTTTATATAGTTATTAATACTACACAGTTGATCTGATTGCTTAGCTTATTGAGGGGAGGATTGGGGAGCAGCTGTTAGGAGGAGTACAGTGCAGAGTTTTGCTAGTTTTTTATCCGTTCTCTGCCTGAAAAAAACGCTCCATACCATATCTGTGCTCAGTGTGCTGCATGATATATCTGTGCTGAGTGCTCACACTGCTTAATTGTGGGGACTGGGGAGCAGCTATAGCAGGAGTACAGTGCACAGTTTTGCTGACAGTGACCACCAGTGTACGTTTGTCTGCCTGAAAAACACTCCTGTGGTGGCTTTTTTTTATACTATAAATGCAGTCTGCTGACAGTGTCCACCAGGTCCATTATACTGTATATAGCAGTACGGTAGGCCACTGCTGTACCTACCTCTGTGTCGTCACTCGTCGTCCATAAAGTATACTATCCATCCATCTACATTGTATACCTGTGGTGTCTTTTTTTTTTATACTATAATAAACGCAGTCTGCTGACAGTGTCCACCAGGTCCATTATACTGTATATAGCAGTACGGTAGGCCACTGCTGTACCTACCTCTGTGTCGTCACTCGTCGTCCATAAAGTATACTATCCATCCATCTACATTGTATACCTGTGGTGTCTTTTTTTTTTATACTATAATAAACGCAGTCTGCTGACAGTGTCCACCAGGTCCATTATACTGTATATAGCAGTACGGTAGGCCACTGCTGTACCTACCTCTGTGTCGTCACTCGTCGTCCATAAGTATACTATCCATCCATCTACATTGTATACCTGTGGTGTCTTTTTTTTTTTATACTATAGTATAAATGCAATCTGCTGACAGTGTCCACCAGGTCCATTATACTGTATATAGCAGTACGGTAGGCCACTGCTGTACCTACCTCTGTGTCGTCACTCGTCGTCCATAAAGTATACTATCCATCCATCTACATTGTATACCTGTGGTGTCTTTTTTTATACTATAATAAACGCAGTCTGCTGACAGTGTCCACCAGGTCCATTATACTGTATATATCAGTACGGTAGGCTACTGCTGTACCTACCTCTGTGTCGTCACTCGTCGTCCATAAGTATACTATCCATCCATCTACATTGTATACCTGTGGTGTCTTTTTTTTTTATACTATAGTATAAACGCAGTCTGCTGACAGTGTCCACCAGGTCCATTATACTGGATATAGCAGTACGGTAGGCCACTGCTGTACCTACCTCTGTGTCGTCACTCGTCATCCATAAAGTATACTATCCATCCATCTACATTGTATACCTGTGGTGTCTTTTTTTTTATACTATAGTATAAACGCAGTCTGCTGACAGTGTCCACCAGGTCCATTATACTGTATATAGCAGTACGGTAGGCCACTGCTGTACCTACCTCTGTGTCGTCACTCGTCGTCCATAAGTATACTATCCATCCATCTACATTGTATACCTGTGGTGTCTTTTAGTTGTGCGCATTAAAATATGGAGAACAAAAATGTGGAGGTTAAAAAAATAGGGAAAGATCAAGATCCACTTCCACCTCGTGCTGAAGCTGCTGCCACTAGTCATGGCCGAGACGATGAAATGCCATCAACGTCGTCTGCCAAGGCCGATGCCCAATGTCATAGTACAGAGCATGTAAAATCTAAAACACAAAAGATCAGTAAAATGACCCAAAAATCAAAATTAAAAGCGTCTGAGGAGAAGCGTAAACTTGCCAATATGACATTTACGACACGGAGTGGCAAGGAACGGCTGAGGCCCTGGCCTATATTCATGGCTAGTGGTTCAGCTTCACATGAGGATGGAAGCACTCATCCTCTCGCTAGAAAAAAGAAAAGACTTAAGCTGGCAAAAGCACAGCAAAGAACTGTGCGTTCTTCGAAATCACAAATCCCCAAGGAGAGTCCAATTGTGTCGGTTGCGATGCCTGACCTTCCCAACACTGGACGGGAAGAGCTTGCGCCTTCCACCATTTGCACGCCCCCTGCAAGTGCTGGAAGGAGCACCCGCAGTCCAGTTCCTGAAAGTCAAATTGAAGATGTCAGTGTTGAAGTACACCAGGATGAGGATATGGGTGTTGCTGGCGCTGGGGAGGAAATTGACAAGGAGGATTCTGATGGTGAGGTGGTTTGTTTAAGTCAGGCACCCGGGGAGACACCTGTTGTCCGTGGGAGGAATATGGCCATTGACATGCCTGGTCAAAATACAAAAAAAATCAGCTCTTCGGTGTGGAATTATTTCAACACAAATGCGGACAACAGGTGTCAAGCCGTGTGTTGCCTTTGTCAAGCTGTAATAAGTAGGGGTAAGGACGTTAACCACCTCGGAACATCCTCCCTTATACGTCACCTGCAGCGCATTCATCATAAGTCAGTGACAAGTTCAAAAACTTTGGGCGGAAGCAGTCCACTGACCAGTAAATCCCTTCCTCTTGTAACCAAGCTCCCACAAACCACACCACCAACTCCCTCAGTGTCAATTTCCTCCTTACCCAGGAAAGCCAATAGTCCTGCAGGCCATGTTACTGGCAAGTCTGACGAGTCCTCTCCTGCCTGGGATTCCTCCGATGCATCCTTGAGTGTAACGCCTACTGCTGCTGGCGCTGCTGTTGTTGCTGCTGGGAGTCGATCGTCATCCCAGAGGGGAAGTCGGAAGACCACTTGTACTACTTCCAGTAAGCAATTGACTGTCCAATAGTCCTTTGCGAGGAAGATGAAATATCACAGCAGTCATCCTGCTGCAAAGCGGATAACTGAGGCCTTGGCAGCCTGGGCGGTGAGAAACGTGGTTCCGGTATCCATCGTTACTTCAGAGCCAACTATAGACTTGTGTCCCCGGTACCAAATACCATCTAGGTTCCATTTCTCTAGGCAGGCGATACCGAAGATGTACACAGACCTCAGAAAAAGAGTCACCAGTGTCCTAAAAATGCAGTTGTACCCAATGTCCACTTAACCACGGACATGTGGACAAGTGGAGCAGGGCAGACTCAGGACTACATGACTGTGACTGCCCACTGGGTAGATGTATTGCCTCCTGCTGCAAGAACAGCAGCGGCGGCACCAGTAGCAGCATCTCGCAAACGCCAACTCGTTCCTAGGCAGGCTACGCTTTGTATCACCACTTTCCAGAATACGCACACAGCTGAAAACCTCTTACGGCAACTGAGGAAAATCATCGCAGAATGGCTTACCCCAATTGGACTCTCCTGGGGATTTGTGGCATCGGACAACGCCAGCAATATTGCGCGTGCATTACATCTGGGCAAATTCCAGCACGTCCCATGTTTTGCACATACCTTGAATTTGGTGGTGCAGAATTATTTAAAAAACGACAGGGGAGTGCAAGAGATGCTGTCGGTGGCCAGAAGAATTGCGGGCCACTTTCGGCGTACAGGCACCGCGTACAGAAGACTGGAGCACCACCAAAAACACCTGAACCTGCCCTGCCATCATCTAAAGCAAGAGGTGGTAACGAGGTGGAATTCAACCCTCTATATGCTTCAGAGGATGGAGGAGCAGCAAAAGGCCATTCAAGCCTATACATCTGGCCACGATATAGGCAAAGGAGGTGGAATGCACCTGTCTCAAGCGCAGTGGAGAATGATTTCAACGTTGTGCAAGGTTCTGTAACCTTTTGAACTTGCCACACGTGAAGTCAGTTCAGACACTGCCAGCCTGAGTCAGGTCATTCCCCTCATCAGGCTTTTGCAGAAGAAGCTGGAGACATTGAAGGAGGAGCTAAAACAGAGCGATTCCGCTAGTCATGTGGGACTTGTGGATGGAGCCCTTCATTCGCTTAACCAGGATTCACGGGTGGTCAATCTGTTGAAATCAGAGCACTACATTTTGGCCACCGTGCTCGATCCTAGATTTAAAACCTACATTGTATCTCTCTTTCCGGCAGACACAAGTCTGCAGAAGTTCAAAGACCTGCTGGTGAGAAAATTGTCAAATCAAGCGGAACGTGACCCGTCAACATCTCCTCCTTCACATTCTCCCGCAACTGGGGGTGCGAGGAAAAGGCTACGAATTCCGAGCCCACTCGCTGGCGGTGATGCAGGTGTTATGCACACCAGTGCCAGCAGGAATGTACTGGTGTCTGAACAGTGAGGGATGCAAAACAAATGAACTCACAGACAGACTGGGGAATATGACATTACATACACAGAAGGTGATAGGGTAACAAAATAAACACAAAGTGAACAGAGAAGCCCAAAGGCTAAGAAACTGGGTGTCTCCCTAGTATTAGGAATGCTCAGATGGAAAGAAGCAAGATGTAGTGATTTAATACGTAGAGAACCCGAAATGCTGTTGCTAAGGGCAACAGCAAAACCCTAAAGGGTTACCAACGGGTGTGGCAGTAAACTCCTTGGTCAAAGATGGAATAATAGACACACGGAGAGTCTCCACAATCCTAGTCCTCACTTGCAGTGCACTGGTTCAGCTTACTGCCACTAAACTGACACCTGAACACCTTGCACAGTGAGAAAGGATTTTGGCAGGCAAGTCTGAGAATACAGCCGCAAACTTGCTAGGTTCACAGAGTAGCAAAAGAACCCCAGCAGGTTAAACGACTGACTCCAGTCTTACTGCTAGGTCTGGATTGGCAGAGTGTAATACCAAATCCCAAGGCCTATTTGCAGTAAGCAACAAACAAATACAAAGTTTACACAGTACTAGCTAGCTTTCAGGAACTGACTAACCAACAAAGATTCAGCAGCATCTGCCTAACCTGAGAAGAGGGTTTATATAGCAGGTGCTGTCCACTCCCCACTCAGACCTCACAGACTGTGAGCACAAAAACCAGCACCGGATCCCCTGCCGTGCACAGAGCCTGTAACCACTGCACAGCAAAAGACCCGAACCGGAGTATCAGCTACGCTCAGGTTACTCCGCTAGCACTTGTCTCCCGGTTGCCATGATGACGTGGCAGCACAGAGCAGGAGACCCTAACAGCAGGTCAGTCTGGAGCGAGTGCTGACATCTGGTCCGGACTGAAGGACCTGCCAACGATTACTGACATGTCGTCTACTGTCACTGCATATGATTCTGTCACCATTGAAAGAATGGTGGAGGATTATATGAGTGACCGCATCCAAGTAGGCACGTCAGACAGTCCGTACGTATACTGGCAGGAAAAAGAGGCAATTTGGAGGCCCTTGCAGAAACTGGCTTTATTCTACCTAAGTTGCCCTCCCTCCAGTGTGTACTCCGAAAGAGTGTTTAGTGCCGCCGCTCACCTTGTCAGCAATCGGCGTATGAGGTTACTTCCAGAAAATGTGGAGAAGATGATGTTCATTAAAATGAATTATAATCAATTCCTCCGTGGAGACATTCACCAGCAGCAATTGCCTCCAGAAAGTACACGGGGACCCGAGATGGTGGATTCCAGTGGGGACGAATTAATAATCTGTGAGGAGGGGGATGTACACAGTGAAAGGGGTGATGAATCGGACGATGATGATGAGGTGGACATCTTGCCTCTGTAGAGCCAGTTTGTGCAAGGAGAGATTGATTACTTCTTTTTTGGTGGGGGCCCAAACCAACCAGTCATTTCAGTCACAGTCGTGTGGCAGACCCTGTCGCTGAAATGATGGGTTCGTTAAAGTGTGCATGTCCTGTTTATACAACATAAGGGTGAGTGGGAGGGCCCAAGGACAATTCCATCTTGCACCTCTTTTTTCTTTCATTTTTCTTTGCGTCATGTGCTGTTTGGGGAGTATTTTTTTGAAGGGCCATCTTGCGTGACACTGCAGTGCCACTCCTAGATGGGCCAGGTGTTTGTGTCGGCCACTTGGGTCGCTTATATTAGTCACACAGCTACCTCATTGCGCCTCTTTTTTTATTTGCGTCATGTGCTGTTTGGGGAGTATTTTTTTGAAGGGCCATCCTGCGTGACACTGCAGTGCCACTCCTAGATGGGCCAGGTGTTTGTGTCGGCCACTTGGGTCGCTTATCTTAGTCACACAGCTACCTCATTGCGCCTCTTTTTTCTTTGCGTCATGTGCTGTTTGGGGAGTATTTTTTTGAAGGGCCATCCTGCGTAACACTGCAGTGACACTCCTAGATGGGCCAGGTGTTTGTGTCGGCCACTTGGGTCGCTTATCTTAGTCACACAGCTACCTCATTGTGCCTCTTTTTTTCTTTGCGTCATGTGCTGTTTGGGGAGTATTTTTTTGAAGGGCCATCCTGCATGACACTGCAGTGCCACTCCTAGATGGGCCAGGTGTTTGTGTCGGCCACTTGGGTCGCTTATCTTAGTCACACAGCTACCTCATTGCGCCTCTTTTTTCTTTGCGTCATGTGCTGTTTGGGGAGTATTTTTTTGAAGGGCCATCCTGCGTGACACTGCAGTGCCACTCCTAGATGGGCCAGGTGTTTGTGTCGGCCACTTGGGTCGCTTATCTTAGTCACACAGCTACCTCATTGCGCCTCTTTTTTTCTTTGCGTCATGTGCTGTTTGGGGCGTATTTTTTTTAAGGGCCATCCTGCGTGACACTGCAGTGCCACTCCTAGATGGGCCAGGTGTTTGTGTCGGCCACTTGGGTCGCTTATCTTAGTCACACAGCTACCTCATTGTGCCTCTTTTTTTCTTTGCGTCATGTGCTGTTTGGGGAGTATTTTTTTGAAGGGCCATCCTGCGTGACACTGCAGTGCCACTCCTAGATGGGCCAGGTGTTTGTGTCGGCCACTTGGGTCGCTTATCTTAGTCACACAGCTACCTCATTGCGCCTCTTTTTTTCTTTGCGTCATGTGCTGTTTGGGGAGTATTTTTTTGAAGGGCCATCCTGCGTGACACTGCAGTGCCACTCCTAGATGGGCCAGGTGTTTGTGTCGGCCACTTGGGTCGCTTATCTTAGTCACACAGCTACCTCATTGCGCCTCTTTTTTTCTTTGCGTCATGTGCTGTTTGGGGAGTATTTTTTTGAAGGGCCATCCTGCGTGACACTGCAGTGCCACTCCTAGATGGGCCAGGTGTTTGTGTCGGCCACTTGGGTCGCTTATCTTAGTCACACAGCTACCTCATTGCGCCTCTTTTTTTCTTTGCGTCATGTGCTGTTTGGGGAGTATTTTTTTGAAGGGCCATCCTGCGTGACACTGCAGTGCCACTCCTAGATGGGCCAGGTGTTTGTGTCGGCCACTTGGGTCGCTTAGCTTAGTCACACAGCTACCTCGGTGCAAATTTTAGGACTAAAAATAATATTGTGAGGTGTGAGGTGTTCAGAATAGACTGAAAATGAGTGGAAATTATGGTTATTGAGGTTAATAATACTTTGGGATCAAAATGACCCCCAAATTCTATGCTTTAAGCTGTTTTTGAGGGTTTTTTTGAAAAAAACACCCGAATCCAAAACACACCCGAATCCGACAAAAAATTTTCGGTGAGGTTTTGCCAAAACGCGTCCGAATCCAAAACACGGCCGCGGAACCGAACCCAAAACCAAAACACAAAACCCGAAAAATTTCCGGTGCACATCAGATAACGTAATTGTGCAGCTTGTGAGTATCAAAGGACATTTGGAAAGTTGATTCCTCCATTCCAAGATGCCTGTTGTAATTTCATGCTTCCTTTCATTACAAAAACAAAAATAAAAAAGACATTCATCTTCTGCACAAAAATGTTGGTGTCTGTTCTATGTTGTTTATGTCGGTTACACCAGAGGCGTCACCGGGTGTAGTGACACCGGTGCGCACCCTTAATATGCCAGCGCGCTCGCTGTAAAAAGGGGGCGTGGCCACAAAATAAAGGGGGTGTGGCCTCGTGGGTCGTCAATCCGGGGGCGTGCCCAGCATCTTCGCAGATGCAGGGCTTTATTGGGCTGCCCACGGAGACTGTTTGCAGCACTGTCGGCTCCTCTTCTATGACAGGAACCGGGTGCTGCAGCAGAATTTCACACTGCAGCACCTGGATCCTGTCACTGCGGAGGAGCCCACAAATTGGTGTCACCCCTTCTAGGCGTCACACCTGGGGGCGGGACACAACCCCCGCACCCGGCTTGTGACGCCACTGGGCTATACTAAACAAGGAGCACTGTGTGACATAATGTGAGCTATACAGGGCCGGTTTTACCATTAGGCAGCTTTAAGCAGCTGCCTAGGGCACAGGAACTGGAGGTGCTTCAGCCCTGAATCTACTTGCAGACGGAGGGGGTCATTCCGAGTTGATCGCTCGCTGATGATTGCATTTCTGCGCATGCATATGCCCCGCAATGCGCACGCGCAATGTACGGGTACAAAGCTCTTTGTGGTTGTGCTCAGGTTCTAGCGAAGTTTTCCTTCACACTGGCGGCTGCAAGAAGATTGACAGGAAGGTGGCGTTACTGGGTGTCAACTGACCGTTTTCAGGGAGTGTTTGCAAAAATGCAGGCGTGTCTCAAAAAAACACAGGTGTGGCTAGGCGTTCGCTGGGCGGGTGTATGACATCAAATCCGGACACGAATAGGCTGAAGTTATTGCAACCGCTGAGTAGGTTCAGAGCTACTCTAAAACTGCACAAACTGTTTTTGCAGAGCTCGGTCGCACATGCGTTCGCACTTCTGCTAAGCTAATATACACTCCCTGTGGGCGGCGGCATAGCGTTTGCATGGCTGCTAAATCTAGCTAGCGAGCGATCAACGCGCAATGTACGGGTACAAAGCTCTTTGTGGTTGTGCTCAGGTTCTAGCGAAGTTTTCCTTCACACTGGCGGCTGCAAGAAGATTGACAGGAAGGTGGCGTTACTGGGTGTCAACTGACCGTTTTCAGGGAGTGTTTGCAAAAATGCAGGCGTGTCTCAAAAAAACACAGGTGTGGCTAGGCGTTCGCTGGGCGGGTGTATGACATCAAATCCGGACACGAATAGGCTGAAGTTATTGCAACCGCTGAGTAGGTTCAGAGCTACTCTAAAACTGCACAAACTGTTTTTGCAGAGCTCGGTCGCACATGCGTTCGCACTTCTGCTAAGCTAATATACACTCCCTGTGGGCGGCGGCATAGCGTTTGCATGGCTGCTAAATCTAGCTAGCGAGCGATCAACTCGGAATGACCCCCTGAGTCTGATGAACTTCTATGAATTTCTAAGGTGCTACCTTCACACTTTCACCTGAGGGGCTGGAAAGTGGGTACTGGTATGTGGGTTGGGGAATGAGGGGGGGGGGGGGGGTTGTGGGAGCAGCAGGCTGAAGTTTTGCCTAGGGTGTCGAGAAACCTTGCACCGGCCCTGCCTAGCATATAGATAAATCCAGTACAAAGAACAAAACATCATTATTCCCACCTTGGAAATTTCCATGAGGCATTTAGAGGAGACCCCACTTGAATGTTGTACTTAAATGTGACACTTCTTTATATGTGTTTGACTGAGCCTGTATGCAGAGCACAGCAGAACTTGTTTTGCAAAAAGCTGTGGCTGACAGTCACACATATACAGAGGCGTCACTAGGGTTGGTGTCACCCGGTGTGGTAATTCATGGTGTCACCCCCCATGGACCTTCTCCCATATCACACCACACGGAATCCTCAGAAATGTTTTTGTACTAGTTTTACTTGTAAATCATAATTCCTGTATATCACTGAATGCGATGGCAATAGTAGTGACATAGGACCCTATTCAGGTTGGTTTGCATATTCTGCTTAAAAGCAGAATCTGAAATCGTTTCTGTAGCATGCTGGGGTCCGTCCAGGATGCTAATTGGCATCCAGCGATGCGATCTCAATTATTTTGCGATCACATCGCTGAAGCAGATACGAAGGATGACCCACTGCAGTGGGTGCGTGTGATGTCACATAGCCGCCCCAAAAAAGCTCTGATCCCCTTTCCCAACCACGCCCTGCTACGCCGGCCCCCAATGAAAGTGCAGTCCTTCAGGGATGCGACCGCACTTTGATTGCATGCTCACTGTCAGCGTGGCGCATTTTAGCAATTTTATTGCTAAAATTAAATGCGACCAGAATTATGTCCATAATTGAGTATGAGCCGAAATTCACATTATAGAACACAGAATTATCCGAAATTCACATCAAAGAAAACAGAATGATCCGAAATTCACATTATAGCACACAGATTGATCCGAAATTCACATTATAGCACACTGAATGAGCCGAAATTCACATTATAGCACACTGAATGATCCGAAATTCACATTATAGCACACAGATTGATCCGAAATTCACATTATAGCACACTGGATGATCCGAAATTCATATTGTAGCACACTGAATGAGCTGAAATTCACATCATAGAACACAGAATTATCCGAAATTCACATCATAGAACACAGAATGATCCAAAATTCACATTGTAGCACACTGAATGATCCGAAACTCACATTGTAGCACACTGAATGAGCCGTAACTCACATTGTAGCACAATGAATGAGCCGAAATTCACATTGTAGCACACTGAATGAGCCGAAACTCACATTGTAGCACACTGAATGAGCCGAAACACACATTGTAGCACACTAAATGAGCCGAAATTCACATTGTAGCACACTGAATGAGCCGAAACTCACATTGTAGCACACTGAATGAGCCGAAACTCACATTGTAGCACACTGAATGAGCCGAAACTCACATTGTAGCGCACTGAATGAGCCGAAACTCACATTGTAGCACACTAAATGAGCCGAAATTCACATTATAGCACACTGAATGAGCCGAAATTCACCTTGTAGCACACTGAATGAGCCGAAACTCACATTGAAGCACACTGAATGAGCCGAAACTCACATTGTAGCACACTGAATGAGCCGAAACTCACATTGTAGCACACTGAATGAGCCGAAATTCACATTGTAGCACACGGTATGAGCCAAAATTCACATTATACCACACATTGGGGCAGATGTATTATCATTACCTTAAAGATCCTTATTTCCGCTTTGGCACTTCATCGCTTTTTCGTGGTGATCTGCCGTCACATATCACCTGGATGTATGATTTCCTGGCCTGGCCTCATAACGATGCACTATGGGGGTTATTCCAAGTTGATCACAGCAGGATTTTTGTTAGCAATTGGGCAAAACCATGTGCACTGCAGGGGGGTGGGGGGGGGGGGCAGATATAACATGTGCAGAGACAGTAAGGGTGTGTACACACGGTGAGATAAATTTGTGAGATTTTGACTATATAGACAAAATCTTATGAAAAGTTAGTGCATATCTCATGGTGCTAGGCAGCTTGCGATACAGATTTGATCCCAATGCTCGCTCCCGTGGGGTCGATATCGTAAGGCTAGATAGACTGTGCAGGCAAGTGTACAATCTAGTGCACAATCTAGTACAAAGTACAGTCAAAATTGGCACTTAGCCAAAATCGTACATAGACAAAATCTCAAGCTCAGATAGTCAAAATCTGTACAATCAGTGCTATCTGGGCTCTGGGGGAGTTCAAGGGAAATCGCATAGTCAAAATCGAACATAGCAGGGATCTCACCGTGTGTACACACCCTTAGATTTGGGTGGGGTGTGTTCAATCTGCAATCTAATTTGCAGTGTAAAAATAAAGCAGCCAGTATTTACCCTGCACAGAAACAAAATTACCCACCCAAATCTAACTCTCTCTGCACATGTTATATCTGCCTCCCCTGCAGTGCACATGGTTTTGCCCAATTGCTAAAAAAAAATCCTGCTGCAATCAACTTGGAATTACCCCCTAAGTCTGGTCCCAGGTGAAGTGCACTCCTGACTCGTAGCGCCGATCGGCGGGCTCCCGCGCATGCGTACTAGTGCCTATTCCCACTGTCCCCCACGTCAGACATGTTTTTTTCCGCGGCACAGTTATGATCGTGCAAACCCCCCCCCCCCGAGCAGGTGCGTGTGCGCCGCAGCTGGGTCCGTGCTTTCTGACACATTGTCAGTGTCATGGTAGGGTGTGAGGTGTGCGGCTCTTGTTTGCTGTCACCCCACTGAAGGGTGACACCCCCCGCACCCGCCTCATGACGCCACTGCACATATATACAAGTGTCGCATATCACATTAATCAGCACAGCTTCCTTGTGCATCCTAGTTTCATTACGACTAAAATACATTTCTGGCACAAAAAGATGCAAAAAAGACTCCCGGCTCTAGCAAAGTTTCTCAAATGTTGGGGGATCCCACAGACTCCTAGCAGAGTAGAGCATCTTCCTACATTCCGCTCACATCCTAGTGAGATAGTGAGATGTTGGCCACAGCACACGTTTTACCACCTTGGTTACCATAATGTCTACCTCCATCTACCCTCCTGGAAGTTCTTTGGAGGGGAACAAAAACACGTTGCCAAGTATGCTTAAAGGTTCAAGGTATTTCTTATGGGCATGATTTGTTCTAGTTCTACTACTGGATTTTCTGTACAGTGAACCCCTCAATATGACTTAGTAGTTGTTGTGGAAAAGCCCAGAAAAAATACTATTGCTTATTGCCACATATTGCAACGGAATGTGTTTTCAGGGGTATTTATATTAGCAGACATGCTGGATACTGGCTCCAAATAACCCGTCCTGTCTTACATGATCATTTTACATCTGTGTTCACACATGGCTGGACTTCTGTGCAAGCACTGCGTTCAGGCCATGCATGTGCCAACTATGGGGGTAATTCAGACCTGATCGCTCGCTAGCGTTTTCTGCAGCACTGCGATGAGGTCAGAACTGCGCATGCGTATGCACCGCAATTGCCAGGCACATCGGATGGGTACAAAGTGGATCATTGTTGTGTGATGGGTTTTACAAAGAATCCATTTGCACAGCTGATCGCAAGAAGATTGACTGACCGTTTTCTGGGAGTAGTTGGAAAAACGCAGGCGTGTCTCAGCGTTTGCAGGGCGGGTGTCTGACGTCAATTCCGATCCCGGACAGGCTGAAGTGATCGCGGCGGCTGAGTAAGTCCTAGGCTACTCAGAAACGGCAAAATATATTTTTGTACAGGGCAGCTGCACATGCATTTGCACACTTGCACAGCTAAAATACACTCCCCTGTAGGCGGCGACTACCTGATCATAGCGATGCTAAAAACTGCTAGCGAGCGATCAGGTCTGAATTACCCCCTATGATTACCTGTAAGTGATCAAAGGGAATTACTAAAAAGGAAGATGTAGTCAAGAGCACCAAGAGGGAGTGAGGCAGATACAGATTACCCAATCCCAGCCTTTATAAGGGGCCCAGCAGGGTCCTTGCCCAGTTAGGGAGGAGGAACAATGCCCTCCTGCAGTGTGCACATTAGGAATAATACATAATACAGGTTGAGTATCCCTAATCTAAAATTCAAAATCCCACATTTTTAGGTCCCCTACTGAGATAATGACAAATATATTATGTCTATATAGAGTATTCAGAGTGGGGCATTGCAATGCTCCCAGAATTGGCAATACCACCACACCAGCAACGAGTATGTCGTATGTCTCCGCGGCCCTGGATGTCCATAGGATAACAAAGCCAAGCTATTTTGCTTCAGACCTCAGTCCCTATTGGAATTATACAGTAATTGGGACTACAGTATTCTGCATTAGTTTGCCTATTGCAGGAGATACTATATCTCTATCTCCTGTATTTAGCATTTAATAAATTGTCCCCATACTGTTATCATACATAAACTGATTCAAGTGGGCGCAAGTGATGTTCATGCACTTAATTTTTTGTTAAATGCCAACTGATTTTCTCACAACCAGCAGTATTTTGAGGAAATCTGTAAATGTGTTCCCATCCCGATTGGAGAAATTGATCTCATGCCAACCAGTCTCTGCCCCAGAAGCACCGAGGTGGCCGTGTTAGCGTATAATGCAGTAAAGCCATGTTTGGTTACAGCACCTGTGTCTTGACATGTTACAAGTTTCAAAGAAATTGACATGGCATCAGAATAGTTGCTGTGAGGTCCCCACATAATAGAACCACTTTGATGTCTTTGTAGACAGCTTCGTGAATGTCTGGCTTAAGTTCCGCAGAGATAGATTTGTATACTGTTACGTTGGTCTGACTGACAAATCAAAAAGGGACAGGCTTGTACACTCTTGTATCTTGCTGTTGCTGACACTTTTGTTCATACAGAATGGGAAGACCATGAAGACCCTGAGACCCTAATTAAAAATTTTGATGAAATATGCCTAGATGGAGTCTGCACATGGGCCTCCTCTCTTTAAAGCACCCCTGACTGTGTCCCTAAACCCCAAAAATATACAGTCATGTTCTGCACTGCTCAAAATAAGATTATGATGTGATCACAAATGAACTTATCAGGGACAAAATAGTCTGTGGCTTTCACAATACCACCAATACATATTCAACTTCTATGTGAGCATGGACTATCATTTGGCATGACCATAAACATATGCAAGTTGCATGAGCAATAAAAAAGTGACTAAGAATTTAAAAAAGAGGCTAGTGTATGCAACATCCAGCATTATTCACGACAAATTCCACGCTCTATGAATTGTGGTGTTTGTCATTCTTATGAACATTATAAATGTCCGGCATTTAACAAATGCTGAAATGCTTACGGTGAGTTCAAACATTTTGCAAGGTTGCACAAATCAAAACCCAGAAGTATGGGCGTAACTATAGTGTGTGCAAGGCTTGCCATTGCTATGGGGTCCAGAGGTTTAGGGGGCCCTGGTCCCAGTTTATACAGCTGCATACTAATTTCCCAGATTTACAGTACCTGCCAAGTAATTGGGTCCAAACCACTGCTCAGTCTGAATTGTGTGACATTACATTTTCAGTGAGAATAGTGTGTAGTGGATTTTTTAATAGTAAGGGGGCACTGTAATGTGGCATAGTTTGAACTGGAGGCCATTGTAATGTGGTGCCATATGACCTGGAGGGCACTGTGATGTGTCATGATCTGATCTGCTTATTGTTGTAATGTGTAGGACACTATAATGTTACATAATAAGAACTGGGGTACTTTAATGTGGCACAATACAAAATGGAGGTACTATACTGTGGCATAATATGAACTGGGTCACTATAACTTGGCATTATTTGAACTGGAGGACACTCTAATGTGGCACAGTATGAACAGGGGGCACTGTAATGTGGTGTAATATGAACTTTGGACACTGTGAGCCTAATTCAGATGTGGTTGTTCTTGAGATAACTGTTGCTGTCTGAAATTGTGATTATATGCTAATGTGGGCAGAAGCTAATCTGAGCATAAAGACGCTGTTGCATCATTTCCATCCTTTCCATCCGACAATGTACAACTGCTGGTACATTGCAAATAGGATCATGTCACAGATTCTGACACCCCGTAAAGATTTGCAGGCTGAGCTTCTCTCCTGGGACGCAGAGGGCTCTCCAGTAGTACGTAAAATGCAACTGATTTTATGCACTCCCAGAAAAACGCCATCTAAATGGCCATGACACGCCTACATTTTTCTGACTACTCCCTGTTCCCACCCCAAACCTGTCTACCTGTCACACACTTTGCAACTAATTCCTTGGTGTGACCGCTATTATAATTCAATCACTGCACACTGCAGCTCAGATGCATGCGCAGAAAGAAACCATAAACCGATTTGAGTACAATAGCCATTTTGCGGCCACATGTGAATTAGGCCCTGTATATCATAATACGAATTGGGGATACTATATGGCATAATATGTACTGGCAGCCCTACAATGTGACATTATGTAAACTAGGGAACTACAATGGTTTATAAAATAAATTAGGGCACTATTATGTGGAATTATATTAAGTAGGGCACTACTATTTTTCAGAAAATGAACAAGGGCACTATTATGTGACATAAAATTAATAACTGCTGCAGAGAGTTGTCTCTCAAGAAACATTGGGACAGGGACCCCTTCAATATGTTGCTATGAAGCCCACAGAGTTCTGGTTATGCCCCTGCCCAGAAGTGATAACAGACAGTCCTACCCACCATCATCAAGCAACCCGCGACACCAGACACCACATCAATCATAGACTTCAATGTTCAGAAAGGTAAAATATTTACCACCATTATTGACAAAAAGACCCACAATGCCATCACAATTATCACTGGTGCCAAGTGTAATGTCATGTCAGTGGACCCCTCCACCAGGGTCATCTTAATATGTAGGCACACCGGGCACCTGCCCAAAACCCAATTCCAGGGACCTTGCGAGCAGGGGAGAGTGGTAGTCACACAATCAGAATTCTCTACCTGCCTCCCAGCCTGCAGCCAGTCAGTGACATGCAGCATTTTCTAGCTGCCTACTAGCCTGCAGCCAAACAGTGAATGGCTGTCAGCGTTCTGATTGGTGGATGGCTGTAGCTATCCACCAGTCAGAGTGCTGATATCCATTCACTGTAAGGTAGCATGTGGAGAGACAGCACGGGACCGCATGTTATGATTTTTTTAAATTGGTTTCTGTGAATTGGTGTGTAGGGGCCCCAGTGCATTGCTCTTTCTAGGGCCTAAAATGCTGCTTAAACAGCCCTGCCCTGTGGACTGTGCTCACGGGGTGAAGATTATAGCCTACAGTGTTGAAGTGTTCAATTCTTTGGACATACTGTATATATATCATTACCTCATCAACCACTATTTTGTTTGCCCAATAGTGTCAAAATGGGTTTAATATTGCTGGGAACAGACATACATGTCATTCAGAAGGAATTTCCAGAAATATAAATGTAATGTAAAAATGGTGAAATGTTTGACAATAGTACCATTAGGAAATTGCCTGTTTTTTTGTTTTTAATCATCAATATATTTGTATTAGAGTTTCGTTTCAATGAGCATGGAAGAGGAGAGATACAGAAAAAAGAAAAGCAGAAGGAGGGGGTAAATTGAATAAAACAAATCAAAAAATACATACCAAGTGAACACTTGTAAATACATAAAAGGATAATATAACCGCTGTATAAAACCAGTCGAGTGGGCAAAATAGAGCAACATACATAATAAAAAGAAGCAATTATTGAATTCCAAGAAGCAACGTCTTCTCCATCAGTAGCAGATTTGTGCCAATTAAACCACATATCTAATGGTGAGGAAGTCTTCAGGTAGTAAGGGATTCCTAAAGTCTCTATTTGAAAAGTATATTATATCTTACATATTATTTTATGCAAAGACATGGCCGAGGGACACATCCAATTCTGAGCAATGGTGGCTCTAGTTGTGATCAAGATATGGCCAAGAAGATAGTAATTAGATGTATGCAAAATTGCAAATTGGTGTGTGTGTGTGTGTGTGTGTGTGTGTGTGTGTGTGTGTGTGTGTGTGTGTGTGTATATAAATAGAAGAGATAGGGTAGGCAAATCCC
This sequence comes from Pseudophryne corroboree, assembly GCF_028390025.1. Lineage (NCBI taxonomy): Eukaryota > Metazoa > Chordata > Amphibia > Anura > Myobatrachidae > Pseudophryne > Pseudophryne corroboree. The sequence continues at coordinate 385,498,564 of NC_086448.1, read as the reverse complement.
TGATATGTACCTTCAAAACCTTATTGGCTAAAGCAAAAACTTCTCGCCAGAGTGTTTGTATGATGGGGCAACTCCAAAAGACATGGAAAATAGCACCAAACAATTTCGCCAACAGTATGTGGACTGGGAGGGTCATATCTTATGTAGCTTAGTCGGTGTGAAATGTGTAGCAATTTATATGATTATAGCATTTAGAAAATCAATAAGCTGTTAAATATTGATTCCTATTGCTTAGCAGTGAATGTAACTTGTAAATCCATTTCCACTGCAGTTTTGATTTGGGCTTAGCTACATCCTCATCTTCTCTAGAGAGAGCATGCCAAAAGCATATACAGGTTTAGTATCCCATATCCAAAATGCTTGGGACCAGAAGTATTTTGGATATCGGATTTTTTCCGTATTTTGGAATAATTGCATACCATAATGGGACCCAAGTCTAAGCACAGAATGCTTTCATGCTTCATATACACCTCATACACACAGCCTGAAGGTAATTTTAGCCAATATTTTTAATAACTTTATGCATTAAACAAAGTTTGTGTACATTCACACAAACAAAGGTTTCACTATCTCAGTCTCACTCAAAAAATTCTGTAATTCGGAATATTCTGCATTTTGGAATATTTGTATATGGGATACTCAACCTGTAGCAGCTTTAAAATTACCAGTCGACATTTTGGTTAAAATGGCAGGCTGGGGAAGATTAGATGAACCACAGAACTTAACCATAGAAGAAATCCAATGGTTAATATGCATAAAGGTAAATAATTCCTGAGAGGGGTGATTATATTGGGCCTGAAGGTGAGAAAAAGGCAACACAGAATTGTTACATACAACCTCAGCTATTGTATCGATACCACAGAAATGTTCAAATCAGAAATCAAATGAGACAGGGTCACCAGGGAGAGGTTTCTGGTAGGAAGAACTAGACTGAGGGATAGTGTACAGAAGATCCTCGACGCCAAAAATATTATTATTAGGAACAAACACGGATTTGTGAAGGATAGATCATGTCAAACAAACTTACTAGGCTTTTATGAAACAGATAGTGTGAACCTTGATCAGGGTAAGGCGGTGGATGTAATTTTTTTAGACTTTGCTAAAGCTTTCAACACAGTGCCACACATGAGACTTATCTATAAGTTACATGAACTAGGGCTAGGGAGCACAGAATGCACTTGGGTTAGTAACTGGTTAGATAATAGGGAGCAGCGAGTTGTGGTAAATGGAACTTTTTCAAATTGGACTGAAGTTCTTAGTGGTGTGCCACAAGGGTCTGTTCTCGGACCGCTATTGTTCAACATTTTCATTAATGATCTAGCGGAAGATCTAGAGAGCGTGGTGTCAATTTTTACAGGCGATGCCAAACTATGTAAGGTTATAAATTTGGAGGGAAACGCTGTGTCTCTCAAAAACGATCTATTTAAACTGGAATCATGGGCAGCAAAATGGAGAATGAGGTTTAATACAGACAAGTATAAGGTAATGCACCTTGGTAGCAAGAACAAAAATTACACCTACAAACTTAATTGGGTGATTTTCGGGGACTCCGTACTGGAAAAGATTTAGGTGTTCATATAGCTAACAAACTTAGCAGCAGCACCCAATGTAGGATAGTGGCAAAAAAGGCAAACAAGGTACTGCATGCATAAAGAGGGGTATTGATGCAAGGGAAGAGAGTGTTATACTCCTATTATATAAAGCCCTAGTGAGGCCCCATCTGGAATACTGCGCACAATTTTGGGCACCCTACTACAAAAAGGATATCCTGGAACTAGAAAAGGTTCAGAGGCGGGCAACCAAACTAATTAAGGTGAGACGCTGGAATACCAGGAAAGACTTGCAAGGCTTGACATGTTCACACTAGAAAAGAGGAGAGTAAGAGGGGACATGATGAACATTTATAAATATTTAAGGGGACAATACACAGAGCTTTCGGAGATCTGTTTTTGTTAAGACCAGCACAGAAAACACGTGGACACCGACTTAGGTTAGAGGAGAGGAGATGCCGCACACAGAGGCGGAAAGGTTTTTTCACAGTAAAGACAATACAAGTTTGGAATTCCCTGCCTGAGAAAGTAGTAATGGCAGGCTCAGTCTATACTTTTAAGAATGGCCTAGGTGAATTCCTAATGGATAAGGATATACAGGGTTATGGTGGAGAGATCACGTACCATAGTTATAATAAAATGAGGGAATACAACACAACGGCCGACTTTATCAACAGATAAAATTAATCCTGAAAATAATACAGAGTAGGAGAACACAAATAGGTTGAACTTGACGGACGGATTTCTTTTTTCAACCTCACAAACTATGTAACTATTTCACTTTTAGAGGAAACTAATAAAACATCCCACACTCTAAATGAATCAGAGACAGCTCTTGGAACATTGGACAATAGAGAGTATAGCTGTTTAGGAGTTCAACACAACTCTGATAAGGGATATTGTTGTAACATAGCTCTCTCCAATTCATCCCAAGGTTTCAAACTCAGGGGTAAGGGCCAATCACTAATCTGTGCCACTAAACATACATAATAGTAGGTTAACAAGCAGGAACATCTAGACCTCCCAGTTGTCTAGAGTGCATTATGTGGCTTTAAGAAATCCTAGGAGTCTTGCCCTTCCAAATATAATTCAAAATTAATTTATGGATCTGGGTAAGAAACACTGGGAAACTAAACCAAGTATTGCGCGAAACAGATACATTAGTTTTGGAAGTACAGGTTGAGTATCCCATATCCAAATATTCCGAAATACGGAATATTCCGAAATACAGACTTTTTTGAGTGAGAGTGAGATAGTGAAACCTTTGTTTTTTGATGACTCAATTTACACAAACTTTGTTTAATACACAAAGTTATTAAAAATATTGTATTAAATGACCTTCAGGCTGTGTGTATAAGGTGTATATGAAACATAAATGAATTGTGTGAATGTAGACACACTTTGTTTAATGCACAAAGTTATAAAAAATATTGACTAAAATGACCTTCAGGCTGTGTGTATAAGTTGTATATGTAACATAAATGCATTCTGTGCTTAGATGTAGGTCCCATCACCATGATATCTCATTATGGTATGCAATTATTCCAAAATATGGAAAAATCCCATATCCAAAATACCTCTGGTCCCAAGCATTTTGGATAAGGGAGACTCAACCTGTATCATAATCTTAAATGCTGCTTATCTACTGAGCCATGAGACCTCAAAACTCATCCAGTTTTTTAAGAGACTAGCAACATGAGGGGTTGTAGATAATCTCTGCAAAATTGGACACATTACTGGGGATATTTACCCCAGATATGAGTGAGTCTGCCTTCCAGTGATATTTATAGAGGGATTTGAGACAACATAGTAGCAGGCACGTGTAAGAATAATGCTTCTGTTTTAGTAGTATTTCATTTTTAGAAAGGCATTACTATAATTATCAATGGCCTGAGTAAGCAAGGAGGATTTCGGGCTAATGACAAAAACGAAAACATTATCAGCAAATAAACACAGTTTATGCATAGTTGCGGCTACAACTATGCAAGGAAAAGGTGACTTTCTTATGGTCGCAGCAAGATGTTCAATAGCCAGTACAAACATAAAAATTAAAAGTGGACATCTCTATCTTGTGCCATTTGATATACAAAAGGGAATGCATAAAAAAACAATCAAAAACCCTAGCAGAAGGGAACTGATAACGTTTTATATCCAGTACCAGGTTGAAATCTCCCATAATCACTAAGTGATCCTTCTGGACCTTTTGAAGGACTCCCTGTACTCTATGAAGAAAAGGTATCTGTCATGAATTAGGGGCATAGAGAGAAACAAGGGAGACCTCTTTGTCATCTAGTCTCCCAACCAAAATCACATATCTGTCCTTTATGTCTTCAATATTTCTGGAAGGTTCAAACTGCACAGAGCAGTGAAATATTGTAGCCACACCATTTGCCTATATTGCCCATTACCATAATAAGCAATGGGGTACCTACAGTTTGGCAGGACTGAGGGGGGGGGGGGCGGGGGAGAAAAATGTGTGTCTTGCACAGTTCACACGCCTTAGCTCAGTAAAAAGTTGCAAAAGCCAAATTTCTTTTTATTGGGATAATTTAGCCTGTGAGTATTCAGGGGATCAAACGTAACCAGTGAAAACTAGTAAAAGTAAGGTAGGTAAAATGCATGTACAAAACACTAGATTTGAATTTTCAAAAGGTGACAGCCAGAAAACAAGGGGGGGAAAAAATAAAGAAAAGTCATAAGAAAAAGATACAGAAAAAGCAGGTAAAAAAACCCCACAGGGCCCAAACAGTATTAGCCCAAAACCTGGGGCAATAGAGTTTGCCGCAGGGTAGACACAGTGTGGCAAAACATAAAATATTGTGGAGAGGGGGGGCAACCCGAGGCAGGAACCACCCAAGCAGTAAATCAAAAACATAAGGACAGAGTTAGGAGCATAACTAAACGCATAGACCTAACATGAAAGTCCCAACATACTTGAAGCCTAAAAATTTGCTATCTATCCAGGCATTCCGCTGGGGTACAAACAAAAACTACAAATATAAAAAGTTAAACACTATTTCAATGAAAACCAGCATAGAAGCAAATAATTAGTAACAGCATCACTGAAACATGATTGTAAACCCATGTGGTAAACTGAAATTGTACTACCCAGAGAGACAGAGGGAAATAATTTGTGTAGTTCTAGAAAAGTAGATCAGGGGTCACCAGTACCACCGAAAACCGTCACTAGCAGAATATGAAAACAGCAATATACTGTACGTAGTCTCAAGTAAATGGTTTAAATTGTTGGGCACCTTTACGGAAGACCTAGATGTAGCAGTAGCAATTGGTATGTCCCATTCCATCAGTAATTGTCATGAAGCGCTGCAGAAATGGCATGAAAATAACATACCTTAGTCAAAGTGAGAGCACATAAATCAAGAAAAATCTGCAGACCACACCAAGTATAAGTTGTTTAGCAGTTTTAAGAATGTTCTTAATATGAAAAAAAATAAAATAATAATCCTCAGTAGGGTGTCTCTGGGGAAGTTGTTACCCTCCACTCTTGGCTTAGGCAAGGGATGCACTCGATCTATAAGAAGGTCTTGTGTGGAAGCTAAGGGCAGGAACTTCAAGAACAATTTAGCCACATACTGTAGTCCAGTAATTCCACAGTGGCCACAGAATCTGAAATACCCCAAATATTAACACTGTTCCATCTCGATCTGTCCTCTAAGAGTGTCTTCCATCTTGTCTCTGATGGAAGACACTTCAGACTGCAAATTAGAGTGGGCAGTAGGGAGGTCATTATGTGAAGAGACAGCTCTTGCATATTTTCTTCATGATGGTCTGTATGGCCGCTCAAGCCCATAGATGCCCATGTCCAACCCCAAATCAGCCTCCCGAGCTCTCACACATCCAGAATCTAGATATGCACAAATTGAGAGCTACTGGCATTGGTGTTTTTATAAAAGAAGTATTATGAATTCATCTTGCCATCATTAGGACGGATATCAACAACTGATCACAATGCTGCACAAATCCCATCACACTATGGGGGTCATTCCGAGTTGATCGTAGCTGTGCTAAATTTAGCACAGCTATGATCATTCACACTGACATGCAGGGGAACGTCCAGCACAGGGCCTGTCCGCCCCACATGTCAGTGCCGGCCCCCCCACAGAAGTGCAAAGGCATCACACAGCAGTGATGTCTTTGCACTTCAAGAGTAGCTCCGGCCAGCGCAGCTTTTGCGCGCTGGCCGGTAGCTACTAATCGCTCCCCGACCCGCAGAGGCTGCGTCTGATTCAGGGTGGCCATGCCTGCCTTGGCTGGACCGCTCCCACAAAGCGGCGGCCAAACGCCACCGTTCCGCCCCCTCCCGCCCAGCGAACGCATCTGCCTGTCAATCAAGCAGAGGCGATTGCAGCCCTGCTACGGCCTTCGACCGTCTGGCATGCGCCGGCGCACTACGGTGCTAGCACATGCGCAGTAGGGACCCGTTCGCTTGGCTGCGACAAAAAGCAGCGAGCGAACAGGTCAGAATGACCCCCTATATCTGCAAGAATTCATGCTTAAACTGCAATGTTATACTATCTGAATGATGTGTATAAATGTGGTTATAACCTCCATATTGCTGATATTTTCCTGCCTCAATCATATGCCTTTGATGGTGATTATAAACTAGATGTGATAGAGCTGGATGTGTTGTCTTCAAGGTATCTGGTGCAACTCAGAGATGCCACTCACAAGGATGAGTTTTGCTGCAGGTTAACCAAAATTGTACAGAATGGCTGACCTTCTTTCTCCCAGGAATTCACTCATGACCTGTGTATCTTCTTTGCACTTCCATTACTTTTGTAATTAAGGTGCACTTCATTTTTCTCAATCCTAATGCAGAGTAGTTAAAAATGTACTATTTACCTAACATCATTAGCAATACAGTAACAAACAAGAGACACTTCTCAGTGCATGGCATACTGCAACAGCTCTTCACAGATGATGCTATGCTGTTGAGCACTGCAAAGGATTTCAATGTTTATTTCATGTTATCCACATTCAGATGGGCATGCTGAAAGAACAGTTAATATTGCCAAACACTATCTTGTAAAGTGATGGGCCAGATTTCATTAATGAATTTACTTAACACTCCAAGAGATACGCTACCTTTGTCTGCACGTCTCCTATCTAGGTGTACCCACACTGCCATACCCATGTCCAATCACAAACCTAAGACCACAGGTATAACAAGAATGTCAAAACTGCCTTGGCAAAGGCCAGACAATAGCTATTACATATCCTTACTGACTGAGCCATCTGTACCCTTTGACTGAAGTGTCTCATGATGAGACTGTACCTTTTGCTACTTTCTAAACCACCAGATCTGGAAGAGTGTTCAGACCCAATACCAGATGCCAGGATTATGTAATGGTTATTTCAGCTTCCACCTCATTTTTTTCATCATGTGCACACTGTTCCACATGCACCATTGTTATCCTGCAATCATGCACCTGTTTTGTCTCACATGTTTAAAAAAAAAAGGGGGGGGGGGGAATTGTACAGTAAATTTGTGCAAATCCTCACTGGAGTGATGTTATGCCAACCAGTCTATACATCAGAAGCCTCATGGTGACCATGTTAGATATCAGTATTGTGCAGTAATGTTACAAGAACATTTAGAAAATGTCTTAACACAGACAAAAATAGTTGAAGATCCATCTGGCTTCTGATAGTTCTGCTCTGGTAATCTTGCTTTCAACTGATGACGAGAAGGCTTTTGACAGGATTTGAAAATACAAAAGAAAGTGCTATCAATCAGTATATTTTTTTTAAAATGTCCACATAGTAAAAAACATATATACAGTACAATAAAACACCAGTCAGTATATATATATATATATATATATATTAGCAGGAATAACCAGTGGGCTAATTTTGAGGTCACAGCCGGTCTACTCAAAATTGTTTGTTGTAAATTTGATAGCGCCCTTGCATTCTGTGGACATGCTTAAACAATCGTTTTCTTGGCATGACTTAAGTACCTTGGAGTAATTCCTATTAAAAATCTCTCCAATTTGTTTGTGGCTAACTTTAGGCACTAACTTCAGACCCTGTGGTCAGGAGCGGCTCTTGCCTTGGGCAAGCAGTCTTTTTGCCCGGGGCGCCGCAGTCCTGAAGGCGCTGAGGGCACTGCCGCTGCTGCCGCCGCCTGACCCTCCCACATGCTGCCGTGCACCGCACGGCATAGTGGGAGCGGCCGCAGATGCTAGAGGTCATAATTGACCTCTAGTGCCTGTGCGGCGCTATGGGAGAGACATCATGACATCTCTCCCATAGCATAGATCCGAGGAGTGGCGGCCAGAGACGGAGGACAGCAGCAGCGGCTAGGAAGCAGGAGCGGGACTGGTGAGTATTAATTTTTTTATTTTATTTTTGTAAGCGCTGCTACTAGGGGCACAACTACAGGGGGACAAGTGTACAGGGGGGCACATCTACTGAGGGCAAAACTACTGGGGCATAACTACAGAGGGCACAACTACAGGGGGCACAGCTATTGGGGGCAAAACTACGGAGGGCACAACTATAGGGGGCAAAACTACAGGGGGCAAAACTACTGGGGGCACAGCTAATGGGGCAAAACTACTGCGAGCACAGCTACAGTAGGCAAAACTACCGGGGGAACAGCTACTGGGGACAAAACTGCTGGGGGCACAGCTACAGGGGGCAAAACTACTGGAGGCACAACTGCTGAGGGCACAGCTACTGGGGCAAAACTACAGGGAGCACAGCTACTGGGGCACAACTACTGAGGGCACAGCTACAGGAGGCACAACTCTACTGGGGGCACAACTACAGGGGGCATAACTGTGTCCACGCCCCTTCCCTATGAAGCCATGCCCCTATTTCCGGGCGTGTGCCTACAGCATGCACAAACCCTATTTTGCCTAGGGGGGGCGCCATGGAAACTTTCGCCCTGGGCGCCACAAGGTCTAGAACTGGCCCTGTCTGTGGTCTGAGCTTAGGAATTGAGGTGCAAAAACCCTTTTCCTGGCTGGGATGAGTTAGCATTGTGAAAATGAATATTCTGCCTAGAGTTTTGTATTTACTACAGACATTCCCTATCCATGTCCCCAAGCAGTGGTTTTTGTGAGGGAATTTGGGCAATTTACCACATATTATGACACAATCATGCTTGGTCGAATAAAGGACTGGACGAGTTCTGAAGATGCTAGATAGTTGGTTCAGTTGGAGGGTGACTCTGTCTCTACTGATCTTTCGATATATTAGTGGAGATCCAGGGTGCCTGCGTAATCTCATCCAAAGATAGGACCTACCTTGGTTAGGTGGAACTAATTGAGGAGGCATCCCTGGAACTCTTCCTGTTTCTCCTCGACTGACCCTGCTTTTGACATCCCTGACTTATCCACCAGTAGTTCTAGCCTTCAATATCATGCTTGGATACAGCAGGGTGTTTCACGAGTTGGCCAGCTGTTAGATTCTGGGAGGGTTCTGACTTTTGGTTCTCTACAGGCCAAATTGGCATTATCGAATGCCGATATCTGGCGGTATTTACAGGTTAAACACATTGCTCAAAGCCATGTCATACGATTGGCCTCAAGAGGCATTGACTCCTTTTGAGAGAATGTACCTTACACCTACCCACCTGTCACATTTCCTTTCAACATGCTATAAATTACTGATCGAACATGCCTGTTTAGAACCTCCTAAGTTTTTGGGTGATTGGGAAAGTGACTGTCATATTTTTATTAACTCCTTTGCTAGCTCAGTTAGTTATTCAGTCATCGAAACTCAATACAAGGTGGTTTCATGTTGGTATAGGTGTCTCCAAATTTTATCAAATATAAATATGATAAGAGTGGAGAAGTGAGCCAGTGGAGAAATTGCCCCATCAACCAATCCGCAACTCTGTATCATTTTATAGTATGCAAATTATAGATGTTACTTCAGTGATGATTGGTTGCCATGGGCAACTTCTCCACTGGCTGACTTCTCTGCTCTTATCACTGCTTAGTAAATGTCCCCCAAATTTCCTACTGTTTCCAACAAATGTTGGCTTCGCAATTCTGTGGAAGGCTCAACTTCACACGTTTGGTGGGAGTGCCTAGCTCTGCGTCCCTTTTGGGAAAAAGTGATTAATCTTTCTGCATCAGTATTGGGTTATGCAGTCCCCTCTGACCCTTTCTTTTGGCCCTACCCTTAGAAACCTATGGGCTTCTTTCTGCTTCGTGCTGTGTTAGGGATCTGATCTGATCCCTCTGAGCATGGCCCGCGTTTGCCGCATCCTTCTGCACATGTGCAGATGGACTCCCCGGTCATAAACTCGGAAGTCCAGGGAGGGGAGGGCATCACCAAGGAAGGAAGAGCTGTCCTTCGCAATGCTAATCTCATATGCTAGTGTATACTGTATGTGATTAGTATTGGTGCAATATCTGGCAATGTGTGGTGGGATGTACACCACAAGGTTAGTACATCTCGCCCAAGAAAGTTTGTCCTATTTGGTGCTCTTGGCTTGAGTTTAAATTGTCTGTGGCTTATAAAGCAATGTAGGCTTAATGCTTGTCCTTGTTCTGGATGACACTTTGCTGATAACGCACTTTTGTCTGATGTTCGTTTTATGTTTGTTTTCGAATTAATAAACATATTACGAAAAAAAAATGTTAAAGATTTAAAAAAGTAGAATTTAGCACAGTAAAATAATATGTGTGAAATAAACAATGGTATTGCTGGATATTTTGTAATTCACATTTTTGGGAGTTCTGCCACATTTACAATGAAATTATTAAATGATTTAGCTAGAAAACAGATTTGTGCTTTTTTTTTTTTAGAACTGTCAGTTTCAAAAGAACAAACAAACTACATAAAGGCTCAAAAATGTCATGTATAAAACTTATGGTAACTGTAACAACCCTTAACGTGGTCTGTAAGTATGGAGACTATATTTAAATACTGTACTGTAAGTGGTAATATATTCCTACAGTATCTTAATAGACACACATTAATATTCACATATGTACTGTAATTATATATTAGGGAAATAAATAAACATAGCTTCCCCTGTAGATGAGATTACTAAAATACCCCAATGTTCTATGAATTACCCCAAATTATACATATATAAATACATATATAAATGATGAATATTTCAGACAAAAGGGATAATTTATTAAATAAATCACATAAAAGTACAAATTACCCTTAGTCAAAGTAAACAAATGGTAAATTAGTATAAATCCCTACTGGCAATAGACTAAGTTGATACCAGAGTAATTGGCACTTGGATCCCCTGACCACCAGTTCCCTGGGATCTTCGGAAGTCTTTAAAAAAAACAAAGCAACCAACACTTAAGACATACCAGTGGTGACTTTTTTTTTTTACTATGCCATGTATTTGGTCTTGACTAGACCTAATACAGTTACTGGTATTGTATGCACTTGCAATATTTACAATATACAAGTACTGTAATTATGAAAGGACCCATACCATGCACTTGTAGTATCCATGTTGTCTGCAGGCTACGTCTTCTCTAATGGTTTGACTAAGCCTTTGTGGTAGCTGGCCATACCCCCTATGGTGTTTGGTAACCACACCCCTTTAGCATAGGCCCTTGCCACCATATTCCCCCTGTGTGTTCTTTGGGGACGTTGGGGTCTGTGTACTAAACCTTGGAGAGAGATGGGCAGAGATAACTTGGCAACCAACCAGCTCCTAACTGTTATTTTTAAAACCCATTCTGTAACATGGCAGTTAAGTGCTGATTGTCAGGTACTTTATCTCCGTCCACTTTATCTCTCTCTAAGGTTTGGTACATTGACCACTTTATGGCCTTAAGTGAATGCTTACATTTTTCAGACAAATAAAAAAGTCACTGCTAGCAACACTTTAGATTTCTATCAGTTACTCTTTAAATCCATTCTAAACTTAAAATGTCTGGCAGTGATCTATGGGTGTTATTCAGATGTGTTAGCAAACCAAAAGAGCAAGCAACTGGGCAAAACCATACTGCACTGCAGGTGGGGCAGATATAACATGTGCTGAGAAATTTAGATTTGTGTGGGGTGTGTCCAAACTGAAATCTAAATTGCACTGTAAAAATAAAGATGTCTAACATTTGTGGGCTACATGCAAAAGCAGCCAGTATTTACCCTGCACAGATAAAATATACATTTATTTGCTCCCCTTACATTGCAACACGGTTTGTTCTAGATACAAACATGCATGCTTTTTCTACCTTGCTTACAAATATGAATTCCCTATTCCTTCCGCTAAAGGGCTTGTGTGCACTCATTTAGCAATAATCAGCAACTATTATTTATTTACCAGTTATTTATGCAGCGCACACATATTCCGGAGCGCTTTACGGAGAATATTTGCCCATTCAAATCAATCCCTGCCCCAGTGGTGCTTACATTCTATATTCCCTATCACATGTACACGCACACACATTCACACTAGGGTTTATTTTGTTGGGAGCCAATTAACCTACCAGTATATTTTTGGATTGTGGGAGGAAACCAGAGTACCCGTAGGAAACCCACGCAAGTACGGGGAGAATATACAAACTCCGCACAGTTAGGGTCATGGTGGGAATCGAACCCATGACCTCAGTGCTGTGAGGCAGTAATGCTAACCATTACACCATCCGTACTGCCCTAACAGAGCGTCGACCACTCATTATGGAATAGTGTGCATCAACTTAACAATGAACAAACATATTCCCCTTCTATCTTAAACATCTTCACCTTATAGCCAATATCTCAGTGCAGGGTGCACATGGGAGCACTATTATAATCTTTAGAGCTAGTCTCTATTATCCCTAACATATTCACCCTAATGGCAAATTCTCAGTCCATCAGCATATAATACCATTTTTAGTTATTTGTGCTGTCATCAAATCAGATCTCCCGACTTTTGCAGTTGATGCTGTGGCTGCTGCCCTCTCTTTTCCAAATTACAACTTTTGACTGCCAGCTCCTCCCACTGGAGTATGCTTGGGATAGGCATATGAATATTCTTACAGAGAATGAAGGTTCAAAAAGGGTGGAAATTACCTAAAGGATAAAAAAAAGGGGCAGACTAGATGGGCCAAGTGGTTCTTATCTGCCGTCAAATTCTATGTTTCTATGTTATACACTTCTGCCAGTGATGTCCCCAGTCCTCTTTTTGTTGCATGCTGTCTCTTTTCTCTCTGCTCTTTCTGATGCACACTGGGGGTCATTCCGACCCGATCGCACGCTGCAGTTTTTTCGCAGCGGTGCAATCGGGTCAGAACTGTGCATGCTCCGGCGCCGCAGTGCGCTGGTGCATGCCAGATGGCCGATGGCCGACGGACGTTGTTGCCTAGCGATCGCCTCTGCCTGATTGACAGGCAGAGGTGGTCGCTGGGTGGGAGTGGTGGCAAGGTGGCGGTTGGCCATCGTTTTCGGGGTGCAGTCAGGCCAACGCAGACGCAGGCGTGGACATGCCGTGGGGGGGGGGGGGGGGGGGGGGGGGCTGCAGCGACCCTGGTAGCGACAAGTAACTCCCGGCCAGCCGCAGGAGCTGAGATGACTGGGAGTTACTCTACAAGTATAAAAGCATTGCTGCTGAGCGATGCTTTTGTACTTGTGCGGTGGGGCCGGGCCAGATATGCGGGCGGACTAGCCCTGTGCTGGGCGTCCCCCCGCATGTCTGTGTCAGTGACCGTAGCTGTGCTAAATTTAGCACAGCTACGATCAGGTCGGAATGACCCCCAGTGTTGCTTCCATCTCTCTGCTCTTTCTTGTCCAGACAGTTTCTCCCATTCCCTTGCTTATTAGACTCCCCCCACTCTCTCCTTTGTCCTGCTGTACCACTAGTGGCTGCTAGGAGATGTGGTTTTCATTTCTCTGTGGCGCGCCACTTATGCATCTCAGATGACGGAGCAGACGTTTCAATTTTGCCAGTCTGAAGAAATGTGGCTTCATGAGCAATAAATCCCACATAAAGGTAGACATTTTAAATTGCAGCATAGGAACTGTAAAATGTCCCAGTATGTTTATATTTTTGGCTCAATTCTTTTATGAATTATTGATCATAGCTAGAGAAATGAGTCATGATAATACATCTATTATGTAGAAACGGGATGTAGTTGTGTGACCGACGGCCAGGAAACCGCCGGTCACAATACCAACGCTGGGATTCCACCCCCTAACAATCCCAATAGTCGGCATGCCGACTTACAGGGACTATTCCCACTCGTGGATGCTCACCACATCTACATAGGGTGGGACTAGAACCGTTGCACTCGCCCCCCCCCCCCCCCCCCCCTTCCGCACTGCTGGGTATCTGAAAACCAGTATCATGGTGTTGGTATGGTGACCGCCAGACTCCTGACTGCCGGTCACACATACCCAACAGGGCCGGATCTAGGCCTTGTGGTGCCCAGGGCAAAAAAATAGGGGTGTGGCTTTGGAGAAGGGGCGTGGTCAGTTATGTAGCTGTGACCTCAGCAGTTGTGCCCCCTGTACTGTGCCCCCAATACTGTGCCCACAATACTGTGCCCCTAGTAGCGCCGATCACCCCCCCCCCCAAAAAATATATAAATAAATAAATAAAAGAATACTCAAAATCCCTGCTCCTGCTTCCCGACCACTGCTGTCCTCTGTCTCCGGCCGGCGCCGCTCCACAGATCTATGGGAGAGACGTCATGACGTCTCTCCCATAGCACGGTATAGACGCTAGAGGTCAATTATGACCCCTAGCGTCTATGTGTCGGTCCCACCATGCCGTGCGGTGTGCGATGCCGTCATCACACACAGCACAGCACCGGGGGGCACCACCAGTAGCGGATCTTGCCATGGCGGTGGCGCCCGAGGTAAAAATCCTGCGTGCCCGTTGCAACATTTGTTACTGATACCGAATCCGTACAAATCGATAAAAAGTTAGTAAATCTGTAGTGTCCTGTATTATTGTGTACATATTATGAGCAAATACATTTATGCTGACACTGCAATTTATTTACTTTTGCCTGACAAAACATTTTGTGGTACAGAATTGAGTTTTGACTACTAAAATGATAAGGGCCAAACTCCAAATATGTGCATGAAATTAAAATTTTTATGAAAAGGTACAATGTTTTGTTCAATTTATTTTTCTCTAGTTTTAGGTGAACTACATTATATCAATAATGTTTCTTTGTACTCCAAATACTAATTGAGTTGGATTTATAATTTTATACTAATACCACCAAGCATCAGTGGCACAGAGAGGGGGAGTACTAATTACCCGGGCCGTGGTCTAATGGAGGGGCCGTGGTCTGATGGAGGGGCCCCGGTCCCCTCCTACTTACAGTACCTGGCAGCAGCAGCTGCAGTTTTTCCTCTCACCCCAGCGCACACCATACCTCACAACTGTCCCGATTTTCACCGGGCAATCCCGTTTTTATGGGACTGTCCCACCCGCGGACAGCAGTTTCCTGCGGTGGGGGAGCAGTTGGGAGGCTCCTGCACTCACTGCTCTGCTTAGCAGAGCAGCAGTGAATAGACGCTGTGCACATGCGCACACAGCATCTATTCACAGAGACAGAAGGACTGGGGGCATGCCAGCAACTCACTGAGCGCTGGCCATACCCCCATAGTGACGAAAAACGGGGGCCGTGGCTTGTGATCGCTGCATTATTGCAAAGCCATTCCCTGTTCTCTGAAGCCATGCCCCTTTTATAAAGTCACACCCCCTTTTCCCGGCAGGCTTTGCTTCACCACGCATGAGTCCCTTTTGCTGATACAGTAAAGTTGGGAGGTATGACACGCTGCTGTGTGCTGGGCTGCAGTGTGGTCAGGAAGACACTTAAAATACATTTTATCCGTGTATTGTTTTTTAAGGGTGCATGGCCACACCGCCTATGATTAGGCCACGCCCCCTGAAAAGTACCTGAGCCCAGCCCAGCTCTCTACTGCCCTGCATAGCATATACAGTATCATTAATAGCAACAATAGTAATATTGTATTGTGACATCATTATTTGTTTTAAAAAGGAAAAGAGTACATTTCCCTGGCTTTTCCTTGTATAATAAAGTATATTTGTGTCATGCAGGACATATAACAATCACAAATCATTTGTTAAATTACTTTACTGGACTGGACGTTGAAAAGAGAAATATCCATGGATTTACTGCATTAATGAAAGCATCAATTCAAGGCAGAACAGATTGTGTTAGAGCTTTAATGCTAGCAGGTAAGTGTATTTCTGTGTTATCAAATTATTGTCAGGTTGGGGACATGCTTGGATGCGCATATAGTGGGGCGATTCAGATGTGCTGCGCACGCACTGCTGGGCGTCTATGCAGACCGACGGGATCCTGACCACTGGGATCTCATACTGATCCAGTGTGTGCATCTCTGTAAAGGGAAAAAGGTCACAAATATGAAAATAAGAGTATGTAGAAGTATGCAAAAACGCAACAGTTAATGAGAAAAGAGAGAGATTTTATTGGAAATTCATCTTTGATATTGGACTCTCAGTCTCAGATAAAGGTGTGTAAATAGGACTGCACCTTTTGCCTGGGTCAAAAGGTGGTACACACTAGGCGATGTGCTCTATGAACGACGTCGCCTACTGTGTTACCTTCCCTTCCAGGGTGGTTGTCGGTAGTGCGTACACACTGAGCAATATGCAAACGCTGCCGGGACATGCATGCAGTTTTTGGATAACAGTCCAAATTGAGATGCACGTACGGCCGACAGCGAGGGTTGTTAACTACCCCGGGGCCACGCATCTCTCGTCGTTTGGCAGCGTACACACTAGTTGATATGGTAAATGACGTCGCTCAGGAAAGACAAAATGATCAACATTGTTTACTTTATCAGCAAGTGTGTACCCACCTTTAGTTATCGTGTACACTAGAGACGTAAGCCTGCCACACACTGTTACTCACTGAGCAGAATTGACCAATTTCCGTTATATACTTTTTCTCTGACGTCCTAGTGGATGCTGGGGACTCCGTAAGGACCATGGGGAATAGACGGCTCCGCAGGAGACTGGGCACATCTAAAGAAAGCTTTAGGACTATCTGGTGTGCACTGGCTCCTCCCCCTATGACCCTCCTCCAAGCCTCTGTTAGATTTCTGTGCCCGGCTGAGCTGGATGCACACTAGGGGCTCTCCTGAGCTCCTAGAAGAAAGTATAATTTAGGTTTTTTATTTTCAGTGAGACCTGCTGGCAACAGGCTCACTGCAACGAGGGACTAAGGGGAGAAGAAGCGAACCTACCTAAGTGGTGGTAGCTTGGGCTTCTTAGGCTACTGGACACCATTAGCTCCAGAGGGATCGAACACAGGACCCGACCTCGTCGTCCGTTCCCGGAGCCGCGCCGCCGCCCCCCTTACAGAGCCAGAAACAAGAAGGTGGTCCGGAAAATCGGCGGCTGAAGACTTCTGTCTTCTCCAAGGTAGCGCACAGCACTGCAGCTGTGCGCCATTGCTCCTCATGCACACCACACACTGCGGTCACTGATGGGTGCAGGGCGCTGGGGGGGGGGGCGCCCTGAGCAGCAATAATAACACCTTGGCTGGCAAAACTAACACCATATATAGCCCCAGAGGCTATATAGGTGTATATTAACCCCTGCCAGAAACGATAAAATAGCGGGAGAAAGCCCGCCGAAAAAGGGGCGGAGCCATCTCCCTCAGCACACTGGCGCCATTTTTCCTCACAGCTCTGCTGGAGGGATCGCTCCCTGGCTCTCCCCTGCAGTCCTGCACTACAGAAAAGGGTTAAAAAGAGAGGGGGGGCACAAATTAGGCGCAGTATAAATATATTATGCAGCTATAAGGGAAAAACACTCTGTATAGTGATATCCCTGTGGTATATAGCGCTCTGGTGTGTGCTGGCATACTCTCCCTCTGTCTCCCCAAAGGGCTTTGTGGGGTCCTGTCCTCTGTCAGAGCATTCCCTGTGTGTGTGCTGTGTGTCAGTACTGCTGTGTCGACATGTATGATGAGGATAATGATGTGGAGGCGGAGCAAATGCCTGTGAATGGGATGTCACCCCCCTGCGGGGTCGACACCGGTGTGGATGGACTTATGGAAGGAATTACGTGACAGTGTCAACTCCTTACATAAAAGGTTTGACGACATAGGACAGCCGGCTGCTCAGCTTGTGCCTGTCCAAGCGTCTCACATGTCATCAGGGGCTCTAAAACGCCCGCTACCTCAGATGGCAGACACAGATGTTGACACGGATACCGACTCCAGTGTCGACGACGATGAGACTAGTGTACCTTCCAATAGGGCCACCCGTTACATGATTGAGGCAATGAAAAATGTATTACACATTTCTGATAATACCCCAGATACCACAAAAAAGGGTATTATGTTGGTGACAGAAAACTACCAGTAGTTTTCCTGCATCTGAGAAATTGATATGAGGTGTGTGAGGAAGCGTGGACTTCCCCCGATAAGAAATTGATCATTTCTAAAGCAGCGTACCCTTTTCCGCCAGAGGATAGGTCACGTTGGGAAATAACCCCTAGGGTAGAAAAAGCGGTTACACGCTTATTAAAAAAGGTGGCACTACCATCACGGATACGGCCGCCCTGAAGGACCTGCTGATAGAAAGCAGAAAACTACCCTTAAAGCTATATACACACACACGGGCATTATATTGAGACCTGCTATTGCCTCGGCATGGATGTGCAGTGCGGCAGCTGCGTGGTCAGATTCCCTGTCGGATAATATTTATACTATAGATAGGGACAATATTTTGCTGAAAATAGAGCATATAAAAGACGCTGTCTTATACATGCGTGATGCACAGAGGGATATTTGCCGACTGGCATCACTAATAAGCGCTATGTAAAACCATTGCCGCCAGACGGGGGTTATGGACTCGGCAATGGTCGGGCGATGCCGATTTAAAACGGCACATGGAAGTTTGCCCTAGAAGGGGGTGGAACTGTTTGCGGAATGGTCTTTCAGACCTCGTTTCCACAGCTACGGCTGGGAAATTAAAACTTTTGCCACAAGCTACCCCACAGCAAAAGTAAGCACTGTATTATCAGGTACAGTCCCTTCGGCCCCAGAAAAGTAGAGAGCTAGAGGCTCATCTTTTCTGCCAAGAGGAAAAGGTAGAGGGAAAAAGCTGCAGCACACAGCTAGTTCCCGGGAGCAGAAGTCCTCCCCTGCGTCTGGTAAGTCCACAGCATGACGCTGGGGCTGCTCAGGCGGACCCGGGTATGGTGGGGGCCCGTCTCAGAAATTTCAGCGCACAGTGGGCTCTCTCACAGGTGGATCCCTGGGTTCTTCAAACAGCATCTCAGAGGTACAGGCTGGAATTCGAGACGTCTCCCCCCCCGCCGTTTCCTAAAATCTGCCTTACCGGCAACTCCCTCTGCCAGGGAGGCAGTGTTGGTGGCAATCCAAAAAACTGTATTCACAGCAAGTGATTATCAAGGTACCCCTCCTTCAACAGGAAAAGGGTTACTTTTCCACAATGTTTGTGGTACCGAAACCGGACGGTTCGGTGAGACCCATCTTAAATATAAAAAAATCCGTGAACACATATAACAAAAGATTCAAGTGCAAGATGGAATCGCTCAGGGCGATTATTGCGAACCTGGACGAGGGGGATTACAGGGTCTCTCTGGACATCAAGGATACTTACCTGCATGTCCTCATTTACCCTCCTCACCAGGAGTACCTCAAGGTTGTGGTACAGGACTGTCTCTATCAGTTCCAGACGCTGCCGTTTGGATTATCCACGGCACCGAGGGTCTTTACCAGGGTAATGACCGAAATGATGATACTCCTTCGCAAGAAGGGAGTTTTAATTATCCCGTACTTGGACGTTCTCCTGATAAAGGCGAGGTCCAAGGAACAGTTGGTAAGGGGGTAGCACTTCTCGGGAAGTGCTGCAACAGCAGGACTGGATTCTCAATTCCAAAGTCACAGCTGGTCCCGACGACACGTCTTCTGTTCCTGGGAATGATTATGGAAACAGACCAGAAAAAAGTGTTTCTTCCAATGGAAAAAGCCGAGGAGTTGTCATCTCTAGTCAGAAACCTCCTAAGACCGGGACAGGTGTCGGTACATCAATGCACACGAGTCCTGGGAAAAAATGGTAGCTTCGTACGAAGCAATTCCATTCGGAAAGTTCCACGCAAGGATTTTCCAGTGGGACCTGTTGGACAAATGGTCCGGGTCCCATCTCCAGATACAGCAGCGGATAACCCGGTCGGCAAGAACCAGGGTGTCGCTGCGGTGGTGGCTGCAGAGGGCTCATCTACTAGAGGGCCGCAGATTCGGAATACAGGACTGGGTCCTGGTGACCACGGATGCCAGCCTTCGGGGCTGGGGTGCAGTCACACAGGGAATAAAATTCCAAGGACTATGGTCCAAACAGGAGTTTTCACTTAACATAAATTTTCTGGAGATAAGAGCCATTTACAAGGCCCTAAGCAAAACAAGGCCCCTGCTTCACCAGCCGTACTGTTCCAATCAGACAACATCACGGCGCTCGCCCATGTAAACAGGCAGGGCGGCACAAGAAGCAGGAGGGCAATGGCAGAAGCCACAAGGATTCCCCGTTTGGGCAGAAAATCATGTGGTAGCACTGGCAGCAGTGTTCATTCCGGGAGTGGACAACTGGGAAGCAGACTTCCGCAGCAGACTCCACCCGGGAGAATAGGGACTTCATCCAGAAGTCTTCCAAATGCTAGTAAACCGTTGGGAAAGACCACAGGTGGACATGATGGCATCCCGCCTCAATAAAAAAGATATTGCGCCAGGTCAAGGGAACCTCAGGCGATCGCTGTGGACGCTCTAGTGACACCGCGGGTGTACCAGTCGGTTTATGTGTTCCCTCCTCTCCCTCTCATACCCAAGGTACTGAGGATAATAAGAAAAAGAGGAGTAAGAACTATACTCATTGTTTCGGATTGGCCAAGAAGGGCTTGGTACCCGGAACTTCAAGAGATGATCTCAGAGGACCCATGGCCTCTGCCACTCAGACAGGATCTACTGCAGCAGGGGCCCTGTCTGTTCAAAGACTTACCGCGGCTGCGTTGACGGCATGGCGGTTGAACACCGGATCCTGAGTGAAAAAGGCATTCCGGAGGTAGTCATTCTTATCCTGATCAAAGCCAGGAAGGATGTCAGCCTGAAGTTCAGACGTTGTAAGGGAGTGCTGCATATTCAGCCCCTTCTTGGTGCCCCAGTGGCACCTTGGGATCTCAATGTGGTTTTGGAGTTCCTGGAATCACATTGGTTTGAGCCACTTAAAACCGTGGATTGAAATATCTCACATGAAAAGTGGTCATGTGTTGGCTCTGGCTTCGGCCAGGCATGTGTCAGAATTGCCGGCTTTGTCATAAAAAAGCCCTTACCTGACTTTCCATATGGATAGGGCAGAGTTGAGGTCTCGTCCTCACTTTCTCCCGAAGGTGGTATCAGGTTTTCACTTGTACCAACCTATTATTGGTGCCTGCGGCTACTAGGGACCTGGAGGATTCCAAGTTACTGGACATAGTCAGGGCCCTGAAAAATTATATTTCCAGGATGGCTGGAGTCAGAAAAACTGACTCGCTGTTTATCCTAGATGCACCCAACAAGCTGGGTGCTCCTGCTTCTAAGCAGACTATAGCGCGCTGGATTTGTAGCACTATTCAGCTTGCGCATTCTGCGGTGGGACTACCGCAGCCTAAATCTCTAAAAGCCCATTCCACAAGGAAGGTGGGCTCATCTTGGGCGGCTGCCCGAGGGGTCTCGGCTTTACGACTTGGCCGAGCTGCTACTTGGTCAGGGGCAAACACGTTTGCAAAATTTTATAAATTTGATACCCTGGCTGAGGAGGACCTGGAGTTCTCTCATTCGGTGCTGCAGAGTCATCCGCACTCTCCCGCCCGTTTGGGAGCTTTGGTATAATCCCCATGGTCCTTACGGAGTCCCCAGCATCCACTAGGACGTCAGAGAAAATAAGATTTTACTCACCGGTAAATCTATTTCTCGTAGTCCGTAGTGGATGCTGGGCGCCCATCCCAAGTGCGGATTGTCTGCAATACTTGTAAATAGTTATTGTTACACAAATCGGGTTGTTATTGCGAACCATCTATTCAGAGGTTCCATTGTTATCATACTGTTAACCGGGGTTCCTATCACGAGTTATATGGTGTGATTGGTGTGGCTGGTATGAGTCTTACCCGGGATTCAAAATCCTTCCTTATTGTGTCAGCTCTTCCGGGCACAGTGTCCTAACTGAGGCTTGGAGGAGGGTCATAGGGGGAGGAGCCAGTGCACACCAGATAGTCCTAAAGCTTTCTTTAGATGTGCCCAGTCTCCTGCGGAGCCGTCTATTCCCCATGGTCCTTACGGAGTCCCCAGCATCCACTACGGACTACGAGAAATAGATTTACCGGTGAGTAAAATCTTATTTTATTTTACATAGGGGTGTGCACCGGGCACTTTTTGTGTTTTGTGTTTTGGTTTTGGTTTTGGATCTTTCTTCATGTTTTGGATCTGGATTGGTTTTGCCAAAACCATCCTTGCGGGTTTTGGTTTTGGATCTGAAATTTTTGAGGAAAAAAGCATAAAACAGCTAAAATCACAGAATTTGTTTTTTTTTGTTTTTTTTTTGTTCCTATGCTATTATTAACCTCCATAACATTAATTTCCACTCATTTCCGGTCCATTCTGAACACCTCACAATATAGTTTTTAGGCCAAAAGGTTGCACCAAGGTGGCTGGATGAGTATGCTAAGCGACATAAATGGGCGGCACAAGCACGTGGCCCATCTAGGAGTGGCAGACAGGATGGCAGTTTGAAAAACTAGGCCCCAACCAGCACATAATGCAAAGGAAAAAAAGAGGTGCAAGATTGAATTGTCCTTGGGCCCTCTCATCCATCCTCACACCCACCCTGAAGTTGTATAAACAGGACACGCACATTTTAACAAACCAATCATTTCAGCGCCAGTGTCTGCCACACGACTGTGGCTGAAATGATTGGTTCGTTTGGGCCCCCACAAAACAAGCTGTCAATTAACTTGTCCCTGCACAAACTGGCTCTACAGAGGCAAGATGTTCTCATCCTCATCAACCAATTCCTCACCACCTTCAGTGTTGTGTACATCCTCACAGCGTATTAATTTGTCCCCACTGGAATCCACCACCACAGGTCCCTCTGTACTTTCTTTTGGCTGGTCTTCCCGGAAGAATTGATAATTCATTTTGATGAACATCATCTTCTCCACTTTGTGTTGAAGTAACCTCTTACGCTTATCGCTGACAAGGTTACCGGCTGCACTAAAAACTCTTTCACAGTACACACTGGAGGGGGGGCAACTTAAGTAAAATAGAGCCAGTTTGTACAGGGGCCTCCAAATGGGCTCTTTTTCCTGCCAGTACAGGTACTGACATGTCTACTTGGATGCTGTCACCAATTAAATCCTCCGCGATTCTTTCAATGGTGATAGCAACATATGCAGTGACAGTAGACATGTCAGAAATTGTTTGCAGGTCCTTCAGTCTGGACCAGTTCAAAAGTCCAAAGTTGGTCATGCCTGCCCCGCATCACCGCCAGCGGGTTGGTTAGGATCGGATATCTAAGTTGTTTCCTGGCAGCCCCAGTTGTGAGAGTAAATGAAGAAGGAGCTGTTTCCGTGTCAGGTTCCAGTTCAGCTGACAGTGTTTTCACCAGCAGGTCTTTGCACCTCTGCAGGCTTGTGTCTGCCGGAAAGACAGACGTGGTAGGCTTTAAACCTAGGATCGATCACGGTGGCCAAAATGTAGTGCTCTGATTTCAACAGATTGACCACCCTCAGATCCCTGCAAAGCAAATGAAGGGCTTCATCCACAAGTCCCATATACCGAGCGGAATCACTCCGTCTTAGCTCCTCTTTCACTTTCTCCAGCTATTTCTGCAAAAGCCTGATGAGGGGAATGACCTGACTCAAGCTGGCAGTGTCTGAACTGACTTCATGTGTGGCAAGTTCGAAAGGTTGGAGAACCTTGCACAACACGGAAATCAATCTCCACTGCTCTTGACTCAGGTGCATTCCCCCTCCTTTGCCTATGTCATAGGTGGATGTATAGGCTTGAATGGCCTTTTGCTGCTCCTCCATCCTCTGAAGCATATAGGGGGTAATTCCAAGTTGATCGCAGGCTCGCAGCAGGAAATTTTTTAGCAGTTGGGCAAAACCATGTGCACTGCAGGGGGGGCAGATATAACATGTGCAGAGAGAGATAGATTTGGGTGTGGTGTGTTCAATCTGCAATCTGAATTGCAGTTTAAAAATAAAGCAGCCAGTATTTACCCTGCACAGAAACAAAATAACCCACCCAAATCTAACTCTCTCTGCAAATGTTATATCTGCCCCCCCCCTGCAGTGCAAATGGTTTTGCCCAACTGCTAAAAAATATCCTGCTGCAATCAACTTGGAATTACCCCCATAGAGTGTTGATTTCCACCGCGTTACAACCTCTTGCTTTAGGTGATGGCAGGGCAGGTTCAAGAGTGTTTTCTGGAGTTCCAGTCTTTAGCACGCAGTCGCTGAATGGCAAAAATGTCCCGAAATTTTTCGGGCAACCAAAAGCGTCTCTTGTACGGCCCTGTCATTTCTCCAAAAATGCTGCACCACCAAATTTATTGTGTGAGCAAAACATGTGACATGTTGGAATTTGCCCTGATTTAATGCCCACACAATGGTCAGACCTGGTCGCACGCAGGCTATTTTTTTGCACTGCTGCGACCAGGTAATCGCCGCCTACAGGGGAGGGGGTAATGGCTTTGCAGTGATGCATTCACTTGTGCAGAGAGCTGCACAAGCAAACTGTTTGTGCAGTCTCTGCACAGCTCAAGACTTACTCAGCCTCTGCGATGATCCTTGCTGTAGCTGACATCAGGAACGGCAAAGCACGCCTGCGTTTTCCTGGACACTCCCAGAAAAGGGTGAGTTTTTACACCCCCGGGCGGCCTCTTTCTGTCAATCTTCTTGCGTTTGCAGCTGCGAACGCGTTCTTCGTTCTTTTTGTTGCTGCCCGGCGACGCACCTGTGCATTGCGGTCTTTAAGCATGCCCTGTTCAGACCCGATGCACGGCTGCAAAAAAAGGCAGCGTACGATCGAGTCTGAATAACCCCCACTATTGGTAGCATTGTCTGATATCACAAATACCCAGGAGAGTCTAGGTGGGGGTAAGCCATTGGGCGATGATTTCCCTCAGTTTCTCTAAGAGGTTGTCGGCGGTGTGCCTCTTACTGAACCTGGTGTTACATAGCGTAGCCTGCCTTGGAATGAGCTGGCATTTCTGAGATGCTGCTACTGGTGCCGCTGCTGTTGTTGCTGCGCAAAGCGATACATCTACCCAGTGGGCTGTCACAGTCATATAGTCCTTAGTCTGCCCTGTTCCGCTTGTTCACATGTCCGTGGTTAAGTGGACAGTGGGTACAACTGCCTATTTTAGGACACTGAGGACACTTTTTCTCATGTATCTGTACATTCCCGGTATCGCCTGCCTAGTGAAGAAGAATCTAGATGGGATTTGGTAACAGGGATACACTACCTCCGTCAATTGTCTAAATCCCACTGCACTAATGGCAGATTCCGGACGCACGTCTAACACCAACATAGCAGTCAAGGCCTCAGTTATCCGCTTTGCAACAGGATGACTGCTGTCGTACTTCATCCTCCTCGCAAAGGACTGTTGGACGGTCAATTGCTTAGTGAAAGAAGTAGTGGTGTTCCAACTTCTTCTCCAAGATGATGAACGACTCCCAGCAGCAACAGCAGCAGCAGCAGTAGGCGTAGCAATGCAGGATCCTCCCGAGGAATCCCGGATAGGAAAGGAGTCAGTCATGCCAGTGACATGGCCTACAGGACTACTTACGATCCTGATTGAGGAGGAAATTGACGAGGAGGGAGTTGCTGGTGTGGTTTGCAGGTGCTTGGATACAACAGGACAAAGAGATTTAGGTGTCCCTGAACTGCTTATGGCCTTAACCACAGTTTCTGAACTCGACAGTGACTTTTTATGAATGCGCTGCAGGTGACGTATAAGGGAGGATGTTCCTAGGTGGTTAACGTCCTTACCCCTACTACTTATTACACCTTTACATAAGGTACATACTGTATGGCAAGACAGTAGTCCGGATTTGGATAGAAATAATTCCAGACCGAAGAGGTGGATGTTTTTGTCTTCTGCCCAGGCATGACAATGTGCTTATTCATCCCACGGACAACAACTGTCTCCCCCAGTGCCTGATTTAAACAAACCACATCTCCATCAGAATCCTCCTCGTTAACTTCCTCCTCAGCACCAGCTACACCCATATCCTCATCTTAGTCTACTTCAGCAGTGACATCTTCAATGTGAATATCAGAAACTGGACTGTGGGTGCTCCTTCGAGCACAGGCAGAGGGAGTGTAAATGGTGGAAGGAGCCACCTCTTCCCATCCAGTGTTGGGAAGGTCAGGCATCACAACCGCCAACACACTTGGACTCTCCTTGGGGATTTGTGATACCATCTTAGAATGCATAGTTCTTTGCTGTGTTTTTGCCAGCTTAACTCTTTTCAGTTTTTTAGCGGGAGGATGAGGGCTTCCATAGTCATGTGAAGCAGAATCACTAGTCATGAAAATAGGCCAGGGCCTTAGGCCATTCCTTGCCACTCCGTGTCGTAAATGGCATATTGGCAAGTTTACGTTTCTCCTCAGACGATTTAAATTTATTTTTTTTGGTCAATTTACTGAACTTTGGATTTTTGGATTTTACATGCCCTCTACTATGACATTGGGCATCGGCCTTGGCAGACGACATTGATGGCATTTCATCGTCTATGTCATGGCTAGTGGCAGCAGCTTCAGCACTAGGAGGAAGTGGTTCTTGATCTCTCCCTATCTTATTCTCCAAATTTTTGTTCTCTATTATTTTCTGGAGTTATAAAACAATATGCGGCACAGGAGAGCATACCCCTACACCACACACACATGGTAAAGCCTGTAAAAATTATTTGGATAATAACCCTTTTATTTGGAGTTTTTATAATAATATGCAGCACAGGAGAGCATACCCCTACACCACACAGGGCATACCCTGTAAAAATTATTTGGATTCAATATTAATGACCTCTTTATTTGGAGTAAATAATATACAGCACAGGACAGCACCACTGGACTTATACGGCAGTAACACTGGACATATACAGCAGTACCAGTGGACTTATACAGCTGTACCGCTGGACTTATACGGCAGTACCGCTGGACTTATACGGCAGTACCGCTGGACTTATATGGCTGTACTGCTGGACTTATATGGCTGTACTGCTGGACTTATACGATTGTAACGCTGGGCTTACACGGAAGTACTGCTGGACTTATACGGCAGTACCACTGAACTTATACCGCAGTACCACTGGACTTATACGCGAGCACCACTGTACTGGACTTATATGGCAGCCAGGGGTGTATCTAGGGGTCCGGGCACCCCTGGCAAAGTAAGGGACTGGCGCCCCCCATATTTGAAATAGGTAAGGTGCATGTGCAAAAAAGGGACATGATCTTGTGGGAAAGGAGCATGACCATACAATATTTCCCCCAATTCAAATTACGCTACACAGTACATCATGCCCACACAGTAGCAGTTCCCTTTACACATTATGCCCACACAGTAATTCTTATAACACTGAGGAGACATCAGCAGTGCCTGGCCTGGCTGAGGAGGCAATGCCACCCAAGGTCAGATAGTATAATCAAGCAGTAGTGCAAAGAAGTGCAGTGCAACGCACTACTCACTGGTGCAAGTAGAAAAAAATCCCTAGTGGCACTGTGTGAGCATGCCTTCGGCACACGCATGACGAAAAATGGGTGTGGCCACATGGGGCATGGCCAATGAAAATGAGGGTGTGATACACATATGACCCTAATAGTGCAGTGCCAGATACACATATGCCCCCAATAGTGCCAGATATACATATGCCCCCACAGTGCCAGATACACATATGCCCCCACGTTACCAGAAACACACATGCCCCCACAGTGCCAGATAAACATATGCCCCCACAGTGTCAGATAAGCCCCCACGGTGTTAGATATGCTCCCACAGTGCTAGATACACATAAGCCCCCACAGTGCCAGATATGCCCCCACGTTGCCAGGTTTGCCCCACATTGCCAGATACACATGCCCCCACAGTACTAGATATGCCCTCATAGTGCCAGATATGCCCCCACAGTGCTAGATATGCCCCCACAGTGCCAGATAAGCCCCCACAGTCATATAGTCATTGTCCCCTTCCCCCTCCCAGCACATAGCCATAGCCCCCACCTCCCCAGGCAATAGCCGTTGTCCCCACAGCACATAGCCATAGTCTCCACCTCTCCCAGCACAGTCATACAGTAGTCCCCACCCCCTCCCATCACATAACAATAGTTCCTTGCCAGCATAGATAGCCATAGTCCCCCACCCTGCACATAGTCCCTCACCTCCTCAAGCACATAGCCATAGTCCCCATCCCAGCAAATAGCTGTAGTCCGCCCTTAGCACATAGTAGTAGTCTCTCCCACTCCCAGCACATACATAGCCTCCCCACACAACATAGACCTAATCCCCACCCCACAACATCCCAGCAGATAGCAATAGTGTCTGTGCCGCGTTGCCTGGGATGGAGGACGGAGGATCGCTCAGCAGGCAGGAGCTAGCGCCAGTGTCCACATAAAGAAAAGAACGTAAAGAAACTGAAAATAAACTACAGCTCCCAGCAGCCCTTGCCGCCGTGAACTCCCCACCGCGATTACTGGGAGTTGTAGTTTATTTTAAGTTTCTTCCCTGTAGTGCATTGCGGTGCCGGACACTGGTGCCAGCTCCTGCCTGCTGAGCGATCATCCGCCCTCCATCCCAGGCAATGCACAGGCAGCTCGACACAGCAGGTATTGCCAGACACTACGGCTTAAGGGATTCCAGCCATTGTCCGAGGGTGGCACCATCGGGCGGCACCCCCTGCTCGGCTGGCGCCCCTGGCAAGTGCCATCCCGGCCAATGGGTAGATACGCCCCTGACTGCAGCAACACTGGACTGGACTAATATAGCAGCACCACTGGATATATAGCAGCACAGGACACCACCACTGGACTGATGCAGCACAAGACCCCACCACTGGACTGATACAGCACAAGACAGCACCACTGGACTGGACTTACAGCAGCACTGGACTTATGGAAGCACAGGGCACCACCTCTGTGACTGGACTGAGCAGCACAAGACACCACCACTGGACTAATGCAGCACAAGACATGGAATGATGTAAAAGAGCTGGTCGCCAACCCACACGCTATGCCACTTTCCACACAGACACTAAGGAGACACGTTCTCTCGCTACACTCTCCAGGACTGGAGTGAAGATGGCGGAGCGGGAGGCGCAAAATATACAAAGTCTGGATCTTGCGAGAATCCGACACTAGGATGATGATGTTTTGCCTCATTCTGGGAATTGAGTCTGGTGGGAAAACCCGAGCTGGACTCGGTTCCCGACTCGGATCGGGGGTGTTCGGTGGGGTTTCCAAAATCCGAACCCACTCATCCATATTTTACATATGAATTTCTTTTTTAATTCTTTATTTAAAGAGCTCAAAAAAGTAGACAGAGTGAACAAATGAACACAGGCATTATCAGCAATGATCCATGATTTTCAAATGTGAAAAATATTGTAACAAGAACAAAGAAATGGAACTGAAGGGAAAGAGAGGATAAAAAGAAAAGAAAAATAAATGAAAGTAGTTGGGGGGAGGTGAGAAAGGGACAGTTGTATAAAAGGAGGGTTACATGACTGTTGTAGAAGGATAAAACATCTAGAGTAGCATCAAAAGATACGCAGAAAGTAACAATATATCAGAAAGGTACCTATCCCTGGTAATAAAATAAGGAAAGGGTGAAGTGAGGAATAAGAAAGACAAAGGTTCATCCCGTTGCACATGGGTCCGGTGGGGGATGTAGGTATAAGGGTAAAGGGTGAGGGGTGCTTTCGTGGGAAAGCCACAAAGCCCAGACTTTGGCGAACTACATATGGATTTTTAATTATTAAGATATTTTTCACAAAACAATGTAAAATGGGAGTAAGGGCGGGATGGGCAGAGGGAAGAAATAGGGGTAGAGGGAGAGGGGAATTACAGCCAGGATCAGAGTAACAATGGGGCTGATGGAGCTGCAGCTCCAGGCCCACTCTCCAGAATTTGCAGCTTCTGCAAATCTCTGTGCTGCTGTAGATAGGAAACAAATATTCCTTCTTCTGCAGCCTCCAGCGTTCTAAGCACGCCCCCTTCTGCATCAACACCTCCCTGCCACGACCTCTGTGCAGAGTCCAGCCCGCCCTACTGCTCTCCCTTTTGCTGCTGTACATGCTGGGATGCTATGGCTGATCTCTACCCCAGCCATGAGCTGTCCTGCTGCTGCATTTGGAGTAAGTAGGCAGAAATGTCCAGAGAGACCCTCCCACCTCTAGGACCAGGGCCCACTCCTCCAGCTCCTATAACACCCCCAGCTGCCTCCTTTCTTTTCTCTGTTCCACCCATCCCCATCCTCAGGCCCACCCCTCCTTGCCCCCTGTCCTTTATGAGCCTGTCCTCTCTATACTGATTCTCCAGAGGAGGAGTTACTGTGCATGCATTATCCCAACAGGGGTACAATCCCGCCACTGGAATACCGGCCAGGTAGGTGATTCTTCTTCTGTGAGTGTCCACGACACCCATAGACAGATTAACAATGGGGCGGGTAGAGCTGCAGCTCCAGGCCCCCCATGAAAATAGGCCCGGATGGTGCTTATGGTGCTGGTAGACATTGGTGACAAGAAAAATAAAAAATATTCTGTCACCAGTGATCAGTGGCTGTCTGATGCCCCGCTCACTCCCTCATTCACCCCCTTACCCCACCTACTGCCCACATACACTTCAGTAGTGCTACTAGTGCGGCACAGTAAAATGACCTCCCTGTGTCTCTGTGTGGATGTACTGCACCTCGGGCTGAAGCGGTGCAGACCCTCTATTCATGTTACCTCCCCCTCTCGGATGCTGCCACTTGCTGTTGCAGTGGCTCAATGCTGCGAGATACAAACGAAAAGGGCCCTGCTGCTGCCGAATCCAATGACGGGGACCCGCTGCTGTTGGCACCCATGAGGGGGACCCGCTGCAGCCGGTTCCAATATATGGGGAACCTCTGCTGCCGGCGCCAATGAGCCATTGCTGCTGGCGTCAATGACGGGGAGCCGCTGCTATTGAAGGTGCAAAGTTCCGCCTGTACGTGGAGAGGGAGGTTAGTGGATGATTGATCACATGTAAACAAAGTGCCACCTGTATGGGGGGTTAGGGGAAGCCTGTCTCAACCCTTTTTCTGCCCCATCCCCCCCCTCTCTCTCTCTCACTTCTTTCTTTCTGTCTCTCCCTTCTCTCTCTCTCTCACCTCTTCTCTTCCTCTCTCTCTGTGTCCCCTCATTCTCTTTCTCTCTCCATCCCACCTTTCGCTCTGTGTGTATCCCCCTTCGCTCTCTTCCCACTCTCTCTCTCAAACTTCTCCCTCTCTCACTCTGTCTCCCCCTTCTCTCGCTCTCTCACCTCTGTTTCTTCCCCTTCTCTCTCTGTGGGTCTCCCCGTTCTCTCTCTCTGTGGCTCTCCCCTTTCTCTCTCTCTCTGGGTCTCCCCCTTCTCTCTCTGTGGGTCTTCCCCCTTCTTTTGCTCTCTGTGGGTCTTACCCCTTCTTTCTTTCTCTGTCTGCTCCCTTCACTCTCTCTCTCTGTCTGACCCCTTTTCTCTCTCTCTATGTCTGCCCTCTTGTCTCTCTCTCTCTCTGTGTCTGCCTCCTTCTCTCTTTCTCACTCTTTGGGGTAAATTTACTAAGGTGGGAGATTTTTAGAACTGGTGATGTTGCCCATGGCAACCAATCAGATTCTACTTACCATTTATCTAGCTGCTTCTAGCAGATAATAGATATAATCTGATTGGTTGCTATGGGCAACACCACCAGTTCTAAAAATCTCCCACCTTAGTAAATATACCCCTCTGTGTCTGCCCTCTTCTCTCTATGGGCGGGATGTATTAACATACGCAGCGATGTTGATCGAATATGTACTAACATATGCGATCAACATCACAATGCGGTGACAGAGGCTCCCAGCGATACCTGTGAAGTGGTGTGGGGGGTCTCTGTCATCTCCCTGGGCTCTCCACCTCCTCACCTGCCACGAAGCAGGCAGCAGGCTGTCCTTGGCGCCTCCTCCTCCCTGTAGCCGGAAGGACCTCTGGCTGCATTGTTAGGGGGAGGAGGAGTTTACCTTCTGGGTCCAGGCTTCCTTTAGGAAAGTTAGCGGGAGGGAGGGGGGATCGACGTCTGTGGTGGTGGGGGGGGGGGCAGCAGAGGCGGCGGGTTGATGCGGCCGGCGATAAGAAGCCCATAGGCTTCTATAGGGTATCGCCATCCTCATGGGCGAAAACGTGGCGGCCGGGTGTTAGTAAATACGAAAATGCATTTTCCCTTTAGTACATCCCGCCCTATTTGTGTTTCCCCATTTCAATCTCTTTGTCTCTCCCTCTCTCTGTGTCTCACCCCTATTGTCCCTCCCTCACTCTCTCTGTCCCATTCTTTCACTTTGTCTCCCCCCTTCTCTCTCTCTGTCTCCCCCCCTTCTCTCTCTCTGTCTTCCCCTTCTCTCTCTCTGTATCCCCCTTCTCTCTCTCTCTCTCTCTCTCTCTCTCTCACCCCTTCTCTATCTCTGTCTCCCCCTTCTCTCTTTCTGTCTCCCGCCCTTCTCTCTCTCTCTGTGTCTCCCCCCTTCCCTCTCTCTGTCTTCCCCCTTCTCTCTCTCTCTCTCTCTCCCCCTTCTCTCCCTCTGTCTCCCCCTTCTCTTTCTGTCTACCCCTTCTCTCTCTCTGTGTCTCCCCCCTTTTCTCTTTCTGTGTCTCACCCCTTTTCTTTATGTGTCTCCCCCCTTCTCTCTTTCTGTGTCTCCCCCTTGTCTCTTTCTGTGTCTCTCCCCCTTCTCTCTCCATGTCTCCCCCACTTCTATCTCTTCTCTCACCCCTCTCTCAGTATGGTGGTGTGGGAAAGTAGCACAGTACGGTGGTGTGGGAAGGTAGCGCAGTACGGTGGAGTCGGAAGGTAATGCAGCATGGTGGTGTGGGATGGAAGTGCAGTACTGTGGTGTGGGAAGGTAGCGCAGTAATGTGCTGTGGGAAGATAGTGCAGTAATGTGGTGTGGGATGGTAATGCAGTACGGTGGTGTGGGCAGGTAGCGCAGTGTGGTCGTGTGGTAAGGTAGCACAGTATGGTGGTGTGGGAAGGTAGCGCAGTAATGTGGTGTGGGAAGGTAACGCAGTATAGTGGTGTGGGAATGCAGCGCAGTAATGTGTTGTGGGAAGGTAGCGCAGTAATGTGGTGTAGGAAGGCAATGCAGTATGGTGGTGTGGGGAGGTAGCGCAATACGGTGGTGTGTGAAGATAGCACAGTACGGTGGTGTGGGAAGGTAATGCAGTATGGTAGTGTGGGAAGGAAGAGTAGTACGGTTGTGTGGTAAGGCAGCACAGTAATGTGATGTGGGCAGGTAGCGCAGTACGGTGGGGTGGTAAGGTAGCTTCAGTAATGTGATGTGAGAAAGTAGTGCTGTACGGTGGTGTGGGAATGTAGTGCAGTAATGTGGTGTGGGAAAGTAGCGCAAAACGATGGTATGGGAAGGTTGCGCAGTAATATGGCATGGGAAGGTAGCGGAGTAATGTGGTGTGGGATGGTAGCACAGTACGGTGGTGTGGGAAAGTAGTGCAGTAATGTGGTGTGGTACGGTAGCGCAGTACAGTGGTGTGGGTAGGTAGCTCAGTAATGTGATGTGGGAAGGTAGTTCAGTAATGTGATGCGGGAAGATAGCGCAGTACAGTGGTGTGGGAAGGTAGTGCAGCACGGTGGTGTGGGAAGGTAGCGCAGTAATATGGTGTGGGAAGGTAGCGCAGTATGGTGGTGTAGGAAGGTAGCTCAGTAATGTGGTTTGGGAAGGTAGCGCAGTATGGTGGTGTGGGAAGATAGCTCAGTAATGTGGTTTGGGAAGGTAGCACAGTATGGTGGTGTGGGAAGATAGCTCAGCAATGTGGTGTGGGAAGGTAGCGCAGTAATGTGGTATGGGATTGTAGCCAGGGTCGGTTCTAGTCCTTGTGGGCCGGTTCTAGTCCTCTAGTCACAGGGCGAAAGTTTCCTTTGTGGTCCCAGTAGTTGTGAACCCTGCAGTTGTGCCCCCATTAGTTGTGGCCCCAGTAGTTGTGCCCCCCTTAGTGTGCCCCCTGCAGCTGTGCCCCCATTAGTTGTGGCCCCAGTAGTTGTGCCCCCCTTAGTGTGCCCCCTGCAGCTGTGCCCCCATTAGTTGTGGCCCCAGTAGGTGTGCCCCCATTAGTGTGCCCCCATTAGTTGTGGCCCCCAGTAGTTGTACCCCCCTTAGTGTGCCCCCTGAAGCTGTGCCCCCATTAGTTGTGGCCCCAGTAGTTGTGCCCCCCTTGCTGTGCCCCCATTAGTTGTGGCCCCAGTAGTTGTGCCCCCCTTAGTGTGCCCCCTGCAGCTGTGCCCCCATTAGTTGTGGCCCCAGTAGGTGTGCCCCCATTAGTGTGCCCCCATTAGTTGTGGCCCCCAGTAGTTGTACCCCCCTTAGTGTGCCCCCTGCAGCTGTGCCCCCATTAGTTGTGCCCCCCTTAGGGTGCCCCCTGCAGCTGTGCCCCCATTAGTTGTGGCCCCAGTAGTTGTGCCCCCCTTAGAGTGCCCCCTGCAGCTGTGCCCCCATTAGTTGTGGCCCCAGTAGGTGTGCCCCCATTAGTGTGCCCCCATTAGTTGTGGCCCCAAGTAGTTGTACCCCCCTTAGTGTGCCCCCTGCAGCTGTGCCCCCATTAGTTGTGGCCCCAGTAGTTGTGCCCCCCTTGCTGTGCCCCCCTTAGTATGCCCCCTGCAGCTGTGCCTCCATTAGTAGTGCCCAAAAGTAGCTGTGCACCTAGTAAAAACAATAAAAAAATACTTACCAGCCCCGTTTCTGTTCCCGACCACTGCACTCTGTCTCTGGCGCCGCTCCTCTGAGCTATGGGAGAGACGTCATGACGTCTCTCCCATAGCGCTGCACAGAAAGGTCCTCTCAGCGAAGGGAAACTAGACGCTAGTCTAGATTCCCTTCACGGAGAGGACCTTTTCAAACCCACCGCCGCCGCCATCTTAGTTAGTAGCGGTTCTTGCCACGGCGGCGGCGCCCCGGGCAAAAGTACTGCTTGCCCATGGCAAGAGCCGCTACTGATTGTAGCACAGTACAGTGGTGTGGAAAGGTAGTGCAGTAAAGTGGTGTAGGAAGGTAGCACAGTATGATGGTATGGGAAGGTAGCTCAGTAATGTGGTGTGGGAAGGTAGCTCAGTAATGTGGTGTGGGAAGGTAGCTCAGTAATGTGGTGTGGGAAGGTAGCTCAGTAGTGTGGTGTGGGAAGGTAGCTCAGTAGTGTGGTTTGGGTAGGAAGATGTAGTGCGGGAATGTAGTCTGAAGAGGTAGTGCAGTGAAATAGTGTGCAGATGTAGTGTGGGGAGGTAGCATAGTCAGTGGCGTAACTAGAAATTTTTCTCCCCAAGCCAAAAAATTCTTCGGCGCCCCCCCCATACCCCCCATAATTGGCACTAGTAAAGGGACAAATATGTGCGCGCCGTAGGCGTGCGCCACCAAAAAGGGGTGTGGCTTCGCTGAAATGGGCGTGGCTTCACGTAAAGGGGCGTGGCATTGCAGGAAAAGACTACCTTATACCCCAGTTTTGCAACCTGCACGCCCAGACGTTAGCCACCACAGGAAAGAAAAATAATCCTGATTCATGCCCCTTACATTATTTGTCATTTTTCCTCCTTATAGTAATGCCCAGTATACATTATGCCACATACTGCAATGGCCGTAGCCATTATGCCACTGTTATGCACACCAGTGCCAGCAGGAGTGTACTGGTGTCTGAACGGAGAGGGATGCAAAACAAATGAACTCACAGACAGACTGGGGAATATGACATTACATACATAGAAGGTGATAGGGTAACAAAATAAACACAAAGTGAACAGAGAAGCCCAAAGGCTAAGAAACTGGGTGTCTCCCTAGTATTAGGAATGCTCAGATGGAAAGAAGCGAGATGTTGTGATTTAATACGTAGAGAACCCGAAATGCTGTTGCTAAGGGCAACAGCAAAACCCTAAAGGGTTACCAACGGGTGTGGCAGTAAACTCCTTGGTCAGAGATGGAATAATAGACACAAGGAGAGTCTCCACAATCCTAGTCCTCACTTGCAGTGCACTGGTTCAGCTTACTGCCACTAAACTGACACCTGAACACCTTGCACAGTGAGAAAGGATTTTGGCAGGCAAGTCTGAGAATACAGCCGCAAACTTGCTAGGTTCACAGAGTAGCAAAAGAACCCCAGCAGGTTAAACGACTGACTCCAGTCTTACTGCTAGGTCTGGATTGGCAGAGTGTAATACCAAATCCCAAGGCCTATTTGCAGTAAGCAACAAACAAATACAAAGTTTACACAATGCTAGCTAGCTTTCAGGAACTGACTAACCAACAAAGATTCAGCAGCATCTGCCTAACCTGAGAAGAGGGTTTATATAGCAGGTGCTGTCCACGCCCCACTCAGACCTCACAGACTGTGAGCACAAAAACCAGCACCGGATCCCCTGCCGTGCACAGAGCCTGTAACCACTGCACAGCAAAAGACCCGAACCGGAGTATCAGCTACGCTCAGGTTACTCCGCTAGCACTTGTCTCCCGGTTGCCATGACGACATGGCAGCACAGAGCAGGAGACCCTAACAGCCACACACAACAATGCACATGACACAATATGCACACACTGTAATGCCCCCGACACATTATGCCACATACCGTAATGCCTGTGACACATTATGACAGGAATCGCAATGCCCGTTATACATTATGCTACACACCGTATCTGTGACACAGTATGACACATACTGCAATGCCCGTTATACATTATGCCACACCGCAATGACCCCGAGACATTATACCACATACCACAATGCCCGTGATGTAGTATACAACACACCGTAATGCCTGACACATTATGACGCACACCGCAATGTCCGTGATACATTATGCCACACACCGTAATGCCCATTACACATTAAGTTCTACAGTAAGGCTTCTAATTACTTTTAAATTACCTGCTCGTTGCCAGGGGTTTTCATGCTCTTGGTTCCATGCACCGTGCCAGGGGTTTTCATGCTCAGGGTGTCATGCTCGTTGCCAGTGGTTTCATGCACTGGGTGTCATACTCGTTGCCAGGGGTTTCATGCACTGGGTGTCATGCTCGTTGCTAGGGGGTAGTGCTTGTTGCTAGGGCCGTGCTCCCAGTGCCACATATGCTCCCAGTGCCAGATATTCCCCCACAGTGCCAGGTATATGCCACCAGTGCCAGATATTCATCCACAGTGCCACATATGCCCCTCAGTGCCTGCTACCCCCAGTGCCAGATATTCCCCCACAGTGCCAGGTATATGCCCCCCAGTGCCAGATATTCCCCCACAGTGCCAGGTACATGCCCCCAGTGCCAAATATACCCCCCCCCCCAGTGCCACATATGCCCCCTCAGTGCCTGCTCGTCCCAGTGCCAAATATTCCCCCACAGTGCCACATATGCCCCCTCAGTGCCTATTCCCCCACAGTGCCAGGTATATGCCCCCAGTGCCAGATATTCCCCCACAGTGCCAGGTATATGCCCCCAGTGCCAGGTATATGCCCCCACAGTGCCAGGTATATTCCCCCAGTGCCAGATAGTCCCCCACAGTGCCAGGTATATGCCCCCAGTGCCAGATAGTCCCCCACAGTGCCAGGTATATGTCCCCCAGTACCAGATATTCCCCCACAGTGCCAGGTATATGCCCCCCAGTGCCAGATATTCCCCCACAGTGCCAGGTATATGCCCCCAGTGCCAGATATTCCCCCACAGTGCCAGGTATATGCCCCCAGTGCCAGGTATATGCCCCCACAGTGCCAGGTATATGCCCCCAGTGCCAGATAGGCCCCCACAGTGCCAGGTATATGCCCCCAGTGCCAGATAGTCCCCCACAGTGCCAGGTATATGCCCCCAAGTGCCAGATATTCCCCCACAGTGCCAGGTATATGCCCCCAGCGGCAGATATTCCCCCACAGTGCCTGCTCCCCCCCCCCCTCTTTGTGTTGGAGGGACACGGAGCGCACAGCGCGCGCCTCTCCAGTGTCCCTCCTGGCTCTCCGGCTGTCTAATAAAGGAAGTGCCGGTTCGTGAGCCAATCAGAGCTCACGAACCGGCACTTCCTTTATTAGACAGCCGGAGAGCCAGGGAGGGACACAGGGGGGCGCGCGCTGTACGCTCCGTGTCCCTCCGTTCAGCAGCGGAGGGAAGGAGACCTGCAGATTGACATGCGGTCCGCATGTCAATCTGTTCTAAGTCAGTGGCGCCCCCGCAGCCCCTCGCCCCCAAGCCACCGCGAGGGCTGCAAGGGCAGTAGTTACGCCACTGAGCATAGTGATATACTGCAGGGATGTAGCATAGTGGTGCAGTGCAGGAAGGTAGCTTAGTGATATAGTGTGGGGTGGTAGTGCAGTGATATAGTATGTCACCACACCTCCTCTACCTACCAGGGAGAACTTCTCTACAGCGCTGATCACACTACCTGCAACGGCACATAATAGGTTCCTCCTAAGTCTCAGCTCCAGGCCCTTGTGGACCTTAATCTGGCACTAATTACAGCAGTACACTCAAAAGTATGTCACTCAAATAAAATCACATGAGGCATAAAACAAATGTTAATGGACATGGACATCTTCCTAGAAATGTTGAAACCCAGCATAGACTTCAAGAATAAGAAGAACCACTTAAGACATGATCAACTGTTGGCCCAATAAACATCAGAGACCATCGGTGGGATGTAATGCTGCCCGAGTCCGGTGGCCGTGCGGGATGCCGGCTGAACTAGGGTGTTTTTTTTTAAAGGGGCAATCACTTGCAAGGCAAAACCATGCCTTGTAGGTGATTATCCTTTAAAAAAATGTCAGAGTTCGGCCCGCATCCCACATGGCCACCGGACTCGGGCAGCATTACATCCCACCGCATGTGTCATAGAGAAGGTGGAGCAGCCTTATAAAATGAAAGCCAGAGGGACCAAGTAGCAATAAAGGAGTCAGCGTTGTTATCTACAATAATAGAAATAGACTCTATTTGATAGGTATCCCAAATCACAGCTGTCACAGAAGCAATGGAGGTGAGAGTTTGGTATCTCCAATGGAAAGCAATTTTACATTTTACTGTGTTTAAAATATGCCAGATATAGGGGGTTGAAGGTGGGGTTCACATTGTAATGTATTGATTTCTTCTTGTAATATGTGTATTTACAAACTTTACTTGTACTTGTTATTTCTTATATAATCCTCTGTGCCGCTTTTTTTGGTAACTCTGCCAATATTTTTATATAGTTATACCACTATTTGTATGTATATTTCCCTAGATCCCCTTTGTTTCTTGTCAAAGGTGCTGTAAGAAACCCTGTGGATAAGGTCTGTGTGTGAGTGTAATGGTGGCCATACATTAGGACGACCAGCATCTGATCCGATTACTCATATGGTTTCCCTTCAATCCCCCGTGAAACCCATCGCACATGATTTGGCTTTTTTTGACATATGATGTGCATATGGTCGTGCATCATATGCCCCCATATGAAAGATCGTATCATGATCGTTCGTATGCCCCCAAAAAAGCACACAATCATCTGACAGATGTGAAATAAATCTGGTCCTCACAAGGGAGTATATCAAGCAAGCTCCATTGCCTGGCTTTTTATAAAGTGATTTACAGGATACTGCTTGTATCTTGTATTCTGTGGTGATGGCAGTTCTGTGATGTATTCTGTGTGTATGTGATGTGGTGATGTATTCTGTGGTGATATCCGGAGGCAGGACACCAAGTTCCGGAGGGCCATCCCTGCTGAGGAGAGACTCATGGCTATGCTTTGCTACCTGGCTAAGGGATGCTCATTTGAGAACCTCAAGTTTGGGACACACATCTCCGCTTAAGCTTTGGGGCACATTATCCCTGACACCTGCAAGACTATCGTCAAGGTGCTGCAGTTCCGTTATTGTAGGGTAAGTTAATAAAACACACACCACACCATTTTAAAACTGAAACATGAAAAATGTTTTATTTAAAACTTTTTTTTTTACCTGAGTGCAAAATATTTTGTGGGCAGCACAGCTGCTAAAAAGTGTTTAGAACAATAATATATATATTGCTATATAAAATGCACGGTAAAAGTATTAAAAAGCTACATTTGGTTTAACTACATATGTGGTATATGGATATACACCTGTCAAACCGTAACGTAGGTGCCCTAAGGTGAACTCAGGGAGGACAGAAACTTTCCGTGGAGCAGAAGGGCAAACTGCTGCGGACGGCTGCTCGAAAGTTGTGGACTCAGATTTCAGGTTGGACCACAATACGCATGCTGCAGGTGCCGCCCTGGCTCCATTGAGCGGCACCTGCAGCATATCATTGCCCTTCCTCAATCTGTGCCAACAACACCGAGCAGCAGTTAGCATCCATACCGATCAGTGATTATGATACTTGTACTTGACCTGGAGGACCCAATGCCCACATGACACATATTTGGTATATAGATATAGGTTTGCAAAAAGTATGTAGATGCATCCAAATCCCTGATAAATATGCTGCGGATGACTGCGCGGTATGATGGACTCAGATTTCAGGTTACAGACCACGATACGCATGCTGCAGGTGCCTTCTCAATGGCCCTGGCTCCATTAAGCAGAACCTGCAGCATGCGTATCATTGCCCTTCCTGAGTCTGTGCCCACAAGACCGAGCAGCAGTCAGCAGCATACCAATTAGGGATTACGATACTTGACTTGACTAGGCATCATAGGCTAAATAGATCTGGACTGCCCTCCTCAGATTTCAGTATGGTCAAGGATGCACTGGAGAGGGAGGGTGGTGCAGCAGGTTGGCTGAAGGAGGATGCTGGAACAGTATCTTGAGTGGGGGAGGTGAGGGGGTGGACACCTTGGCTGGAGGAGCTAGAAGCACCTTGGTGGGAGGTGCTGGGTGGTGTAGCACTTTGGTAGGAGTAGGTGGGTGAGGGAGCACTGTGGTAGGAGGCGGATGAGGGAGATGATTAGTAAAAGGTGGATGGGGGAGCAGGTTGGTAGGAGGTGGATGGGGGAGCAGATTGGTAGGAGGTGGATGGGGAATTAGGTTGGTAGGAGGTTAATGGTAGGGTAAGTCTCAGGGTATGGTTGGTTGGAATAGTAGGGGGTTGGTATGGGGAGTACTGGAGCTGGGGGAGTGACAGGCGGTTCGGATGTAAATAGTGTCTCTATGGTGAGGAGACTGTTGCGCCCTTTGAAAATAAGATCCAACGTGAGACGCTGAAATAGCAGCCTTTGTTGCATGTCCATGGCTCTGTGAGCATTTGAGACATGTCAGCCAAAGGAGTCACTTTCGTCAGGTGCCTTGAGTAAAGCTGTTCTTGCTTGGGTTAGCAGTGGGTCCTATGGTTCAGCATAAAGACAGATACTGACTCACCCCATACAAAAACAAAGGTGTTGGATTTTAGGAAAGCTGATTTTGTAGAGATGGTAAAATGTGTAAGCGATTCTTTGGCAGAGTGGAGGAACTTGGAAGCAGTGCAGGAGAGGTGGGAAATATTAAAAAGTGCAATATTAAAGGCAACAGACCTTTGTATCAAAAGTGTTAGAAAAAACACAAGGAAAAGGAAGCCAGTGTGGTTTGCAAAAGAAGTAGTAAATATTGTGAAAGCAAAAAGGATGGCTTTTAGGAAATATAAGCAGACACAAAATAATGAAGACAAAGAGATATATCTTATTAGACAGAAGGAGACTAAGAAGGTTATCAGATGTGCAAAGGCACAAGCTGAGGAGAAATGGCCCAGTTAGTGGGAAAAGGTATATAAGCGAAAGGAGAAAAACAAAAGGCAGACAGAGGGGTAAATTTACTAAGGTCCCGATTTTGACCGAGATGCCGTTTTTTCATCAAAGTGTCATCTCGGTAATTTACTAAACTCAAATCATGGCAGTGATGAGGGCATTCGTAATATTTGGAAGTCCTAGGAAAAAAATCACGAATGAATACACCATCGGTCAAAACGCGGCTGTTTAAGTATGAATCTCGGTCATTTACTAAGAAGTGCAAAGCAAAAAAAAACAAAACACTGCCGTGAAAAATTACAACTCGTAAAAAAGTGCTTAAAAAAAACAGACCTGCTTTTTTTATTCGTGATTGGATAGGCATGCACGGATCCATGAGATCCGTGCATGTATATCAGTGGGAAGGGGTGGGAAAGTGATTATTTTTTTCAAAAAAAATTGCGTGGGGTCCCCCCTCCTAAGCATAACCAGCCTCGGGCTCTTTGAGCCGATCCTGGTTGCAGAAATATGGGAAAAAAATTGACAGGGGTTCCCCCATATTTAAGCAACCAGCATCGGGCTCTGCGCCTGGTCCTGGTTCCAAAAATACGGGGGACAAAAAGAGTAGGGGTCCCCCGTATTTTTAAAACCAGCACCGGGCTCCACTAGCTGGACAGATAATGCCACAGCCGGGGGTCACTTTTATATAGTGCCCTGCGGCCGTGGCATCAAAAATCCAACTAGTCACCCTAAAGTGACGTCACCGCTGAGCAGAAAGTTCACACCATTGGTTACAATGGAGCGCATAGGCGCTACATTGTAACACTGCCGTGTGCCGCCTGTCAGTCAGGACAGGAGCACACAGCCGATCAGGAGGGTCTGTTTTTTTTAAGCACTTTTTTACGAGTTGTAATTTTTCACGGCAGTGTTTTGTTTTTTTTTGCTTTGCACTTCTTAGTAAATGACCGAGATTCATACTTAAACAGCCGCGTTTTGACCGATGGTGTATTCATTCGTGATTTTTTTCCTAGGACTTCCAAATATTACGAATGCCCTCATCACTGCCGTGATTTGAGTTTAGTAAATTACCGAGATGACACTTTGATGAAAAAACGGCATCTCGGTCAAAATCGGGACCTTAGTAAATTTACCCCTGGGAGTCTTGTTGAGGGAGACAATGTAATAGCAGATCATCTTAATAATTATTTTTGCTCAGTATTCACTACTGAAAGAGAGGGGAAGGGGCCACCATTAAGTTGCAGGGATATTCAGGAAAATGAAACAAGTAAATTTACAGAGGAGTAGGTCCTAACAGAACTCTCAAAGCAGAAAGTGGAGAAATCTATGGGGCCAGATGGGATACATCTATGGATACTAAAAGAACTTAAAGATGTGCTGGTAGCACCAATGACAGAATTATTCAACCAGTTATTAGCTACAGGAGTAATTCCAGAGGACTGGAAAAGAGCAAACGTAGTCCCACTGCACAAAAGTGATAGCATGGAAGAGGTAAACAACTGCAGAATAGTGAGTCTTACATCAGTAATAGGGAAATTGATGGAAACACTCTTCAAAGAAAGAATTGTAGACTATCTCAAATCCAGCAATTTACAGGATCCCAAACAGCATGCATTCACTGGGGAGAGATCATGTCAAACAAATCTTGACTTTTTTGACTGTGTAACTAAAGTGATGGATAAAGGTGGAGCCATGGATATAGCTTATCTACACTTTAGTAAAGGTTTTGACACTGTTCCGCATCACAGACTGATAAATAAACTTGAAAGTTTAGGATTGGATACTAGGATTATTGAATGGTTGATCTTGGTTGCAGGATAGAAAACAGAGTTGTGGTAAATGTAGTGCATTCACAGGAGGGAAATATTACCAGTGGAGTATCCCATGGATCTGTACTTGGACCAGTGCTTTTTAATATCTTTATTGGTGACATTGCAAATAGCATTAAAGGGACAGTATACCTTTTTGCAGATGATACAAAGGTATGCAACAGGGTAGACACACCAGGTGGGGTAAAACAAATGATTGAGGATCTAGGTAGACTAGAGGAATGGTCAAGAGTGTGGAAATTACAATTTAATGCCAAAAAATTTAAAATCGTGCACT
This sequence comes from Pseudophryne corroboree, assembly GCF_028390025.1. Lineage (NCBI taxonomy): Eukaryota > Metazoa > Chordata > Amphibia > Anura > Myobatrachidae > Pseudophryne > Pseudophryne corroboree. The sequence continues at coordinate 385,455,028 of NC_086448.1, read as the reverse complement.
TGGGTTTCAAAAATCCAAAGGCTAAATATAGTATTTGTCACGATCCGGGTTACAGGACACCATTATTTACCTTTTAGGTGTCTCCTGAGGCTGGCTCAGCGTTCCAGGGCTGGGTCTCAATCTTGCTGTTAAACATCCTTACTTGATATCTCCTCTATGCCAGTCCGCAGATGCTGTCACAAGGAACTCTTATAAATGGAATGGCGTTTCTAGCCCATTGCGGCCTCCGCCGCCATTACTGCACTCTCAGCACTTGGACCGCTCTGCATAGCGTCTCTTGCCAGCCGCGGCCTCCGCCGCCATTGCTGCGCTCCTAGCGCCTGGATTGATCAGTGTGGCGTCCCCTGTCAGCTGCGGCCTTTGCCGCTATTATTATAGTTCAAAGCACTAACAGGTCTGTGTGGTGCCTCTCGCCCGCTGTGGCCTCTGCCGCCGGCTCTGTGGGGTTGCTGTGCAGCTTGGCGTCCACTGTCCCCTGCGGCCGCAGCCGCCATTACTACAAAATCTCCATATGGGATAACAAACCAGGTTTCCCTCCAAAGACCAGTATGGGCGCAGCCATGTTGGTTCTGATCACATCACGCTATTTCCTCCAATCTACAGCACCGCTGAGTACTGCTTGATTGCTGATCCAATCCCTGCACTGCTGAGGGTATAAAAGGACTGATCCTGAACCAGGAGGTTGTCAGTGCTTTGGTTGTCATTACTAGTGTATCCTGTCTCTGCTCTCTGTGATTACTGTGTTCCAGGTATTCCAGCTCCTTTGTCTTCAGTTCTTCAGTTCTTCAGAGACCCGCACCAATCACCACCCTGCGGTGCCTGACTCCATAGTATCCTCATTGACCTCTGCTATTGGCAGTACTTTAAAACACCGGCTTCCAGCATTTGGCTCCCAGCGGTGTCCAGCTTCCTGATGTCATCGGTGCACTGTCATCGGTTTCCCTATTATCTTCAGTGTTCAAGTCATCTGTTCTTCATATTCATCGATCCCTAGCGTCACCAGTGTCATTCAACTCCTCTGCTAAAACTGGTTCATATGCACTTCATCCACAGTTCTTTGTTACTGGTTCCATCCGGCAAAACCGTCAGTCTACGTGTACTACTCACTCTACAGCACGTTCAGCCTCTGTACAACATCTGCTGACCAGTTCCAGCTTTCATCTACCATACAGCACCAAGGTGATGGTAAAAGGACTCTCCATTTCCTCATCTCCCAAGCTAGCCTTGTGCGGATACCTCACCTAAGGGAATACCAGCTTTTGCTATTTCTTGTAGTACTGTGTACTGTTTTTAATCATTTCTCATATCATATCTTTGCAACTGCCGATGTACCATCAGAACTGTGTTCAATAAACAAACATTCATTTTATCCTTGTTGTCGTGGTCACACCTTTGGGCACTGGTGGTATAAGTCATCTGTATGTGTAGGAGTCCTATTCTACCACCCAGATTTACATTTACACCAGCCCCTACAACTGAGGCTGTTTCAGGTCAACACCAGCCCTCAGATGTGACAGTAAGCACTGACTTAATGAATCCGGCCGGAGACCAAGACCAAGCAGCCAGGCTGATGCAAGAACTGGCAGCCCGACTAGAATATCAGGAGGCTGCACAAGGCCATTTTATCTGCTGTCTTCAGGATCTATCTTCTCAGCTGGATGGAATTCAAATGACCCTCCATGGTTCCGGGGCATCTGGTGTACCAACGGCAGTTCCTACAGTGGTAACCCCACCCACCATACCACTTCTGTTCCACGTCTTCATTTACCGACTCCAGCTAAATTTGATGGGTCCCCAAAAGCCTGCAGGGGATTCCTCAACCAGTGCGAAATTCATTTCGAGCTACAGCCTGGCAGTTTCCCAACTGATCGCAGAAAGGTTGTCTACATTATTTCCCTCCTCAGTGGCTCCGCCCTGGATTGGGTCTCACCGTTATGGGAGAGATCTGATACTTTGCTGTCTTCTTATACAGACTTTGTGTCAACAGTCAGGCGTATCTTTGACGAGCCAGGTAGTGTATCTTCAGCCTCTTCTGAGATTCTCCGTTTACGCCAGGGGACACGAACTGGCGGACAGTATCTCATACAGTTCCAGATTCTAGCATCAGAACTGGCATGGAACGATAATGCCTTGTATGCAGCCTTCTGGCATGGCCTATCTGAGCGTATTAAGGACGAATTGGCTACCAGGGACTTGCCTCCAAAGTTGAACGGACTTATATCTCTGTGTAACAAAGTCGATCTACGGTTTCAAGAAAGGGCAATCAAGGGAGGGAGGTCATCATTTCCCAAGTCTACTCCTCGTCAACCATCTCGCCCAAAGACGAACCCATGCAGATAGGTCATTCTCATCTATCTCCGGCAGAGCGTAGATGACATCTCTCTGAGTATCTCTGTCTCTATTGTGCGGCACCATCTCATGTTATTAATGCCTGTCCCAAGCGTTCGGGAAACTCCAAGTCCTAGCCCGCCAAGGAAAGGGTCGGTTAGGAGCAATGCATTCCTCTCCATCTCCAAGTGATTATAATCTCCCAGTTATGCTCCAAGTGGCCCAGTGCACAAAGAACATTATTGCTTTTTTAGACTCAGGAGCGGCTGGGAATTTTATGACTGAGGAATACGTCAAGCGGTGATCTCTACCCACCGAGAAACTTTCGTCTTTCATATCTTTAACTGCCATGGATGGCAGTAAGATTTCTGATGCAGTCATTTCCTTCAAGACTCTACCAGTTTGTCTGAAAGTAGGAGTTCTTCATTCAGAATTAATTTCTTTTTTGGGGATTCCAAAGGCCACTCATCCGGTGGTGCTGGGCCTTCCATGGCTTTGTTTACATAATCCTCTGATTGACTGGAGGATGACCAATATCCTCGCGTGGGGCCGTCCTGCTCCGAGACCTGCCTTTCCAAAGTGCTTCCTGTATGTTCTTCATCCTCCAGTCTTCTGATGTTCCACCTCTTCAGTATCAAGACTATACTGATGTCTTCAGTAAAGCTTCTGCTGATGTACTTCCCCCACACAGGGAATGGGATTGTCCTATTGACCTTATCCCAGGTAAGGTTCCACCCCAAGGCCGAACGTATCCGTTGTCTGTACCAGAGACTCATTCCATGGAGGAATATATTAAAGAGAACTCGGCAAAGGGTTTCATCCGACCTTCTTCTTCTTCAGCTGGCGCAGGTTTCTTCTTCGTTAAGAAGAAAGACGGTGGCCTGCGGCCATGCATCGACTGTAGAGGTTTGAACGACATCACTGTAAAAAAAGATATCGTCTGCCTCAGATTACCGAAGTCATTGATCGGTTTGCGGAGCAACCATCTTCACGAAATTAGATTTGAGGGGTGCCTATAACCTTATTCTGATCCGGAAGGGTGATGAGTGGAAGACCGCTTTTAACACCCGTGACGGACATTATGAGTACCTTGTCATGCCTTTCAGACTCAGTAATGCTCCAGCTGTTTTCCAACACTTCGTGAACGAGATCTTTAGAGATATCTTCTATCATCATGTCGTGGTATACCTCGATGACATCCTCATTTTTGCCAATAATTTGAAGGAACATCGCTTTTGAGTGAAGGAAGTCTTGTCTCATCTTCGTGCCAATCATCTTTATTGTAAATTGGAAAAATGCGTCTTTGAAGTCAAGTCCATTCCGTTTCTAGGCTACATTGTGTCCGGTTCCGGACTAGAGATGGACCCTGAGAAACTACAAGCTATCCAGGATTGGCCAATACCTACAACCCTCAAGGGTGTTCAGAAATTTCTAGGATTCGCCAATTATTACAGAAAATGTATTCAAGACTTTTCCACCATTGTGGCGCCTGTCACTGCCTTTTCCAAAAAAGAGTGCTAATCCCTCCAAGTGGTCCAAAGAAGCTGTTCAAGCCTTCCATCTATTAAAGCAAAGGTTCATCTCAGCTCCGGTGTTGAAACAGCCAGATACCAACTCGCTGTTCACCCTTGAGGTGGATGCCTCCTCCGTTGAAGTGGGCGCGGTCCTGTCTCAAAGAGCCAAAGATGGTCATCTGCATCCTTGTGGCTTCTTCTCCCAGAAGTTTTCCCCTGCTGAGCGCAATTACGCCATTGGCGATCAGGAATTGTTGGCTATCAAGCTCGCTCTGGAAGAGTGGAGGTATTTGCTAGAAGGAGCTTCCCATACCATCACAACTCTTACAGGCCACAAAAACTCCTGTATTTGAAAGGTGCACAATGTCTCAACCCCTGTCAGGCCAGATGGGCACTTTTTTTTCTAGGTTCAACTTTAAACTCCAGTTCTGTCCGGGGTCACAGAATCGCAAGTCTGATGCCCTTTCCAGCTCCTAGAAGCAAGAAAATGAGTCTGAGTCTATGTACAAGCATTCTCCACAGTAAGTATGGACACTACGCCCCCATCAGTGAAAAGTTTTGTAAAGCTAGTGTTATGATTCCAGTACTCCTGACCGGAGGAGATCTTATGACAATGGCCAGAGTACTGGAAGAGAATGCTGGTTACGGGAGCAGGAAAGACTAGTTGCCCCTGGCGCCCTAACTCTATTGTCTCACCCGTGCTATCGGAAATCCCTTGCGAGACTATGGTTTCTTGAGCCTCTGGCAGCCACGTTTGAAAGGCGGATTATGTCTGCCCAACTCCGGTGCCCCCCGGTCTTAGTGAGAGACAAAGGGAAATCCGAGGCAGGATGATGACAAGAGGACCTCTGACTACAACAGGCCAAGGGCAACAAGCTAACTAACCAAACTTGAAGTATGCGCGGAAAAACCGCCAGATAAAAGGACAACCAAAATCCACTAGTCCATTACTCCTACCCAGCACCGCTGGATACCAGAGTGGATCTGTGGGAGCGGAATCCTCCGCAAAAGCTCCGAAACACAAATAATAAATAATAAGTAATAAAGCGGCCAAGCCGCAACACACGGCTACGCCGCGACTCACGAACACCACTGGATGTTTAACGGTGCTCAGTCAGGACTCTAGGAACAGATGACGACTTCCGAGTGCAGGACAACTGAGGACAGGAACGACCGGATACAGCAGGACTGGAAACACTCTCAACAAACAGATACAGCATGCAGGAAGCTATTACCGGCGTCTGTGTGAGGCACTGCAAGAGCATATAAACCGAAGCCCTCCAATCAACTGCTGCCAGTGCTGATTGCATGAATGCCGTGCAGCTGCCTTGCTGCACGGCCAGGAAACAGGTGCCCTTACTAATTTAAATGGACCCAGCAACGGGGAACGCGGTCCGCCAGTGGCGTCCCCGTTGCTAGGGTCCGTGCGGCTCTGTGCGCCCGGCGTCTAGCGTTGCCAGGGAGCCGGCGGCTGTACGCGCACGGCGTCCCTGGTTGCTAGGCGCCGGGCCGCACCGACGAGCGGACCCCGGCGCCTAACAGCTAGCTCTAAGGAAGAAGCTCATGCATTGGGCGCACGCTTCCCGTTTTATCGGACATGCGGGCATCCAGAAAACCCTTGAATTCATCTCCAGGTCCTACTGGTGGCCGACCCTGAAGAAGGACGTTACTGAGTTTATTGCTTCCTGCCCAAAATGTGCTCAACATAAAGTGCCTCGCCAGTCACCCACTGGGCAACTGGTTCCGTTATTTGTTCCTCATTGTCCGTGGACCCATTTGTCAATGGACTTTATTATGGACCTTCCTATATGTAACAAGTTTAATACCATCAGGGTGGTAGTTGATCGATTCACCAAGATGGCTCATTTAATTCCTCTTACCGGTCTTCCGTCAGCTTCCAAGTTGGCTCAAGTGTTCATTCAGGAGATCTTTAGACTGCATGGCCTCCTCGAGGAGATAATTTCTGACAGATTAGTACAGTTCATAGCCAAGTGTTGGCGAAGCTTATGTTTGGCCCTCCAAGTCAAATTAAAATTCTCCACAGCGTATCACCCCCAGACTAATGGTCAAACTGAGAGGGTGAATCAGGACTTGGAGGCCTTCCTCCGAATTTATGTCTCCTCCTTCCAAGATGACTGGGTTCAACTTCTTCCCTGGGCTAAGTTCTGCCATAACAACCAATACCACTCGTCATCCTCTTCTACGCCATTCTTTACCAACTATGGATTTCACCCTAAAGTTCTGGAATTTCAACCGCTTCCAGCAACTTCAGTGCCAGCAGCCGATATCACTCTTCGTCAGTTTTCAAATAACTGGAAGAATGTCCGAGCGGCTCTACTTAAAGCATCTTTTAGATATAAGAAGTTTGCAGATAAGAAGCGTAGGGCAATTCCTGTCCTTAAAGTGGGTGATCGTGTTTGGCTATCTATGAAGAATTTGAGGTTAAGAGTTCCAAGCATGAAGTTTGCCCTTTTCGAATTGAACAAGTCATCAACCCAGTGGCATACAAACTTCAGCTACCTCCATTCTTGAAAATTCCCAGGACGTTTCACGTTTCCCTTCTGAAACCGCTGATCCTGAATTGGTTCCATTCAGCACTTCCTTCAGCTCCTAAAGTCCAGACTCAACGTGGTGTTGAGTATGAAGTCGCCAAGATTCTGGATTCACGCTTCCGTTATGGTCAACTTCGATACCTGATCGATTGGAAGGGCTATGGCCCTGAGGAACACTCCTGGACCAATGCTTCAGATGTCCATGCTCCTACATTGGTTCGGAAATTCCATTCCAAGTTCCCTCAGAAGCCAAAGAAGTGTCCTGGGGCCACTCCTAAAGGGGGGGTAGGGGTGCTGTCACGATCTGGGTTACATGACACCATTATTTACCTTTTAGGTGTCTCCTGAGGCTGGCTCAGCGTTCCAGGGCCGTGTCTCAATCTTGCTGTTAAACATCCTTACTTCCTATTTCCTCTCTGCCAGTCCGCAGATGCTGTCACCAGGAACTCTTATAAGTGGAATGGCGTTTCTAGCCCATCGCGGCCTCTGCCGCCATTACTGCACTCTCAGCACTTGGACCGCTCTGCATAGCGTCTCTTGTCAGCTGCGACCTCCGCCACCATTGCTGCACTCCTAGAGCCTGTATGGATCAGTGTGGCGTCCCCTGTTAGCTGCGGCCTTTGCCGCTATTATTACAGTTCAAAGCACTAACAGGTCTGTGCGGTACCTCTCGCCATCTGTGGCCTCTGCCGCCGGCTCTGTGAGGTTGCTGTGCAGCTTGGCGTCCACTGTCCCCTGCGGCCGCAGCCGCCATTACTACAAAATCTCCATATGGGATAACAAACCAGGTTTCCCTCCAAAGACCAGAATGGGTGCAGCCATGTTGGTTCTGATAAACAGTAGAAATGTGATAACCTGCGCACTGGGATCTATTTGTGTGGACGAGCTGCTACACCTTCAGGTGACTGACCTGATGGGACTATATAGATAATTGGGAATGGTGTTGCGCTCAATCCGGGTGATTGGTCTGTTTATCCAATTAGTTGGTTAATAAGATATGAGCCCTTGATTTCTTCAAGTATGGATAAGGATAAATAAATAATAAATGAGTAATTGGATGGTTAATGGTTAATTGAATATAAACCCTTAAATTCAGCAAATACTGGTGCGTATGTGATAAAATGATCAATGCATATAAATTTGAATGAGAAACGAATATAAAAAAAATCAAATAAATGATGTATCAATTGGGTGCTTGGTGGTCCTATGTTTCAGATTGAAATGTATTGAAATCAATGATGGTCATAAAAATTAGGTAACAATGTAACAATTTATTGTATTTAACTAAATAACTAAATAATGTGAAGAGGAGTGCTGGATGGCACTGATACGTAATGTCACTCTTGGTCAGCAAATAGTTTCAAACTAGCGGCGTCCCGCATGCATTTATTACTGTCTCTGTTAGAGTGCACTCTAGTTTTTCAGTCTCACAAATAGCGCTTATTCTGTATGTGCCACACTTGGAATCTTCACGGTGTGGGTATGGGGCAATTACACATGGAAGGTATGATAGGGAGGCTCTGGACTAATCTTACAGGCCGGCCTCAGCTTCCCGTGGTGCGCCTTGGAACAGACACCCCCTGAGAGCCGAGGCGCCGCACCGGTAATCTCGTCTGGGGCGAGGGAAAAATCAGAGAGCGCTCTCCGGAGCCGCCTAGTGAGTGACCCTCGCCGCAACAGAGGCTCGCTTCCTACCTTCTCCTGTGTTTGCCAAGTCCCGTCACCGGCTTGTCCGTCTTCTGTTGCTCAGCAACCTGGTCCGCTTCCAGGTTTCTCCCGATCACGTGACCGGGTCTTGTTAGATGTGAAGCTCGATGTATCTGGTATGCAAAAGTAGTTCTGCAGAACTTGAAAGTCTGTATGTCTTTACTCCAACGCGTTTCAGCCTTTCCAAGGCCTTCCTCTGGGAGAAGTGGATGCCATCCACTTCTCCCAGAGGAAGGCCTTGGAAAGGCTGAAACGCGTTGGAGTAAAGACATACAGACTTTCAAGTTCTGCAGAACTACTTTTGCATACCAGATACATCGAGCTTCACATCTAACAAGACCCGGTCACGTGATCGGGAGAAACCTGGAAGCGGATCAGGTTGCTGAGCAACAGAAGACGGACAAGCCGGTGACGGGACTTGGCAAACACAGGAGAAGGTAGGAAGCGAGCCTCTGTTGCGGCGAGGGTCACTCACTAGGCGGCTCCGGAGAGCGCTCTCTGATTTTTCCCTCGCCCCAGACGAGATTACCGGTGCGGCGCCTCGGCTCTCAGGGGGTGTCTGTTCCAAGGCGCACCACGGGAAGCTGAGGCCGGCCTGTAAGATTAGTCCAGAGCCTCCCTATCATACCTTCCATGTGTAATTGCCCCATACCCACACCGTGAAGATTCCAAGTGTGGCACATACAGAATAAGCGCTATTTGTGAGACTGAAAAACTAGAGTGCACTCTAACAGAGACAGTAATAAATGCATGCGGGACGCCGCTAGTTTGAAACTATTTGCTGACCAAGAGTGACATTACGTATCAGTGCCATCCAGCACTCCTCTTCACATTATTTAGTTATTTAGTTAAATACAATAAATTGTTACATTGTTACCTAATTTTTATGATCATCATTGATTTCAATACATTTCAATCTGAAACATAGGACCACCAAGCACCCAATTGATACATCATTTATTTGATTTTTTTTATATTCGTTTCTCATTCAAATTTATATGCATTGATCATTTTATCACATACCACCAGTATTTGCTGAATTTAAGGGTTTATATTCAATTAACCATTAACCATCCAATTACTCATTTATTATTTATTTATCCTTATCCATACTTGAAGAAATCAAGGGCTCATATCTTATTAACCAACTAATTGGATAAACAGACCAATCACCCGGATTGAGCGCAACACCATTCCCAATTATCTATGTTGGTTCTGATCACATCACGCTATTTCCTCCAATCTACAGCACCGCTGAGTTCTGCCTGATTGCTGATCCAATCCCTGCACTGCTGAGGGTATAAAAGGACTGCTCCTGAACCAGTGCTTTGGTTGTCATTACCAGTGTATCCTGTCTCTGCTCTCTGTGATTATTAACTGTATTCCAGGTATTCCAGCTCCTGTGTCTTCAGTTCTTCAGAGACCCGCACCAATCACCACCCTGCAGCCTGCAGTGCCTGTCTGACTCCATAGTATCCTCACTGCCCACTGCTATTGGCAGTACTTTAAAACACCGGCTTCCAGCATTTGGCTCCCAGCGGGGTCCAGCTTCCTGATGTCATCGGTGCTCTGTCATCGGTTCCCTAATATCTTCAGTGCTCAAGTCATCTGTTCTTCATATTCATCGATCTCTAGCGTCACCAGTGTCATTCAACTCCTCTGCTAACACTGGTTCATATGCACTTCATCCACAGTTCTTTGTTACTGGTTCCATCCGGCAAAACCGTCAGTCTACGTGTACTACTCACTCTACAGCACTTTCAGCCTCTGTACAACATCTGCTGACCAGTTCCAGCTTTCATCTACCATACAGCACCAAGGTGACGGTAAAAGGACTCTCCATCTCCTCATATCCCAAGCTAGCCTTGTGCGGATACCTCACCTAAGGGAATACCAGCTTTTGCTATTTCTTGTAGTACTGTGTACTGTTTTTAATGATTTCTCATATCATATCTTTGCAACTGCCGATGTACCATCAGAACTGTGTTCAATAAACAAACATTCATTTTATCCTTGTTGTCGTGGTCACACCTTCGGGCACTGGTGGTACAAGTCATCTGTATGTCTAGGAGTCCTATTCTACCACCCAGATTTGCATTTACACCAGCCCCTACAACTGAGACTGTTTCAGGTCAACACCAGCCCTCAGTTGTGACAGTATTAATGGCACTATACTGGAAACTACCGAGGAGGAAAGGGATCTAGGAGTCACTATTTCAGGTGACTTAAATGCAGGTAAGCAATGTAACAAGGCAATGAGGAAGGCTAGTCAGATGCTTGGCTACATTGGGAGAGGAATCAGCAGCAGAAAGAAAGAAGTAATAATGCCACTGTATAGGTCATTGGTACGGCCTCATCTAGAATACTGTGTTCAATTCTGGCGGCCATATCTTCAAAAGGATGTTAATATATTAGAGACTGTACAAAGAAGGGCAACTCAAATGGTGCATGGCCTACATCATAAAACATACCCAGAAAGACTAAGAAATCTCAATATGTATAGTTTGGAGCAGAGAAGGGAAAGGGGGGACATGATAGAAACTTTCAAATATATCAAAGATTTTAACAAAGTCCAGGAGGGGAACATTCTCCAAATGAATAGAAGCAATAGGACACAAGAACATACACTGAGACTGGAGGGGTTCAGGGGAAATCGGAGGAAAAATTACTTCACAGAAAGGGTAGTGGACAAGTGGAATAGCCTCCCATCAGAGGTGGTAGAGGCTAATACAGTAGAGCAATTTAAACATGCATGGGTTAGACATAAGGATATCCTTGCAAAGATATGAGAATCAAATAAGGTTCGAGATAAAAAAAATATGGTAAAAAAAAAAGGGGCAAACTAGATGGCTCAAGTGGTTCTTATCTGCCGTCAAAAAATGTTATTCTTTTTTTTTCATGCGTTGCTTCTTGGGCAGGGGAGTGGTCTGACTCGTTGTGGGACAGGGATCAGGTGTGCCGGGAATGGTAGGTGTCTGTTAAAAAAAGAAAGACATGCATGCATTAATATATAATTTTCATTTACAGTTCCCTACAAGCACGGAAGAGTGGGTAGCAATTGCAGATGAATTTGACAGCCATTGGCCGCTCCCTAACTATGGAGGAGCTATCGACGGCAAGCACACTCGCATTACCCCACATGCCACCACGGGTCATTCTAGTATAATTACAAGGGATACTTCAGTGTGGTCCTAATGGCAGTGGTGAATGCTAACTAAGAGTTTCTGTTCTTATATGTTGGGAAGAATGGCTGTGCATCTGATGGTGGTTCCTTTAAGAACACGGCATTCTACGACCAGCTTACTACCAAGAACCTGCATTTTTCGTCTAGAGAGGCAACGAAACATGGCCTAAACTAGGTATTCATTGCTGACGAGGCATTTTCCTTCCATGACAATGTCATGAAGCCATTCCCACAAAGGGCCCTCAATAAAGAGAGGTGTGTCTTCAATTAGTGCCTGTCTCGTGCAAGGTGGATATTTGAAAACGCCTTTGGGATCTTAAGCAACCAATTCCGGATCTTCCATACGACAACTAATATAAAAGTGGAGAAGATTGACTGGGTAGTCACTGTCTGCTGTGTCCTGTTCAACTTTCAGCACAAGAAAGCCACACAACAAAGGACAGTGGGCACAGCTGTGTTGAAAGACCCAGAACATCCGGAAGAGGCTGCTCATTTACCCTCAGTAGTGGTACCAGTGTGCGAAACCGGGACTGCACTGGGCAAAAAACGTCAGAGAAGAATACATGGCCTACTTCAACGGGGATGGTGCGGTGCCGTGGCAGAAGGGGAAGTGGAGGGGACTGTGGAACAATTGTCTGGCGTATGAGTTTGCTGGGACTGTACTTACTGAAGAGGCACCTCAGAGCAGCGGCGGCGATAGCGGTGACCCGGCGGGTGTTGCTAGTGGTCCTGTGCCTCCAGCGCATCTGCGCTGTGTGCAATGCACCACTAGCACACACCTAGTTACGGCGCTGAGTGAGGGTGTCGAGAGGATTAAACTATTGTGGCCCCTAAATAATGGGGGCCTAGCGTGAGCAAATTTCCAAATGTATTTTACTTTTTTGTATGTAAATAAAGTTGTTTTGGTTTTTACAGGTATCAGTTTATTTATATATTGGTTAAGTACAGAAATGTGTTCTAAAATGTTACTGAAACAAATGACAATTTAAAAAAGAAAAAAAATATTCATAACAATTAACAAACAGTGCCCTTTGTGTGAATGGAATCCATATTTGATCATTTAAATACCATATAATGCACTTATGCGTACCTGACTAGCATGGGTAAGTGTAAAATCACTGTTGCACCACATGAGTATAGAAAAACTACATGAGTAGACACTAGCGGGTAAAGGTGGTCATTCCGAGTTGTTCGCTCACTAGCAGTTTTTAGCAGCCGTGCAAACGCTATGCCGCCTCCCACTCGGAGTGTATTTTAGCTTAGCAGAATTGCGAACGAAAGGATCGCAGAGCGGCGGCAACGTTTTTTTGTGCAGTTTTAGAGTAGCTCTAAACCTACTCAGCGCTTGCGATCACTTCAGACTGTTCAGTTCCTGTTTTGTTGTCACAAACACGACCCGCGTTCGCCCAGCCACGCCTGCGTTTTTGCTGGCACACCTGCATTTTTCTGAATACTCCCTGAAAATGGTCAGTTGACACCCAGAAAAGCCCACTTCATGTCAATCACTCTGCGGCCAGAAGTGCGATTGAAAAGCTTCACTAGGACCTGTGTAAAACTACATTGTTCGTTGTAATAGTACGCCGCATACGCATGCACAGAAATGCCGTATTTTTGGTCTCATGGCTGCACAGCGAACGAATGCAACTAGCGAACAACTCGGAATGACCACCAATATGCAATTGGGAGTACAGTAGCAAAATGACATAAAAAACATCATCCACAAGAAAACCACGTAAGAAGACACTAGCGGGTAATATGCAATTGGGGGTACAGTAGCAAAATGACATGTGAAAATAAACCATCAACATAAACAATTAGAAAACACTTTAAAAAAAATCTGGGGTACACTTTGTTTGGTACAGCACACAATGTTTTTTGCAGTACTGCCACACCCTGATATAGCTGTGAACATATATGCACATACTGTACCCCAGATTTTCTTTAATTTATTGTACCCCAGATTGCATATACATACCTCCCAACTTTATAGCAGAGGAAAGAGGGACTCTTGGCGCGGCGTAACCGCGCCCTGACAGGAAAGGGGGTGTGGCCTCCGAAGGGGGTGTGGCTTCACAGGGGTGCCGCGGTCGCGAGCCACGCTCCTAGTTTTCGTCACTGAGGGGGCATGCCCAGCGCCCTCTCTCCCTCTGTCTGCACTGAAAAGACGCTGCGCACATGCGCACTGCGTCTATTCACCGCTACTCTGCTAAGCAGGGCAGCGAATGACAGAGCCTCTCAACTGCCCCCCCCCACCGCGGGACACTGCGGCCCACGGGTGGGACAGCGGGACTGTCCCGCGAAAATCGGGACAGTTGGGAGGTATGCATATATGACCCTGCAGAACAAAGGTGGACAGTAGAACTATATGTAAACAGATAAATCAGGCTCTGTCTGTGTACGTATACTGCTACTGTCCACCAGTTTTGCAGGGACATATATGCAATCTGGGGTACTATAAATAAAATAAAATCTGGGGTACAGTATACAGTATGTGTGCATATATGACCCTGCAAAGCACTAGAACAAGGACCATAGCAATATATGTACACAGCTATATCAGGATGTGGCAGTACTGCAAAAAAACATTGGTGGACAGTGGTGATCAGAGTGTGCTGGGCTAAAAATATATCCTCTGCAAACATTGGTGGACAGTGTGCATTATGAAAACAAAAATACATACACAGCAAAAATACAAAAATACAAAGCATTTCCTGCTTTGCGGGTGAATACAGGGCCTGATGCTGTCTCATGCATTCCTCATCTCTCCACAGTGGTGCTGCAGCAGCATGACGGTGGGTGGGAGTGTCCGGGAAATGCCGCTCAAATGATGCTGATCGAATGTTCCATCATATGATGCATTGTATGTGCATAAAACAAGAGGGGTCATTCCGACCCGATCGCATGCTGCAGTTTTTTTGCAGCGGTGCGATTGGGTCAGAACTGCGCATGCCAGACGTCCGTCGTTACCTAGTGATTGCCTCTGCCTGATTGACAGGCAGAGGCGGTTGCTGGGTGGGAGGGGGCGGCTCGGTGGCATTTGGCCACCATTTTTGGGGTGCGGTCCGGCCAACGCATGGGGTGCGGACCGCAGCGGCTGCGTGATGTCACACGTAGCCGCTGCAATCCTGGCAGTGACAAGTAACTCCTGGCTAGCAGCAGGAGCTACGCTGGCTAGGAGTTACTCTACAAGTACAAAAGCATCGCTGTGGGGCCTATCATGCGGGGCAGACTATCCCTGTGCTGGGCGTCCCCCCGAATGTCTGTGTCAGTGATCGTAGCTGTGCTAAATTTAGCACATGACCTCCAAGGTATGATGTGCATATGATTACGATGGATAATATGGGCTGCACAAGTGATAATTTGATGCAACAGTCGATCAATGGGGATGCGCATTGCTTTGTAAGCCTACCAAAAACACGATGATCATACAACGCATTGAAATCTTACATTCATATCCAATATCGTCCTAATGTATGGCTAGCATAAGGTGAGAGTGCTGTCTTATTTTATTTAAGAACAGGAGATGTTAGTAGGTGTTGTAAGATCTTAGTAATGCTATGGGGTGATTAGATTCAATAATCCATCCAATCAATTAGTATGTGTCTTTCCTGTTCACTTACATGGGGGTGTGTAATAAGTTTCCGGATGTACAGACAATATTTACAGACAAAGTGTACATTACATTTTTTCGATATTCACCAGAGGAGTCTAAGAAAAGTTACATGTGCTCAAATCACTTGGTGAAGCAGCTGGACCAGTCCAAAGAAGGTATGTCTTCTACATGCTGAATGAAGGTCTCCACAGCAATGTTTGGTGACTCAATACGAAACCCACGCATCTTGTGCTTGATTTGTGGTAACACAAAGAAGTCGCAGGGTTCCAGTTCTGGACTGTATAGTGGATGACCAAGCTCATGGGGCAGAAAATCCACCACTTTCCTGGACTTGTGGGAAGGTGCATTGTCATGGTGGAAAAGGGCACGAGTTCTTGGGCGGTGCCTGGAATTGGCTTCCAGCATTTACACAGGCATTGGTTGGTGTATTAGACCCCAGTGACAGTGCGCTGCTGCGCAAGTAATATGGTAACTGCGTGAGTAGCCTTGGCCACAAAAACAGCCACCATCTGCTTGGTCACTCTGCGCTAATGTCGGAACTTCTGTGGCGGCACACTGGACCAACTCTTGAACTCTTGTTTGGTCTCGGGTTTGAAACTAGTTCCATGATTCATTGAAACTGTTGATCTTCCAGTCAGAGTTTGAGCGACTGCCTTCAAACCTGGCTGGAATGTTGCATCCAAGTGTGGAGAAACCATGCTCAAGCCAAGCAGATGGAGTATCAAGTCAATGGATCCTGATGAGATGCCTAAATCCTTATCTGACTGAACTATGGTCACCCTGGTGTCAACCCGTACAGCAGCAATGTTGTCCTCAAGGATGGCGGGCACAGGTTGGCTGTCCTTCAGGGACCATCCTATGCACTGAAATTCTGCAAACCACCCATACATAGTGGTCCGGGTCAGTGCTTCCTTCCCAAAATTAGCTTGCAGTTGGTAAAAACTCTCCAGCTGTCACAGACCACTCTTGTAATAGAATATCATAGCACTCTAGTTGCATCTCCATAATGAATTTGTTAAGGAAGTGAACATGCTGGCTTCTTCAGGGTGCGGTGCTGCTTATATATTGATCTGTGCCTTGACATTTCACAAGAACTTTAGTCAGATATTACAGGTCCTGCTTCAGAGATGGACCAAAAATGCAATGATGCATGCAAGCAGCATTGTATTTCCATTCAATCTGCATGAGGGACATTCAGGAGATGACTCAGTGGAAGAGATGCCTCCTAGATGTTGCTGCAATCCCAGCGGTGTGACCAACATCACAAGCTGGGTTCCAACATCGGGACCATCGGTCACTCCAGCTTACTCATCTGACCAATGAAAGTGGGGGCTGCGAGGCAAGGAACCAGGGCCGGACTGGCCATCTGGCACTTCTGGCAATTGCCAGAAGGGCCGATGGCCACGTGGGCGGGTCCAGCGCTCACTGAGACACGCTGCTGCTCAGTCCGGCGGCAGCGTGTCTCAGCTGTCAGGGGAGGAGAGTGCGCCAGCACCGCTATGTCTGGCGGCATATAGTGGACTTCAAACCAGCCGCCGGTTCGTGAGCCAATCAGAGCTCGCGGACCGGCAGCCAATCAGAAGCCGCCGGTCCACGAGCTCTGATTGGCTCACGAACCGGCGGCTGGTTTGAACGAAGTCCGCTATACACCGTCGCTCCAGACACAGCCACACTGGCGGGCGCTCTCCTCTCCTGACTCACCCGTCCCTCACAGCCGGTGCCCGGAGGAGGAGCAGCAGCAGCAGCAGCAGCAGTGCAGCAGTGGTAAGCAGCTGCAGCACTGGCTGCTGTGGGGGCAATTGTATACCTGGCACTGTGGGGGCAATTGGCTGGCACTGTGGGGCATTTGTATACCTGGCACTGTGGGGGCAATTGTTTACCTGGCACTGTGGGGGCATTTGTATACCTGTCAGGTATACAATTGCCCCCACAGTGTCAGATCCACAATTGCACCCACAGTGTCAGGTATTACCTGACACTGTGGGGGCAATTGTGGATCTGGCACTGTGGGGGCATTTGTATACCTGGCACTGTGGGGGCATTTGTGGATCTGGCACTGTGGGGGCATTTGTGGATCTGGCACTGTGGGGGCATTTGTATACCTCGCACTGTGGGGGCATTTGTATACCTTGCACTGTGGGGCATTTGTATACCTGGCACTGTGAGGGCATTTGTATACCTGGCACTGTGGGGGCATTTGTATACCTGGCACTGTGGGGGCATTTGTATACCTGGCACTGTGGGGCATTTGTATACCTGGCACTGTGGGGGCAATTGTGGATCTGGCACTGCACTATTGGGGGCATATAATGTAAATTTCGGCTCATACCTGGTGCTATAATGTAAATTTCGGCTCATACCTGGTGCTATAATGTGAATTTTGGCTCATACTGTGTGGCATAATCTGAAAGAGGCACCAGTACTAGATAGTATAAGGGGTCCTACTATTGTGGTGCATAATGCGTATAAGGGGTGTATGGTGTGGTAAACTACACTGAAGACCACGCCCCTTTTGAGTGGCCACGCCCCCTTTTCCGGAGTTTAATTACAAACTTCACATATCCATACCCCCACTTAAAAATTTTCACTTCAACCACTGGTTGTGTGTATTTTAATAGAGAATGATGTACGCTTGTATGTTGATAGAATATTAATTATATTTGTAAGAGCATAGACTAATAAGTGGGAGGAGTCAGGAATAGTAAGGGGAGGAGTCACAGAGGTGGGCCTGTGTGCTTCAAAAATGCCAGGGCCTATTTTTAGTCCCAGTCCAGCCCTGCAAGGAACTCTACATGGTAACACACAGACTCCTGGCTCTCCCCTCCCAGAAAATGGGAGTGACACTCCGCCATTTATGGGAATGCAGGCATCACCCCACCCCCTCAATGCCGTTGCCTGGAATTAAGCCAACAGTACACAACAAGACAGTTAGATTGTGTCTACTCTACCTATGCACTGCACATCCGTAAACTTATTACACACTCCTTATCACTATGTATTTTTACTCAATTTTCTCTTTCACCTTGTCATTGGGATGGGCTGCACATTCTCAGACATTTTATTCATCATTTATCATTCTGTTTTGGATCGTTAGAAGTATCTCTCTTAAAGAATTGAAAGTTATTTAAGTTTAGTATCCAATAAGAGGTGGTTTCTGTTAGTGCCTGATTCAGAGCAGCATACAAGTTGCATCCAGTGTCAATGTTCACATAGTTGAGCGATTTTTTTAACTGAGCATGCATGCAAATTTCTGACAACCCCCACTACGTATGCATTGGTGCTGTTGTGATTGGGACAGACAGTATCACACAAATGTTGCATAAAAGTTGAGCGTGGCCTGGACAGCGACTGGGAGGTGGCCAGAAATTTTTGGTAAAAATGGCCCATTCAGTGAGATGGGAGTGTCACAGGCATATCAATGCAGGCAGCTGATTTAAAGGCCATGGTCAGACGGTAAATCTGCCATTTCCGATGGTGTGACTGATGGTGGCATTAAATAATGCACCAATGGATATTACAGATGGAATCGAAAAGTGGGCATACTGTATCAGTTTTTTTACATTCAGCCAAATGGATGTACAGAATGGAAAGATTTTATAGCAGCATTTGCATAAACATGCAGAGGGACGACTGGCAATAGACACTGATGTATGTGCTTTTACATGCAACTCAGAATATGACCCTTAATGTATTCACTTATCATTGGCAGAGCTGCAGAGATATAATGTTTTGGATGACCCTGATCAGTTATATACAGTACGATACCAACTGTAGTGTCACTGTTAACCACACCCCTGTCCTCCCTACCTGCACGTGTTCACCACACCTGTTGTAATAAGTGCTCTTGGCATACCTAATGGAGAATAAACTTGCAACCTCAGTGCAATATTAAGAACATAATTTCAATGAGTTACTGGGGAAAAAAACATACCGCATTGCTTTTCTAATTTTCTGCTAGTATGTGGTTAGAATCTTTAGTAAATACCCATTTTTCCACCAAAGTCCCGGGTCCGACCCAGGATTTGGAACAAGTTTGCAATCTGGGTCAGACCCGGTACAGATCCCTTTCACACTGTGGCTCTGACCTGAGTTATTCCTGGGTGCAATCTCTCTTCTGCCGAAACTTAGAGATCACATCATCTTCAAGCGCCGGGAAATCCAGATCTCCCCATGCTGTAAATCGGACCTGGGTTGAATAGCCTGAGTTAGCCATTTACTTTTCAGCCTTCCTTGGGTTATCATGGCAATATCCCGGATTTTAGCGGCAGTGGAAAGGGGTGTAAAATCACTGAAGTGAATGGATACTGGAAAATAGATCCTCAACTTCCATCAGAACCTCATGTCAAATATTATGTAATTATTATTATATGAATGGTGTTTTGTTTCTTATAAAAAGTGTACAGAGAAAATGAGCGATGTCGCTTTTCACCCTTCCTGAGCAATGTCACTCATTTTCTCTGCAAGTGTGTATGCCGCTGGCGACCATTGATGCGCGCCGACATGGGTCATTAACGACCCTTGCTGTCGGCCATGCAAGCAGTTCAATCTGGACTATCGTCCAAGAGCTGACTGCACGGCCCGGCTGCTGCGTGATGTTACTGAGCGATATGAACGGCATATCGCTCACTGTGTACAACTGGTTGCCGACCACCCGATGTAGCTCATAGAGCACGTCGCCTAGTATGTACCTACCTTAAGACAAGTTGATGTTTAACAGAGGTTAGTTTGACAAACTGATTTGTATAATATTTTGAGCTCACCTTACGTTTTGCAGTTAATTTAAAGTGTATTTCTTAAATGACAAACATTTTTTTTTTTAGGTGCCGATATTCATGCAGTTGATCCAAATCGGGGATACACATCTAGAGAATGGGCAAGATTTACAGGAAGATATGACACAGCCTATCTTATGCAGAGATTGTTGGACAAACCCTCCCCAGAACAATTTAGTGAGAAATTTGAAATGGAGTGGCCTAAAATGAAGGAGCTCCTAGCCCAAGCAGCAGAACCCAAAACATGTACACAGAAAATATCTGAATGTATGAAATCAGTATTTACTTTTAGTTATTTTAATGAACCTCAAGAAGATGGAGTCCTTGATTATATGGTTAAAATTACAACAAGTATGTATAGTCCATTTGTTGCTGTTAGTTGTAGAACTGTATGTCCAGACAGTCCTCCATGTGTTGGGAAACGTAGATACTCTGTGCAGGAAATCCTGATAAAACAGCAAGCAGATAAGACTAGAGGTTCTGACAATGATCACACCAAGAATTATGAAAAGCTTTTCCAGAACTCTCGTGTGACAGTAATTCCCAAGAAAAAGGAGAGAAGATCTAGTCTTCAAACAAATTCATCCCTCAGGACTAATGTAACATCCACCAGAAAAACAAGCCTTTTACCTTTACATTTGGTAAGACGGAGCAGCGTTAGGCCAGGATGTGTAATTCCAAAAGTACGCATAAGTAAAGCTCCTACTCCTACCTACTTCCCTGATAAGACAAGGAAAAGGAGCAGTGCTCATGACAAAACCTACTTACAGATACCAAAATGGCGTTATAAGGAAATAAAGGAAGAGAGGAGAAGAGCTGAGGAAGAGGCTCTTCGCAAATTCGAGGAAGCTGAAAAATTGAGACCAAAAAAAATTATTATAAAAAGAACTTTCACTTGAATTTCTATGCATGTAAAAGATATTAAAATGAAGACTGTGAAGATTGTATATATTGATGAAAGAAAGGCAGATTGATGTCTTCAGTGTGATAAACATTTTAGCATTTTCAAACTTTTATTTAACATTGTATAAGAAATAAAATAGAAACAAATGTGAACATGTTTGTGCACACACCAAACGTGTGAAGTAATTTCAAGTAGAGCTTAATAGATAAATTCATGGAGCACTGAGATCTCTATATACACACACACAAACAGTGGAACATGTATATTCGTTAATTAGCTCATAAATGTAACAGTACTGCATTTTATATATACCAAACACACATGATATATTAGAGCGAGGCAATAAAGACACACACATGCACTGACAATTTGGAAATGTCTATTATTATGTTATTATTTATAAAGTACTAGCATATTACTTAGTGCTGTTCATTGAGGGGACTGAAGTCAAAATGGCTCTGCCCAAATGAGCTTACAGTGTAATGTGTAGGAAACACATGATGCATAAGGTAGCAGAAAAGCAATTGTAGCTGTTGGTGGAGAAAGTGTTGTTAGACAGCAGAAAAGGCGTAGCTACCATAGGTACAGGGAGTACAGCTACTATGGGGCCCAGAGCTGAGAGGGGCCCACCTTCTCAGTCAAAGATACATGTGTCATATACATTTTTCCCATTTATGATACAATGGCCCCTCTATGGCCATCTTTTTATTGATTTTTTGGGTGATTTTTGGTGAATAGAATACATTTAGATCTTCAAATAGAACTCACATCACCCAGTGATTTTAAAATGGAACTCGAAATTGACTATTAGAAAATGAGCTATTTGGAATACAAACACTAGTTGATTTTGTGGGGATGTTGGTTCTATTCAAATAAGTCCCAAAATTGACTTTTGTAAATATACACCTTTATGTCATAATAGGAATTGGGGATACTATGTTGGATAATGTGTACTGGCAGCCCTACAATTTGATATAACATGAACTAGGGCACTACTATGGTTCCTAAGGCTAGGGCACACATCGCGGCCAAGCGGGTCCCGTTGAACGGGACCCGCTTGGTCGGGAGGGGTTTTTGTGTGCACATGGATCCTGTTCTGTGGGATGCCGTGTTCACATTGAAATCCTGCCGTCCTGTCATCTGGCTCGACTGCAGCATGCTGCAGTCAGATTCGGCGACGGCGGCGGGACTGCCACACATGTGTGGGTGCCTGCATAGGCGCCCATATGCAGTCTCCTTCTGACCAAGCGGGTCCCGCTGGACGGGTCACGCTTGAGCGCTATGTGTGGCCCTACCCTAATATAAGCTAGGCCACTATTATGGTGCTTTCAATTAAAAACTGCTGCTAACAGGTGTCTCTCTAGAAGCATTGGGGCACCTTCAAAATATTGCTATGGGGTACACAAAGTTCTGGCTACACCCTTGGATGCAGCATCATAACCAGCCTCCAATAATGAAGCAAATATAGATGTTTTGCAGTCACAGCAAAGCAAAGAAATACCATGATAATAAATCTGGTAAAGCTGGTCAGAAACCTACTAGCCTGCACTTACTGAATGAGCTACTGGATGTTGTAGTCATATTGATCACTGTTGAAGAACAGGAAATGAGGAGGTGAGTGGAATATAAACCCCGATAATCTACCCGATATAGGTGGAAAATTCTCAAACATTGTAGAGAGAGAGAGCCAATCAGCTGTACAATATCAAACCTTAGAGAGAGATAAAGTACCAGCCAATCAGCTGTACAATAAAGTACCAGCCATGTTACAGGCTGTGGGCGTGATTAAGATTTGTAAGTAAAGTAAAAAAGCAAGTAACTTTGTATCTGGAGCAATCTATGTTGCAATGCAGGGAGCAAATATGTTTATATTTTTTCTGTGCGGGGTAAATACAGGCTGCATTTGCATGTACTGTAGTCCACAAATGTTCCTTTTTACACTGTTATTTAGGTTTCAGTTTGAATACACCCCACCCAAATGTAAATCTCTTAGCATATGTTACATCTGCCCCACATTAGAGATGTGCTGTGGGCACTTTTCGTGTTTTATGTTTGGTTCTGGTTCCATCCTCATGTTTTGGATCTGGATTGCTTTTGCCAAAACCACACTTTCGTATTTTGGTTTTGGATCTGGATGATTTTTTTAAAAAACATAAAAACAGCTAAAATCACAGAATTTGGGGATAATTTTGATTCTACAGTATTATTAACCTCACTAACATTCAGTTCCACTAATTTCCAGTCTATTCTAAACACCTCACAATATTGTTTTTAGGCCTAAAAGTCGCACCAAGGTAGCTGTATGACTAAGCTAAGTGACAAAAGTGTGCGGCACCAACACCTGGCCCATCTAGGAGTGGCACTGCAGTTGCAGACAGGATGGCAGATTTAAAAACTAGGCCCCAAACAGCACATCGGGGGTAATTCCAAGTTGATCGCAGCAGGATTTTTTTTTTTAGCAGTTGGGCAAAACCATGTGCACTGCAGGGGGGGCAGATATAACATTTGCAGAGAGAGTTAGATTTGGGTGGGTTATTTTGTTTCTGTGCAGGGTAAATACTGGCTGCTTTTTTTTACACTGCAATTTAGATTGCAGATTGAACTCACCACACCCAAATCTAGCACTCTCTGCACATGTTATATCTGTCTCACCTGCAGTGCACATGGTTTTGCCCAACTGCTAACAAAATTCCTGCTGCGATCAACTCAGAATTACCCCCATCATGCAAAGAAAAAAAAGAGGTGCAATGAGGTAGCTATATGACTAATCTAAGCGACACAAGTGTGTGGCACAAACACCTGGCCCATCTAGGAGTGGCACTGCAGTTGCAGACAGGATGGCACTTAAAAAAACTAGGCCCCAAACAGCACATCATGCAAAGAAGAAAAAGAGGTGCAATGAGGTAGCTGTATGACTAAGCTAAGCGACACAAGTGTGCGGCAGGAATAACATGGGATGGGCTGGAATTTGCCCAGATGTAATACACGCACAATATTGGTGGCACAGGAGAGCGTACCCCTAAACCACACACACACGGCAAAGCCTGTAAAATTAATTTGGATAATAATAACCCTTTTACTTGGAGCTATTCTAATAATATGCAGCACAGGTGAGTGTGCCCCTACACCACACAGGGCAAACCCTGTAAAAATTATTTGGATAATAATATAAGTAATGTATATAAGCCTTTTATTTGGAGTAAATAAGATACAGCACAAGACACCACCCCTGGACTGATGCAGCACAAGACAGCACCACTGGACTGGACTTATATGGCAGTATCCCTGGAGTTGTATGGCAGTGTCAGACAGGATGGCACTTTAGAAAACTAGTCCCCAAACAGCACATGATGCAAAGAAGAAAAAGAGGTGCAAGATGGAATTGTCCTTGGGCATGCACACTTTAACAAACCAATCATGTCAGCGACAGGGTCTGCCACACGTCTGTGACTGAAATGACTGGTTTATTTGGGCCCCCACCAAAAAAGAAGCAATCAATCTCTCCTTGCACAAACTGGCTCTTCAGAGGCAAGATGTCGACCTCATCCTCATCCTGCGATTCCTCACCCCTGATGAACATCATCTTCTCCACATTTTGTGGGAGTAACCTCCTACGCCGATCGCTGACAAGGTTACCGGCTGCACTATACACTCTTTCGGAGTACACACTGGAGGGGGGTGGCAATTTAGGTAAAATAAAGCCAGTTTGTGCAAGGGCATACAAATTGCCTCTTTTTCTTGCCAGTATACATACGGACTGTCTGACATGCCTACTTGGATGTTGTCACTCATATAAGCGAATGAAGGGCTCCATCCACAAGTCCCACATACTTAGTGGAATCACTCAATCTTAGCTCCTCCTTCAATTTTACCAGAGGCTTCTGCAAAAGCCTGATGAGAGGAATGACCTGACTCAAGCTGGCAGTGTCTGAACTGACTTCACGTGTGGCAAGTTCGAAAGGTTGGAGAACCTTGCACAACACGGAAATCATTCTCCATTCCACCTCAGTCTGGTGCATTCCCTCTCCTTTGCCTATATCGTAGGTGGATGTATAGGCTTGAATGGCCTTTTGCTGCTCCTCCATCCTCTGAAGCATATAAAGTGTTGAATTCCACCTCGTTACCACCTCTTGCTTCAAGTGATGGCAGGGCAGGTTCAGGAGTGTTTGATGGTGCTCCAGTCTTTGGCATGCAGTGGCAGATTGCCGAAAGTGGCCCACAATTTTTCGGGCCACCGACAGTATCTCCTGCACACCCCTGTAATTTTTTTTTTTAATTCTGCAACACAAAATTAATTGTATGTGCAAAACACGGGACATGCTGGAATTTGCCCTGATGTAATGCACACACAATATTGGTGGCGTTGTTTGATGATGCAAATCCCCATGAGAGTCTAATTGGGGTAAGCCATTGTGCGATGGTTTCCCTCAGTTTCCGTAGTAGGTTGTTAGTGGTGTGCCTCTTACGGAAAGCGGAGATGCATAGTGTAGCCTGCCTAGGAACGAGTTGGCATTTGCGAGATGCTGCTACTGGTGCCGCTGCTGTTGTTGTTGCTGTGGGAGGCAATACATCTACCCAGTGGGCTGTCATAGTCATATAGTCCTTAGTCTGCCCTGTTCCACTTGTCCACATGTCCGTGGTTAAGTGGACAGTGAGTACAACTGCATTTTTTAGGACACTGACGATACTTTTCTGACGTCTCTGTACATTCTCGGTATCGCCTGCCTAGTGAAGTGGAACCTAGATGGGATTTGGTACTGTACACGCACTACTTTAAACAATTCTCTAAGTCCAACTGAACTAATGGCGGATACCGGACGCACGTCTAACACTAACATAGTTGTCAAGGCCTCAGTTATCCACTTTGCAAAAGGATGACTGCTGTGATATTTCATCTTCCTCACAAAGGACTGTTGGAGAGTCAATTGCTTAGATGAAGTAGTACAAGTGGTCTTCCAACTTCCCCTCTGGGATGATGATCGACTCCCAGCAGCAACAACAGCAGCAGCAACAACAACAGCAGTAGGCGTACCCCTCAAGGATCCTTCGGAGGAATCCTGGTTAGGAGAGAACTCCTGAGTCTTGCCAGTGACATGGCCTGCAGGACTACTGATGTTCCTGACTGAGGAGGAAGTTGATGTTGAGGGAGTTGGTGGTGTGGCTTGCAGGAGCTTGGGTACAAGAGGAAGAAGGGATTTAGGTGTCAGTGGACTGCTTACACTTTTACCCAAAGTTTCACAACTTGACACTGACTTCTGATGAATGCACTGCAGGTGACGTATAAGGGAGGATGTCCCTAGGTGGTTAACGTCCTTACCCCTACTTATTACAGATTGACAGAGGCAACACACGGCTTGACACATGTTGTCTGGATTTGGAGAGAAATAATTCCACACCGAAGAGGTGGCTTGAATAAGCTTGAATAAGCCCATAGTGATAAGACATCACAATGATAAGGCATCACAATGGGCTTATTCATCCCACGGACAACAGGTGTCTCCCCCGGTGCCTGATTTAAACAAACCACATCACCATCAGAATCCTCATCATCAACTTCCTTCTCAGCGCCATCAACACCCATAGCCTATTAACTATTATTTTTTTTCTAGCGGGAGGATGAGGGCTTCCATCATCGTGTGAAGCTGAACCACTACTCATAAACATAGGCCAGGCCCTTAGCCGTTCCATGCCACTCTGTGTTGTAAATGGCATATTGGCAAGTTTACGTTTCTCCTCAGATGATTTAAAAAAAAATTTGGGTCTTTCTACTGAACTTTTGCTTTTTGGATTTTATATGTCCTCTACTATCACATTGGGCATCGGCCTTGGCAGACGACGTTGGTGGCATTTCATCGTCTATGTCATGACTAGTAGCAGCAGCTTCAGCACTAGGAGGAAGTGGTTCTTGATCTTTCCCTATTTTATCCTCCAAATTTTTGTTCTTGATTATTTTTCTGGAGTTATATAACAATATATGGTACAGGAGAGCGTACCTCTACACCACACAGGGCAAACCCTGTGAAAATTATTTAGATTAAATATTAATAAACCCCTTTATTTGGAGTAAATAATATACAGCACAGGACAGCACCACTGAACTTATATGGCAGGCGCACTGGACTGGATTTATACGGCAGTACCACTGTAATTATACGGCAGGATTACTGGATTTATACGCCAGTACCACTGGAATTATACGGCAGGATCACTGGATTTATACGCCAGTACCACTGAAATTCTACGGCAGAATCACTGGACTTATACACCAGTACCACTGGAAGTATACGGCAGATTCACTGGAATTATACGGCAGTACCACTGGACTGGATTTATACGCCAGTATCACTGGAATTATACGGCAGAATCACTGGAATTATACGGCAGTATAACTGGAATTATACGGCAGGATCACTGGACTTATACGGCAGTACCACTGGACTTATACGGCAGTACCACTGGACTTATACGGCAGTACCACTGGACTTATACGGCAGTACCACTGGACTTATACGGCAGTACCACTGGACATATATGGCAGTATCACAGGACTGGATTTATATACCAGTACCACTGGAATTATACGGCAGGATCACTGGATTTATAAGCCAGTACCACTGGAATTATACCGTAGGATCACCGGAATTATACGGCAGTACCACTGAACTTATACGGCAGTACCACAAGACATATGCGGAAGTATCACTGGACTGGCCTTATATGCCAGTACCACTGGAATTATACGGCAGGATCACTGGACTTATATGGCAGTACCGCTGGACATATACAGCAGTATCAATGGACATATACAGCATTATTACTGGACATATACGGCAGTACCATTGGACATATACAGCAGCACAGGGACACCACCACTGGACTGATGCAGGATAACACATCACCACTGCAATGGTCTGGACATATACAGCACCACTGGACATATGGCAGCAGAGGACACCCCCACTGTGACTGGACTGATGCAGCACAATACACCACCACTGTACTGATGCAGCACAACACAGCACCACTGGACTAGACTTATACAGCAGCCCTGGACATATGGCAGCTGAGGACACCACCACTGTGAATGGGCTGATGCAGCACAAGACACTACCACTGAACTGATACAGGACACTGAGGATGGAGACACGTCCTCTCTCTACACTCTCCAATGCCGGAGTGAAAATGGCGGCGATGCGCGGCTCCTCATATGGAATCCAAACCCCGCAAGAATCCGACAGCGGGATGATGACGTTTTGCCTTGTTCCGGTTTCCGAGTCAGGCGGAAAAACCCGAGCCTGACTCGGACCCGGGCTCGGGTGGTGAAGTTGGGGGGGGTTCGGTTCTTGGGGAACAGAACCCGCTCATCTCTACCCCACATGTAGTGCAACATGGTTTTGCCCAGTTGCTTGCATTTTTGCAAATCAGGATCAGGCTCTGTGCTTGAAAAATGACAGTTAGGAGCTTGTTAGCTGGTACTTTATCTCTCTCCAGGGCTTAGTAAACAGACCCCAAAGTGTCAACCAATGAGCTCCTAGCTGTCATTTTTCAACCAGTCTATAAAATGGCAGTTAGGAGCTGATTGGCTGGTACTTTGGGAATGTTTTATCAACGCTTGGAAAGATATAAAGTGGAGAGAGATAACGGGGCCTATCAGCAAAGCCTTGGAGAGAGATAAAGTGGAAGGAGACAAAGGCACACATCTATGAAGTCTTGGAGAGTGATACATTGCACGGTAATAAACTACCAAACAATCAACTCCTAGCTGCCACGTTACAGGCTATGTTTGCAAATGACAGTTAGGAAAAGATTTATCACTCTCCAAGGCTTGATAAATCTTGGCCAAAGCACTAACTAACCAGCTCCTTTCATTTTTCAAACACAGCCTGTAACATGGCAGTATGGAGCTGATTGACTGGTACTTTTCTTACCACTTATCACTATCCAAGACTTAGGGGGACATGTACTAAGCAGTGATAATAGTGGAGAAGTGAGCCAGTGGAGAAGTTGCCCTTGGCAACCAATCAGCTGCTCTGTATGCTTTTATAGTATGCAAATTATAAATGTTACGTCATTGCTGATTGGTTGCCAAGGGCAACTTCTTCACTGGCTCACTTCTCCACTTTTATTACTTCTTAGTACATGTCCCCCTTAGTGCCTAGGCCCCACAGTATCAACCAATCACTCAGCTTCTGTCATTTTAAAGGCTGTATTGAAAAATGACAGGTTAGTATTTATTTAATCTCTCTCACTTTGGGCAGTACTGATCACTGATCGCGGGTCATCACCGGTAATCACAATGATGCTAATCGCATATGTAATAACTATGCAATAAGTATTGCAATGCAATGCCCGGGGTGCCCTGCGATCAGTGATACTCCCGAGGAGAGGGTTTGTGCCGGCCTCCGTCACCTCCCAGCATAGGGAGATGTCATGTGCTGGGAGTCCCTGTGCTCCTCCTCCTCCTCCTCCCTGCAGCCGGAAGGAGACAAGGAGGAGGGGGGCCACAACACCGGTATTCCGGGGGGTGGGAGGTCATTGTGAGCGGCGTGGGGAAGCGGCAGCGGTAAGAATCCCATAGGCTTCTATAGGGTATCGCCATCAAAAGATGGTGATACCCTCGGCAGCGTAAACCAGGCGGCCGGGTCTTAGTACATTTGAAAATGCAGTAAAAAACCCTAAAATGGGGCTTAGTACATCCCGCCCTTTATCTCTCTCCAAGCTTTGATAATTCTCCCATTTTCTCTCTCTACTTTATCTCTCTTCCTGGTTTGATATATATCCCTCTTAGGGAGAATACAAAATGTTACAGTGCAAAATTGCTAAAACACAACCCCCATTGCAACTATATGATCATCAAAATGTGAGCGGCTAGGGTCATAGGCATATCTATAATGGGTGCAGGGTGTGCAGTGCACACAGGCCTCTGGATACAGGAGGGCCTGCATTGCACACTCTGCATGTAAATAGTACCCAACACTGCTTTCAAGTAGAGGGCCTTCTGCAACCAACACCATCTGCCCAGTGATAACTTCGGAAAGATGGCACCAGTGAAAGCAAAGACTTTAGCACTTTACCATGTTTATTTAGTGGAGAGAGGGACAGGGGCATGTCCAGCAGCTACCAGAGTACTGGACAATCCTCCAGTATTAAGGAAATGGGGGCATGGCTAGTGGGTACAACATTTTCAGCTGTGCGCAAAAGTCCAACATTTGCTGAAAATTAGGAGGCATGCAGAAGGTAGAGGACTTGTTGCACAGAGGAGGGGGGCAGCTGCACACACTCCTGGCCAGGGCCCAACCATTTTAGGGGAAACCTTGCATGTTAGCTACCACTGTCGTAATATATGTACTCACATTGAGCCTTAATTATAGGATTCAGCTCATTAATCAACTTTAAGTGACTGCTACATTATCCAATCCCTAAGAGACAGAGGACACATTTAGGGGTCTATTCATGAAGCAGTGAAAAGTGTGGAAAAATGAGGCACTGTAGAAGTTGTCCATGGCAACCAATCAGTATTGCAGTAACATTTAAAATTTGCATACTATACACTTCTATGGAGCAGCTGATTGGTTGCCATGGGCAACTTCTGCACAGGCACACTTCTCCACTCATCACTGCTTCATGAATAGAAATTTTTTAAAGTTTTGAAACTTCACATTGTGCATAACCAATTTACACTCCATACCCAAGACTGTTCAAGGGAAGGACTTGAGGACTATTCAGAGATGGATGTAGCCGCTGCATTTATATGCAGCCGCCACGACCATAGGATCTGCACACGTGCACCCACCATAGAGCGCATTCGCGACCCTTCACCATGTAATCACATCCCAGAAGGATGTGATCGCATGATGATTGACAGGTGACTGGCATCTGGGGAAGTTGACACGGCATTGGGGGGGAGATTGGGAAATGCAGGCGTGTCATCCTCGTTTTCAGGGCTGGCCGATGACGTCACGTGCGTTTCCTGCTATAGTAAACACGGAGCCAAGATCCCAGTCAGGCTTTGTAGGCACGGGTTAATCTCTATTTGTTTGTGTTTTGCAATCGCATCGCGGGGCAGCACCACACATGCTGGGCGGCCTTGCCCTGTGCTGGCCCCCAGCATGTGAGCATATGGTCGCAGATTATGCTATAAGAGCAAAATCTGCAACTAGCTCTGAATAGCCCCCTATAACATCTAGGAGATGTCAGATGCATCATCGCTTGGAAAGTGATAAAATAGAGAGTGAAAAAGTACCAGCCAATCAGCTCCTAACTGCCATTTTCCAAACACAGCCTGTGACATGGCAGTTAGGACCTGATTGGCTGGCACTTTTTCACTCTCTATTTTATCACTTTCCAAGCGATGTTGCATCTAGCCGTAAGTAAAAAATTACTCCACTTAACAGCTTAATTAAAACATCCATCAAAAATGTTTTTAAAAGCAAAACATTTGTGTAAAGTGTGGAAATCTTGATTGAAGTTGTATCACATGTTGGAATACTGTACTTCATCTTTCCTTTCTTTTATAGATATCAATTTAAATGGGGCCCACACATACAGTATAGATATCCTGGTTTTAATTAAAGATGTGTGGCTTTCGATTTACTCGTATGTAAAAAAAAACGCATCTCATTAGTAGAGATGTGCACCGGAAATGTTTCGGGTTTGGTGTTTTGGTTTTGGATTTGGTTCCGCACCGTTGGATTCGGACGCGTTTTGGCAAAACCTCCCTGAAATTTTTTTGTTGGATTCGGGTGTTTAAAAAAAAAAAACAGCTTAAATCATAGAATTTGGGGGTAATTTTGATCCTATAGTATTATTAACCCCAATAACCACAATTTCCACTCATTTCCAGTCTATTCTCAACATCTCACACCTCACAATAATATTTTTAGTCCTAATATTTGCACCAAGGTCGCTGGATGACTAAGCAAAGCGACCCAAGAGGGCGGCACAAACACCTGGCCCATCTAGGAGTGGCACTGCAGTGTCAGACAGGATGGCACTTAAAAAAATTGGCCCCAAACATCACATGATGCAAAGAAAAGAGAAAAAGAGGTGCACTGTGGTCGCTGGACGGCTAAGCTAAGCGACACAAACACCTCAATATCACAGAAATTATTTGTTCTAATCAATGGTATTATTGGTCCAAATCACTGAAAGAAAATGACAAAATCACTGGTATTATTTGTTCTAATCAATGGTATTATTGGTCCAAATCACTGGAAGAAAATGACAAAATCACTGGAATTATTCGTTCTAATCAATGGTATTATTGGTCCAAATCACTGGAAGAAAATGACAAAATCACTGGAATTATTCGTAAACATTTGTAGAAAGTTGCTGCTTTCTGATTACAGAAATGCTCAGATATTCCTGCGAATCCACAATCCCTTCCCAGAGGAAAAAGAAATTGAGAAACCGTTGTTTGCGAACGTTTGTTCTCTTTCCCTTACAAAGGAACAAACCACTTTCCAAGAAGACTGACGTTTTTGGGATTATGGAGACTAATGTTTTTGAATATAAATCCTAAAGCAGGTGGTGTATTAGAGCAAAAGAGTGCAAGAGACCAGCCATGCAGTTTCTGAAATATTATGACAAAATGTTACTGTATTTCATAAGCACTCATTCCTAACTCTGCTAAGTACTGTTTGGTATACTGCATCTGGCTTCCATGAGGTAGTTGTCCATTATTTCAGCTTCCATTGACCTTTTTGAAAGCGGTAGAAGTTATCGATTCTTTTTTATTATTATTTAATTTCCCCTATTTTTAATTTTCTCCTGCATAGCCCAGTAAAATGTTGCAATGTTAAGTATTGACTTGTGCCTTCTGGGGGTCCACTTCTTCACCAAACCAGCCAAATCTCGGAGAACCGAACCCGCTCATCTCTACTCATTAGTTATTGGCTCTCACATGTTTTGGATGGCCAATAAGATAAATCTGGATAAATCCAAACTTGTGCTTGTTTGGTGAAAAGAACTGAAAAATCCAAACCCGCACATTTTTAGTTTTAATAAACCAATTGATCGCTTTTGAATTTATAGGGTCTTTGTATGGATCTCTCTATTACAATGGTTCTCAACCTCAGATACCCACTGTAATGTTCCAGGATACTTAAATAATTTCTGTAATGTAGAGTAGAGTGGGATATTCAAGTAATAATTAGACACATAGGGAAAGCCATATCCTAGTGATCTCTAGCCCCATGTATCACAGTCAGGGCCGGTTCAAGGGCGCAGAGCGCCCCGGGCAGGAAAGGGGCGTGGCCTAATACAGGGGGCGTGGTGAGTCACGCCCCCTGTACATTGAAAGCGCCGCTTGAATGCTGAGCGGTGCGCGATGACGTCATCGCGCACCGCACAGCAAAAGGTCCTCTCCACGAAGAGAAACTAGACGCTATGCGTCTAGTTCCCTTCGTGGAGAGGACCTTTGCTGTGCGGTGCGCGATGACGTCATCGCGCACCGCTCAGCAGTTACTCTCCACGAAGGGAAACTAGACGCATAGCGTCTAGTTCCCTTCACAGGAGGCGCCGAGGACGGGGACGGCAGCGGGCAGCGGAGGCGGACGGGGGACACAGCGGGCAGCAGTGGCGGATCTTGCCACGGTGCGGCGCCCTCCGGATGGCGCCAGCGCCCTCCGGAAGGCGGCGCCCCGGGCAAAAGTCCTTCTTGCCCGTGGCAAGAACCGCCACTGATCACAGTACTACTATAGTCTATCCCTGTATTCCTGATTAAAGCATATGTATACTATAATTTTATTGTCAATTTCTATTTATTCATAAATTCTAATATGCAAGAAAAATATATAATTTATTCTTGTGCCATTGTTTTTAATTCAGCAGTGCTCTCTTACCTCTTTGTCTGTCTGTTATTACCCAGCCTTTTTTTAATACTGTCCTATTACTGTTTTATTCCCAGTTGTGAAGCGAAACGTAATATGCTGGCACTATATGGTATGCAGTTAAATTACCGGTTGTCGGGATCCCGGCGGTCAGGATGCCGATGCCAGAATCATGACAGCCGGGAAATGCTGGTGGTGGGATACCCAGTCCAAGCCCAGTATTCAAACTCGGGTGGTGATCCAAAGGTTGCCACCGGGCATAGCGAGCACAGCGAGCCCGCGAGGGGACATACTGCACTCGCTGCCGGGATTCTGACTGTCGGGTTCCCGGCGTATGTTTTCGGGATTCCATACCGGTCCCCACTATATAAGTACATCTAATAAACAAATAAATCTTGTTTCTAGCACATTTACAGTTTTTATATTTAGTAGTTCCTAAATATTTCATCTAATAGCAATTATATTCATTACTTTTTGCAAATGCTGAGGGTATAAACAAGTCAAATTGGGTACCCAGGAGAAAAATGATTGAGGGCCACTGGTCTATTAGGAATTATTGCCATCTACTGGTGATACAATATATTGACATATATCATTTTTAGAACAGACATTGGGGGTCATTCTGACCCGATCGCATGCTGCAGTTTATCGCAGCAGTGTGATCGGGTCAGAACTGCGCATGCGCTGGCGCATGCCTGACGGCCGAAGGTCATCGGGCCGCTACGATCGCCTCTGCCTGATTGACAGGCAGGGGCGGTCGCTGGGCAGGAGGGGGCGGAACGGCGGCATTTGGACGCCATTTTGTGGGTGTGGTACGGACCGAACAGGGGGTGCTGGGCGTCCCCCCGCATGTCAGTGTGAATGATCATAGCTGTGCTAAATTTAGCACAGCTATGATCATCTTGGAATTCATTATTCTTTTACAAAGCTGATATATTACTGTATATTTTCATTATTCACCAAACCTTCTAATAATCCAAGATTCTTTCTCATTTGTAAATTTGTCAGGAATGTATAATAATCTTCAATCATTCCCCTATTAACCATATTTTAAGTGATAAACATTGAAATGATCAATGTGTATGATTTCTCTAGGCTAAAAATATTCTGTATGTACTGTATATGATATTATTACAAAGGGAATATACTGTATGATGCCACTTAACTGAGTACACACTACTGTATATGGCAAATAATTCCTAATAGAGGGACCCTTACCGAGACAATATAAATTAAAAATGTGTGAATTGGGGTGTATTAAAACCAGGATCTCCTTATGAGATGGGTGTAGATTAAAAGATCAACATTGTTTAGGTCAACAGACATTAGGTTGGCAGTGAATGGTCAACATGTATTAGGTTGAAAGGTAAAAAGGTCGACAGGTACAAAAGGTTGACAGGTACAAAAGGTCAAAAGTAATTAAGGTCAACAGGTTCAAAAGGTCGACACATAGTTTTGGGCTAGTTTGTGCCAAATTTTGGACTTTAATGGGTTATCTGACCACCATCATTAGAAACTTTGACCCTCACAGGCTTGCTTTAGGCTTTGGGCCCGTTTCGCTCGCCACTACTCTCAACAGATTTTCACGTGGATAGTAAATCAAGCAGATGTTGAATAAACATGTGTAAACCATTTAAAACACGTCAACCATTTAAATGTTGACCAATTTCATGTCGCCCTTTTGAACCTGTCGACCTTAACCACTGTCAACCTTTCATCTGTCGGCCTTTTTTTACTTGTTAACCTTTTGTACGTGTCGACCTACTGCATGTCGACCAAATTGTGTCATCCTATTGACTGTTGACCTATACATTGTTGATCTATCATCCGCATACCTTACGAGATATGCTTAATCTCAATTTCTACACTTTACAGAAATTACATTTAAAACAAAAATGTTTTGCTTTTTTTAAATACTAGTTAGCAGCCCGTCAAAATGTGTGTGCCTGAACGAAGCAACACTTGATTTGCTCCGTGAGCCACCATCTAGCGTCCCCCGCCACACAAAACACTTTCATTTACTGCCTTAGAGCTGAGGAGCAACGTTAGTCTTTTATTATATAGGATTTGCTTTACTTTGTCTGAAATTTAAATTGATATACATACACTGTATGGACGCCCGACCATTACACCAACAGGGACTGTAATGACACTGTATTCAAATACATATATTTTAATATGGAATTGGTTCCCCTTTGCAGCTATAACAACTTCCAGTCTTCTTGGAAGGCTTTCAACAAAATTTTGGAGTGTTTCTGTGGGAATTTGTGCCCATTCATTCTGTAAAGCATTTATGAAGTTAGGCACTGATGTTGTGCAAGAAGGCTTGGCTTGCCCTATACATTTATCCCTCTTCCACCAAACTTCACAGTTGGCACAGTGCAGTCAGGTAGGTAACGTTTTCCCCGCATCTGCCAAACCCAGACTTGCCCCACTGACTGCTATACAGAAAAACATGATTCGTCACTCCACAGAACAAGTTTCCACTGCTACACTGTCCAGTGCCAGTGTGCTTTACACAACTAAATTAAACGCTTCTCATCGGACTTGGTGATATGAGGCTTACATGCAGTGGTGTAAGTTTGTCCAAGTTGCCCGTAGGCAATAAAAATATTGGTATCCCCCCGCCATGTGTGTGTGTATATATATATATATATATATATATATATATATATATATATATATATATATATATATATAAT
Organism: Pseudophryne corroboree; assembly: GCF_028390025.1. Classification (NCBI taxonomy): domain Eukaryota; kingdom Metazoa; phylum Chordata; class Amphibia; order Anura; family Myobatrachidae; genus Pseudophryne; species Pseudophryne corroboree. The sequence continues at coordinate 385,418,922 of NC_086448.1, read as the reverse complement.
TTGCTCCTGCATAGCAAGCCTGCAGATTCTAACTATATGAAGCTACTACAAAACCATTGCAACTAGGCAGATCTATGTAGGGGTCCAGCAACACACTACATAGATCTGCTCAGTCACTCACAATGCTGATTATTTCTCTGACCATTAATGTGCAAGTGTCATATCCAGGATTAGAACCCACAACCTATTACACTGGAAGCATGCACCTTACTGATGGAAATATCTGCTGTTGCATAGGAAGTATGAGAATTCTAACTACATGAAGTTACTTGTAATTGTCAGAGAAATAACTTCATATAGTTAGAATTCTCATGCTTCCTTTATAGGAGCAAATAGCTTCATCAGTAAGGTGTCTGCTTCCAGTGTATCTATAATAAAGAGGGTGTGATTTGTAAGGTGTAGTGGCTAGTGGGGAAGAAATACCGGCTGCTGTCAATTAACTTAATTGACTAATGTCGCTGAACACACAGAACAGGAGGAGAGGTGCCCCCCTTCAAAGCAGGAGCCCGGCGGCAGCTGACTCCGATGCCTCACAGAGTTCTGCCTCTGCTTACATGCAGCTGATCAGCCATGGAAACCCATTCCACTAAGCTCCTGACGCTGTTTTTGTGCTTACATTAGTGCCAGTGGAAGTTCAGAACTCAGCAGAGCATTGGCGACAGTTGTTGACCCCACTCTGTAATGTGTTTCCTGCTTCATCGCTGAGTTGTTGTTGTTCCTGAACACTTCCACTTTCAAATGTAACAGGGTTGGGGGATTTAAGAACACATGACACATTGCAATTTCCTGGTGTAACAGTGCCTTTTACTGGAATCAAGTTAAAGAGACTCCCGCACCAGATTATAAGTAAATGATCCTATGTAGGGAATATTTATGGTATAACATATTGTGTTGACCAAACAAATATTTCAACACAAGTGTATTAAAGTGGTGCTGCTTGTTGATATAAATATATAGGTTTAAAGAAGAACAAAGCAAATCAACTTTTTGTAGCAGCACTCATTCCCTAAATTCTTTTTTTAATCAGAAATATGATACATTCAGATAATTTATTATTGATAATGTAAACTACAAGAAAGATTCTCAATATCCACATGTGATACAAGTGCCTTTATTATTACCACATATGATGTATTATATGTCCCCTTGTTATAAAGGGGACATGTAGAGTGAAATATTAAAACAATAGATACAGAATAACGTGTAAGAAAAAATAAATTAAATTTATGTGTATAGAGATGTATTTAAAAGAAATGCTGGTACGCTGTCTTGATTTATAAATCAATAAATACCTGTGATTCAAAAAATTATTGATTCATTTGTTTGATTTTTAGAAACAAATACTGACTCCTTTTGCCAGTGATGTTTATACAGGGTTAAATGTATCAGTGTTGTAACATTCCTGGTGAGTTCTCAATTCTGTAAATCACAATGCAACATTTGTTGCTATATAGTGATGTGATAAGAATGTTGCAAACAACACTGCAAATACCCGGATTACAGTTTATCTGTCTGATTATTTATAAATATGAGGCTCTTATTGCCTTCAATAGCACCGGTATATGATCACATGCTGGCAAATAGTTCTTTAATATTGGGTATTATGGGTTGCCCCTGTTGGGGTGTATATTCACTAACCAATACCCCTTAATTGATATCCTGCTATTACAGCAAAATCCTTGATAAAACTGCAAATTCACACAGTGCTAGCTTAAAAATCAGCCTGCTTTAGTACCTCTTTATTAGATTATATAAGAAGGAGACATAGGATTTCTATATGGATATTGGTACAGGTTGAGTATCCCTTATCCAAAATGCTTGGGACAAGAGGTATTTTGGATATGGGATTTTTCCGTATTTTGGAATAATTGCATACTATAATGAGATATCATGGTGATGGGACCTAAATCTAAGCACAGAATGTATTTATGTTACATATACACCTTATACACACAGCCTGAAGGTCATTTTAGACAATATTTTTTATAACTTTGTGCATTAAACAAAGTGTGTCTATATTCACACAATTCATTAATGTTTCATTTACACCTTATACACACAGCCTGAAGGTCATTTAATACAATATTTTTAATAACTTTGTGTATTAAACAAAGTTTGTGTACATTGAGCCATCAAAAAACAAAGGTTTCATTATCTCACTCTCACTCAAAAAAGTCCGTATTTCGGAATATTCCGTATTTCGGAATATATGGATATGGGATACTCAACCTGTACTACTGCAGATAATGCTGTCTTAAGTGTACAGCTAATCCAGACACGTATGATTCACAAGTTGGTAATACCATCCTTACACAACCACTATTTATTGTAATCCCAGTGATGTGTGCTCACAATAAATCAAACATGCCAAATTTTTCAGAGATATAAATGGCTGATTTTGATCTCCCATATATTGATGTAATAGTTACAGTAACTATTACATCAATATATGGGAGATCAAAATCAGCCATTTATATCTCTGAAAAATTTGGCATGTTTGATTTATTGTGAGCACACATCACTGGGATTACAATAAATAGTGGTTGTGTAAGGATGGTATTACCAACTTGTGAATCATACGTGTCTGGATTAGCTGTACACTTAAGACAGCATTATCTGCAGTAGTACCAATATCCATATAGAAATCCTATGTCTCCTTCTTATATAATCTAATAAAGAGGTGCTAAAGCAGGCTGATTTTTAAGCTAGTACTGTGTGAATTTGCAGTTTTATCAAGGATTTTGCTGTAATAGCAGGATATCAATTAAGGGGTATTGGTTAGTGAATATACACCCCAACAGGGGCAACCCATAATACCCAATATTAAAGAACTATTTGCCAGCATGTGATCATATACCGGTGATATTGAAGGCAATAAGAGCCTCATATTCATAAATAACCAAACAGATAAACTGTAATCCGGGTATTTGCAGTGTTGTTTGCAACATTCTTATCACATTACTATATAGCAGGCTTTTTCAACCAGTGTGCCGTGGCACACTAGTGTGCCGCGACCAGTTGCAAGGTGTGCCGCGGAGCCAGAGCAGCTTCCTGCACCTTCAGAGTGAACTGTTGGCACGGGCTCTGCTTAGAGGATCAGTCGTACTCCAGCCGTGACGTATGCCTTGAAGACGCGGCGGTGTGATATCATAGGTCACAGCCACCGCGTCTCACCACCCAGCCAGCCAACCCGCCTGCATACACATTTTCCAGTTCCTGCCTGCATACACAGCTTTCCTACCCACCCACATCCACACCTGCCTGACCGCCCGCTGCTCAGTATTCGCAGCACTCCACTATGAACGATCCCCGCCACTGAGGGACAGGGAGGACAGCTGACCGGTAGGGGCTAATATTTGTTGTTATTTTTTTTCTCCTGTGGGGAACAATAGGATTTATGTGGGGAGAATAAGGATTTATGGATTTATGGGGGGAGAATAAAGATTTATGGATTAATGGGGGGTACACTGTTAATAATTCATGTGTGGAGCAATAGGATTTATATAGGGAGCAACATGATTTATGTGGGGAGCAATGTGATTGTTTTTTCTGTGTAGGCCGATGTATGTGTGGATTTTCTTTTACTATGAGGGCCAATGTGTGTTTTTTGTTTTTTTCTGTGGGGAACTGATGGTGTACCTTGGCAATTTTAAAATATTGTTCGGTGTGCCGCGAGTAAAAAAAGGTTGAAAATCACTGCTATATAGCAACAAATGTTGCATTGTGATTTACAGAATTGAGAACTCACCAGGAATGCTACAACACTGATACACTTAACCCTGTATAAACATCACTGGCAAAAGGAGTCAGTATTTGTTTCTAAAAAGCAAACAAATGAATCAATAATTTTTTGAATCACAGGTTTTTATTGATTTATAAATCAAGACAGCGTACCAGCATTTCTTTTAAATACATCTCTATACACATAAATTTAATTAATTTTTTCTTACACATTATTCTGTCTCTATTGTTTTAATATTTCACTCTACATGTCCCCTTTATAACAAGGGGACATATAATACATCATATGTGGTAATAATAAAGGCACTTGTATCACATGTGGGTATTGAAAATCTTTCTTGTAGTTTACATTATCAATAATAAATTATCTGAATGTATCTTATTTCTGATTAAAGAAGAATTTAGTGAATGAGTGCTGCTACAAAAAGTTGATTTGCTTTGTTCTTCTTTAAACTTTTACTGGAAGCAGACACTGCAGGTCAGCAAATACAGACAGCAGCTTGGAAAAACAGGCCTAGTAATTAAATAAACAGGTGTACTCAAACAACCCAGCACCAACACCTCTGGAGTTCTTTCTGCTGCCCTGAAGGGCGGCCATCTCATGCCATGTTTCCTAGCATGGCTATTAATTTGGTCCCTGGCACTAATCACACTCTGGAATATTCACTGTCTGCTTCAGTGCCCAGAGTGACAAGCAGATGAGAGTTTTAAACTTTTCTTGTTCTCCGATTCCCAGCTGACTCTGGGCAACTTGGAAAACCCGGAGTTCCAAACCACCATTTCCGCAACAGAGTGCACAGCCTTTTCTTTCCTCTCCCTTGTACAGAGCTGATCCCACAGGAATATGGGCAATTCAGGCGAGAGACAACCCATCTCACCACACTAATGTTACAATCCTGACTGTAGTTCTCATATTTGGTGACTTACCTCTGCCATCTGTCCTGGATCCTGTGTCTTTTGCTCACTGGGATAAACAGCTTGTCAGTACCATGAGTTTCCTGAGTGCAGAGTTAACGAGCTCCACCTGTGGTGATTAACCTTCTGTGTGAATCTGAATTCAGCAATCTGAAGTTTAGGCCTAAAAGCCAGCATCCTCTGTTCATTTGCAGAAGTTCAGGCTTCAGTGTTCTTTCGGGCTGCTAGGCCTCAATCCACATCAGAGCCTATCTGGAGTACTCACGTTACAATGTCTGATCACCTGACTCGGAGCTGTCCAATCCTGTGCCAGCCTGAGACTCTCTGAATCACCTGACAGTACTCACCAATCACCAAGGACCAGGAAGTATAAGTCAGGAGACTTTAGTTGCAGACTCTGCCAGTTCCTTGTGTCACACACAGCTCTGTGTGAGCTTAGAAGCTGAGCTCCCTAAAGGTAACACTTGTACTTTGGTTCCTGTAAAACTCTGCTCTTTTGCTACCCAGTCTGGATTACAGCTGTGTTATCATTGATATCCAGTATTCGTCTCATCTTAAAGCCATAGCCGCAGTATTCCACAGTCTCATCTTAAATACACTGCTGCAGTATTCAACAGTCTCATCTTAAAGCCACAGCTGCAGTATTCTTCAATCTCGTTTTAAAGCCACAGTTGCAGTATTCCACAGTCTTGTCTTAAAGACACAGCTGCAGTATTCTACAGTCTCGTCTTAAAGCCACAGCTACAGTATTCTTTAGTCTCGTCTTAAAGCCACAGCCGCAGTATGCTTCAGTCTTGTCTTAAAGCCGCAGTATTCTGCAGACTCGTCTTAAAGCAACAGCTGCAGTATTTTTCAGCCTTAACTTAAAGGCACAGCCACAGTCATTGTTCTACTTACAGTTGCGTTTCCAGTTATATCCGGTACCTGCCCGGATTACAGATGCATCTTCAGCTCTCCTCCCAGTTCTGCGCAACTCCAGTGAACCTATTTCATATTAACCTTGAGTACACAAGCACCTACTCCTCTGACATTATATTCAGTTCAATCTCACCAATACATTCACCATCCTGCTATCAACACCAAGTCCCTGGTTTTCCCGTGGTCAGGATACGGCACCCTCTGCCGAGGCCCGGGTTTGATCCCCGGTCAGGGATTGCTCCTTACTACTTCTTCTCACTGATTCCTACAGACCAGCCAAGTATACATATAGTACTCCAGTCGCCCGCACAGACTTCACTAACACACCAGGTTCACAAAAACCACAGTCATGACAACTAACAGTTGACAATGCAATATCCAGCAAGGATGAAATTTCACGAACCATCTTATTGCACTGGTGGCATCCTATCACAGTACCACACTTGAAGTCACTGAGCTCTTCAGAATGACCCATTTTGTATTACAAATGGCTAGGTGCTTAATTTTATACACCTGTGGCAATGGGTCTGATCTAAACACCTGAATTCAATAGTTAACAGGTGTGGCCAAATACTTTTGTTCATATAGTGTATTTTAGAAAGAAATTAGAAAAGGTTGCTTACACTACTCAACAAATTTCAAACAATTCTCTGCATCTGGCATGTAAATATGTGTTTTCGCTTAATTTAGGGACACTGACTTCAGTGGGAAAATAATTTTCTGGATCACGTCAATAAACAAAAATATAAAAGTGGTAATAGCTATGGGGGTCATTCCGAGTTGTTCGCTCACCAGCTGCTTTTAGCAGCCGTGCAAACGTTAAGCCACCGCCCTCTGGGAGTGTATCTTAGCTTAGCAGAAGTGCAAATGAAAGGATCGCACAGCGGCTACAAAAAAAGATTGTGCATTTTCTGAGCAGCTCCAGACCTACTCCTAGCTTGTGATCACTTCACACTGTTTAGTTCCTGTGTGGACGTCACAAACACGCCCTGCCTTCGGCCAGCCAAGCCTGCGTTTCCACAGGCACGCCTGCGTTTGTATCTGACACGCCTGCGTTTTTCCACACACTCCCCGAAAATGGTCAGTTACCTCCCAGAAACACCCACTTCCTGTCAATCACTCTGCGGCCAGCAGTGCGACTGAAAAGCGTCGCTAGACCTTGTGTGAAAGTACTTCGGCCGTTGTGAAAGTACGTCGCGCGTGCGCATTGAGCCGCATGCGCAGAAGTGGCGCTTTTTTACCTAATCGCTGCGCTGCGAACTAAAACAGCCAGCGATCAACTCGGAATGACCCCCTATATCTGAAAAAGTAAGATAAGTCATAATTTTTTATTAATCTCTATAGAACTGAAATATTCTAATATTAATTTATAAAATACTAATAAAACTACACAAATGCTTGAAAACTGCAGAAACTAAACTCCAGAAACTCTTAATATCCAAATTAGCCATACTGTAATTGTTAATAAAAGATAAAATGTAAAGTCACTTTGCTCTAGGGAGATTAGAAGTTGATGCTTTTCATTTGTACAGTGTCTGATTGGCCTGTGTAACAAAGTACTTACTCCAACAGTGGTCTGTGCTGTGTGTAAATGTTTGTATCTGCCACTGTACAACTTGTTGATCACTGCTTCTTCACATGACCATCAGGCATTGAAGATCCTGATGTTGGAGGGGGTAAGTATTTTTACACCTCCTCTCCTACTCCCCTACCCAGGCCTGGTGCTACCCTCCCTATAACTCCCCCTCAGAGAGAGGAGGAAAAAGAAAGAAGAGAAAAATAACCTCAAGCAGTGCTGGGGATAATAGCTTAAAAAACAATAAAATAAACCCAGGCAGTGCTGGACATAAGTATAAGAGACACTACTATGTTGTGTAATATGAACCAGTGCAGTGTAATGTGAATAAGATTGTGCTACAGTGTGGTGTAATTTGAATGGGAGGTACTATTGTGTGTCCACACTCCTTCCATGTGAGACTACACTCCTCTTTTGTGACACATGCTGACTCTTTCTGAGTTAAGGGAGGGCGGAGGGCGCAATTTTATAGTTTGCAGGAGGGTGTCCGAACACCGTAACACCGGCCCTGCCCCTACCCTAACCCTACGGGGGTGGTGACTAGAGTTAACTCTTGGGGGTGGCAGATAGGGATAAACCCCCACTAGTGCCTAACCCTAACCTCCCTGGGCCCTATCCCTAATAGTGATACATATCTTCAGGATGTCGTCATACCGTCCAACCAATGTAATGAGAAACAACAACAACAACAACAAGTGGTCTGTATAAATTACTAATTGATTACAGGTTGAGTCTCCCATATCCAACATTTTTGGGACCAATTGTTTTTTTGATTTCAGATTTCCTGTATTTTGGAACATTTACATACCATTATGAGATATCTTGGGGATGGAACATAAGTCTAAACAGAGAATGCCTTTATGTTTCATAGACTGCTTATACACATAGCCCAAAGGTGATTTTATAAAATATATATTTTAATAATTTTGTGCATGAAAGAAAGAATGTGTACATTGAACCTTCAGAAAGGAGTCACTATCACAGTCATGAGGAAAAAATGTTGGATTCCAGAATATTTGGGATATTTGGAAAATATTGGCAATATATTCAACATTTTAATATTTTTTGATGATGAGTTGCCACCTAGGGAGTCTCTACAACGAACACTAAAGCAATGTATAATGACATGTGTAAAGATAGGAGGCAGAGGGTAAAACTGTATTTGTGGTGTTTCAATCTTTGTAGCGATTAACGTACTTTTGATTCCTTCTGTTTCATTGTCTCTCTGGCTTGTGTCCACTATTCCCCCATGTGCGTGTTCATTCACAGGACTAAAACTATTGTGTTAGCCTGTATACTCTGTAATATTACTCAGGTAAATATAGGTGTTCGGTGACCTGGGACCTAGTACTGTCATGCCGCAGTATTATGCCATACTGTGTATGAGGTTACAAGTTATCATTGATAAGCCTGCTTAACCATCTATTATCCTTATACGGTCGCACAGGACAGGTAATCTCTCCCTAAAAAGGCACCTCCACAGGGGACAATCAGGACTTAAACCAATTTCCCTATCATTGTTCCTTCTGTTTATTTTTCTCTGTTAAGATCTGGTCTCTGACAGACAACTCGGAGCCTGACTGTGGTCAGCAGGAGAAGGCCAGCTGTGGGAGGGAGGAGGGAGATACCTCATGGGGTTCCACCAATCAGGAACCTGTGTATCCTCCCCAGGTGAGCATGGCATGATGGGCATTTGGAAGGTTTTAAAAGAGGTTGTGCAGATCAGCTCCTCATGTTATTTGCAGGACTTTGGCTAAGGGATGAAACTCCGCCAGGGTACCTTGTGGAACGTATCACCAGTGCTGTGTGGACCTGTTTATCTGTAACTTTTGTGTGGAATTGCGGTGGACCTAAATCCTCTACTGGGACTATCTGGACTGCTACCTGTGTATTGTTTCTGGGCTATATTTACCTGTTTCCTGTGTGATATCTATTCCTGTGTGCAGTGAGAAATAACGATCACTTTGGTTTCATCGGCTCTGTGTCTGAGTGATAAGAAGAACCCTGTATCCTCACATTTGGCGGCAGCGGTGGGATCACTCAAGGCACAAGCCCAAAGGCATAAAACACAGCAGGCAAAGAATCCAGCACCGCTATGCTACCGATACAGCAAGAAAGACTACAGGACCTCTGTCGAACAAGATAGATTGAGTTTAATGCATTGGACGCCAGAGCAGTATTAATGGCAAAGCTAGCTGAATGGGACCAAGAACACCCTGGTCAGGAGAATGATCAGGACTGTATCCCAGAGCAGGCCGTGGGTCAAGGCACCACTGGAACCTCTACAACGGGCCCTGTGCTGGCTGTTGGAAGTACAGATCAGTTGTGGGAATTGCTGTCGGCACTAGGACAAGGAGCATTAGTACTGGGAGCTGCACTGGGGGTGCAGACTGGTGTAACCTCTCTGACAGTAGTGGTAAGGCAGACATCCCAGCTGAGATATAATGAGGTCCCGCCTTTTGATGATGCCAGTTCGGATATTGATACTTGTTTGCAGATGTTTGAATCTGTTTTGACAATGCATGGAATTGAGGCAGCGGAGTGGCCTCGATATTTGTTACCCAATCTGAGAGGACGGGCACTGGAGGCATGCCATGCCCCGAGTCCAGAGCAGATACTGGTATATGAGGAGGTACAGAGTGTGCTGCTTGTCAGATATGCGGTGACCGCTGAATCATACCACATAAAGTTCTGGTCTATACACGGAAAGGAGATTCCTCATTTATAGGCTTCAACAACTTGCTGCGGAGGAACTGTTATAGGTGGCTGGCCGTACAATCTGAGGAAGCCGCCGATCTGACTGTAAGGCGGGGAAACGCATCAATTACTCATACGATACTAGCTGGCTTTTTATTCCCCCACACTGAGGAGCAGAATGGGACGGCTTGCACCCTGCACCTGCTATAGTGCTGGAAGTGGTAGCGGTGTTCTGCAACACAGTGTGTGTACAGTGTGCAGCCTAACACCGAAAGCAGGAGAGTGCTTACCGCCGCACACGGAGAGCAGGAGAGTGGTTAGTGCTGTATATTTGTGACGATACCAAAAGCAGGAGCAACGTTTTTTCTACACATATCACCAGCGATTGTGGAGAGGAGAGTGTCCTCTATTCCTTGCACCTGCTGTGATGTACTGAATAGTGGCAGAAATATTGGTGAGTCACTATAACTACAAATTTGACTATTTAGTAAGGCACTTTTACTATCCCTCTGGATATGTCCGCATTAAAGGAATAGCAACCAGCGGCCGGGAGGACTTTTTATAATTCTTCAAGACTGTGCTCGGGTATTAAGGATAACATCCAAATAAATACCAATTTCCTGCTCTTTGGATATTCTAAGGTCCTAAAAAAGCAATGCCTTAGTATTATTGGGAATTCCCCAAATGTGCTTCTGCAAGTTGGGTTGATTTTATTTATTTTATTTTATCGGCCGGTAATCTATTTACTGTAAATTATTGAGTGTTTTATTCATGTATTATACATTATAATTATTAAATAAATAGTATTTAAATACCAGCGCTTCTTTTTTCTTCACTTGTGGAGAATTTTTGTTTCTGGTTTCTTGTTTGGTGGGATGAGCATACCCACCAAAGAAGCAGCAGGTATCACCTGGTGCTGGGTAATCTCTCTCTCTCTTTCTCCCTCTCTATATATATATATTGCTAAACAAGATGCCTCAAGAGATCAGGGAGTGAGTAGCGGACCGGAACCCTACCACTTCGGAAAAGCAGCACATCTAGCAGATGAGTTCATAGCTAACAGGCCTCGGGGGAGAGGTGCCAATACAGAGGAGATGACAACCGTCCCTGGCGGCCCAAGAAAGATTGTGATCTACCAATGCTCCCCCTCCACCCGGCCCCAATACATACCCCAGCTTCCCTAGCCACAAATTCAAGGCCTCAGGGACCAGCATTACCTGGAATCCGGCACTGCTACAACTGTAACCAGGTGGGGCATTTACTCTGAGACAGTACACGGGTAAGACAGCCATTCCCAGGTGCCTGACATGCCGTGCCGCAGGTGGCTCTGTGCCATGAATCATGTGGAGAGGGGGAGGGGGACTACTTACCTTTTGCAACAGAGGCGGAGGAAGTAGCTTCCCAAATGGAGGTGGTAGCAGCCATTGGGAAATCTACCCCGGATAATATTAAGACCCACCTACAGCCTGTAAAGGTTAAAGGTTAATGGGAAGGAGCTGCAAAGGTTGAGAGACTCTGGAGCCCCTATCACCCTTATCCAGCCAGAAATAATTCTCCCCTGCCAACTACTGAAGAAGCGGAAAGTTAAAATCTCCATGGCAGGAGGGCAGATCACCGTAATACCTATGGCAAGGGTACACCTGCACTGGAGCCAGGACTCTGGAGAGGTAAATGTGGGACTATTAGATGGATTACCCACCCACGTTATTCTGGGAAATGATCTGGGTGGTGGATTGGCTTGTTATTTTGTTGGAGCTATCACCCGGAGCCAAGCACAGGCTTTGGAGACAGTGCATGAGGACCCTCTCACGCCAGCACCAGGAGTCTCGGTGGAAACCACAGCCACAACCCCTGAACCATCGCCGATGAGTAACCCTGTACCAGACTTGCCTGACTGTGATGTGAATCTGGTGGAAGTAGATAGGGTAGCATTTAGGGAAGCCCAACGGACTGACCCCTCCCTAGCTAGACTCCATAGGGCAGTGGGATGAACAGATTGGGGGCTTCAGGAGGATTACATTAGGTGGGAGGAGGGGAGACTGTAGCGGGTGCCTGCAAAAGCAGACCCATTAGAGCCCGGAGTCCTAAGAAAACAGTTAATTGTTCCACAGCAGTACTGTGCTCAGTTGCTAGCACTTGCCCATGACATTCCCTTAGAAGGCCTCTTAGGGGTTCATAAAACCCGTGCCCGGCTGTTGCAACATTTCTTCTGGCCTGGAGTTACCCAGGAGGTAAAACAGTATAGAGAGTCATGTGAGGTCTGTCAATGCCTCGGGGGACCTCCACGTTGGGCTCCCCTACAACCCATGCCTGTCATAAGTGAGCCATTTAAGAGAGTGGCCAAGGACATTGTGGACATGGAAACCGAGCAGAACAGGAAAGAAATACATACTGACTGTAGTTGATTACGCGACTAGATACCCTGAGGCAGTGGCACTGGTATCCATAGATGCTGAACATATCACCCAGGTTATTATGGATATTTTTAGTTGCGTAGGATTTCCCCAAGAAGTAGTTACTGATCAGGGTACGCAATTTCAAGGGGACTTGATGCAGATTGTATGGGACAAATTTGGGGTCCACCCCTTCCGTACCACCCCTTATCACCCCCAGACTAATAGCCTCTGTGTCAGGAATCGACTCACCAAGCTGACATCTGTCCGCCGCTGCGGACTCCGTCCTGGGTCCCTGCGTTCATCTGTCATCCGCGTCTCTGCCATCAGACGCCATCCTGGGCCTGGGAGCGCTCCTGTGATAGCGGGCGTGTAGCACGCCGCGTTCCCGCTAGGCCGCGGCATGGGCGCCGCCATGACAGCCTCCAGCAGTCAGCATACGGCGGCCAATCCGGTGCTTGGCCGCACCCACTTTTCCTCACTCCACCAATGACTGTTTAACAAGGGGTATATATGAAGCTGCAGGATCAGTCTGCAGGCATCCTGAACTTTGTGTCACTCCTGCGACTCATGTGTAAGGATCTGGTTCCTGTTTCCTCCATGTACCTGGATACCTACCTGCTGTTCCGTGTTCCTGGCTTTCTACCTGAGACTTTGTACTCCTGGTTTCTTTTCACTGCTCCGTGGAACTTCAAGCCCCAGCAATACCTGCATCCATCTACAGGCTTCACACTCATCACCATCTCTGTGTGCTTCAGCCTAGCAGTAGAGACTGACTCCAGGTGTGTTCCATCTCCCCACCTGTGATGCAGCTTGCTCGCTGCCAGTGCTTCATCACCTGCACTGTGGACATAGTCAGACTCCTGCCTCTGCTACCAGGTTTGCCATACAACACCATCTCTGCTGGTTCCATGTTTTAATCTGCTCTGGTTTCCATACCAGAATATTCTCTGCCAAATTATCACTCGTCTGTTATCATCACTACCGGTTATTATTTCATCAGTCACCATTCATTCTGTTACCATAGACTCTCAGCTATTGCGCTGTACAATTGACATTTGCATTTCTACTGTTATTTTCTGCTGCCGTTTGTGAATCATCTGTATAATAAATATCATGGCGCTCATGCGCAGAAACATAATCCAGCCTCCTCGTTTTCTCCCATCCACCTCCACTGACCCACTAGCGCCCCCTCCGGGGACACAGACAAAACCAAGTCTGACAGTAAGTTCAGGATCGATGGACTCGGACGGTGGACGGAGTGTGGGGTCAGAGGCCTTGCAAAATCTGGTCTCCCGTTTGGATGGTCAAGAGGCTGCGCAGCAGCAGATGTTCCAGTTCCTGCAAGGGATGTCCTCCCGGATAGATACACTACAGCAATCCCTGCCTAGTGTACACACTCCTACAGTTCCTGTTGCTCCAGCACCTGCCAGTGCTGTGGGTCCTTCTATGCCGGCTGCATCAGCTCCAGTGTCACGTCTGCACCTGCCCGTGCCAAGCAAGTATGATGGCAGCCCAAAGTTATGTCGCGGGTTTCTCAACCAATGTGAAATCCAGTTTGAATTGTTGTCACATAATTTCCCCACGTCAAGATCCAAGGTTACCTACATCATCTCTCTACTTTCTGGATCTGCTTTGAGTTGGGTGTCTCCTCTGTGGGAACGTGCCGACCCTCTGATTAACAACTATGCAGAATTCGTGTCAACCTTCAGACGGATCTTTGACGAGCCTGGTCGTGCAACATCAGCTTCTGCCGACCTAATCCAACTTCGTCAAGGTACCCGTAGTATGGGACAATATGTCATCCAGTTCCAGACGTTGGCCGCAGAGATTCAGTGGAACAATCAAGCCCTGGTAGCAGCTTTCTGGCATGGACTCTCTGATCGGATCAAGGACGAACTGGCAACCCGCGATCTTCCTGTACAATTGTCTGATTTAATTTCCCTGTGCATCAAGTTGGACTCTCGCATCCGCGAACGCAACAATGAACGTGCTCGGAGTGAGCCACGCAGATCAAGGATGATACCTTCCGTACAGTTCCAGTCTCCACCTTCTGATGAGCCTATGCAAATAAATAGGTCCCGCCTAACTCCTGAGGAGCGGTCAAGAAGACTTCGTGAGAGACTTTGTCTTTATTGTGCGGCTGCAGGTCACCAGATTAATTCCTGCACAGTGCGTTCGGGAAACGCCAGATCCTGACTTGTAAAGGAGGAGTCAAGTTGGGATCTTCTAGACAAGCTCCTTCTAATCAAGACCTTATCCTTCCTGTGACTTTAGAGACTTCAGTTGGGCTTCAGTCTGCATCAGCATTAGTGGACTGTGGAGCCGCAGGAAATTTCATCACCCAAGCTGCGGTAAATAGATTTTGCTTGCCTGTATGTGAACTTTCTTACCCAGTCTACATTACCGCCGTGGATGGTAGCCGAATCTCCAAGGGGAATATTTCTCACCAAACTGCACCAGTGGTTTTGGGAGTTGGGTTCCTACACTCAGAATTAATAAAGTTCTTAGTCATTCCTCAAGCCACCCAGGAGATCATTTTGGGCATGCCCTGGCTCCAGCTACACAATCCACAGTTTGACTGGTCAACGTTACAACTTACTTCATGGGGTTCACATTGCCATCAGTCCTGTTTAGCCCAAGTTTGTCCAATCAAGTCTACTGAAGTAAAAACCCAGTCAAGTCTTCCTGCGGCTTATCAAGATTTCTCTGATGTCTTCAGTGAAAAGGCCGCGGATGTCCTGCCGCCCCATAGAGAATGGGATTGTCCCATCGATCTCCTTCCTGGCAAGAAGCCACCTAGGGGGCGTACCTACCCGTTATCTGTTCCCGAAACTGAAGCGATGAGCGACTACATCCGGGAGAATTTACAGAAGGGATTCATCCGTCCTTCATCATCACCCGCTGGTGCAGGCTTCTTCTTTGTTAAAAAGAAGGATGGAGGACTGCGTCCATGCATTGACTACCGGGGTCTCAATGACATTACCATTAAAAATAGTTATCCATTACCACTCATTACCGAATTATTTGACAGAGTTAAAGGAGCCCGCATCTTCACCAAGCTAGATCTCCGCGGTGCCTACAACCTCATCAGAATCCGGAGTGGTGACGAATGGAAGACAGCTTTTAACACTCGAGATGGTCATTACGAGTACCTGGTAATGCCATTCGGGTTGAGTAATGCCCCAGCAGTGTTCCAACACTTTGTGAACGAAATCTTCCGTGACGTTCTGTATAAATACCTCGTTGTTTATCTGGATGATATCCTCATCTTCTCCCAAGATCTTCCCTCTCATCGTCTACAAGTCCGTGAAGTCCTCCAACGTCTTCGTGAGAACCGGCTCTACGGTAAACTATCCAAGTGTACCTTTGAAGTTTCCTCTATACCCTTCCTGGGTTATATAATTTCCGGATCGGATCTCCAGATGGACCCGACAAAGTTGGAAGCCATTGCCAATTGGTCCATTCCAAATTCTCTCAAGTCTATTCAGCGGTTCCTGGGATTTGCCAACTACTATAGGAAATTTATTCGGGGATTCTCCACTCTCATCGCTCCTATTACCAACTTAACTCGGAAAGGGGCAGACCATTCCAACTGGTCAGAAGAGGCTTTAGCGGCCTTCCAGAAGATCAAGCTGGCCTTTATGTCTGCTCCAGTTCTGTCCGAGCCAGATGTAGACAGACCGTTCGAGTTGGAGGTGGATGCCTCTACAGTTGGAGTTGGAGCTGTTCTCTCCCAGAAGGGAACCGATGGGAAAATCCACCCCTGTGGATTTTATTCTCGTAAATTCCTCCCTGCAGAAGCTAACTACTCCGTTGGAGATCAAGAACTACTGGCGATTAAGCTGGCCCTCGAGGAATGGAGGTATCTCCTGGAAGGGGCCAAACATCCGTTCAACATCTACACGGATCATAAAAATCTGCTATATTTAAAGGCAGCCCAGTGCCTTAATCCTCGCCAGTCCAGGTGGGCTATGTTTTTCTCACGTTTTAACTTTAAGCTTCATTTCCGCCCAGGTTCGCAGAATGTTAAAGCTGACGCCTTATCCCGATCTATGGAATCCGAAGAGGAAACGCCTGACTCAGTTCCACATTCCATCCTGAGTCCAGTGGTATTTGCTGCATCTCAAGTCTCCCCAGCTCCTCCTCCTGGTAAGACTTTTGTTTCCCCAGAACTTCGTCCCAAGTTGCTGTCTTGGGCCCATCAATCCAAGTTCACTGGTCATCCCGGTGTCCTGAAAACCTTCAAGTTCCTCTCTGAGACATACTGGTGGCCAAAGATGAAAGCTGACATCAAGGATTTCGTAGCATCCTGTCCTAAGTGTGTGCAGCACAAGACTCCTCGTCAGTCTCCAGCAGGTCAGTTACAACCATTGTCTATTCCTAGTCGCCCTTGGTCACACCTGTCCATGGACTTTATCTCCGACCTTCCTCCTTCTCAAGGATACAATACCATCTGGGTTGTAGTGGACAGATTTACCAAGATGGCCCATTTTGTTCCTCTCCAGGGTCTCCCTTCTGCCCCAAAACTCGCCCAAATCTTCCTACGGGAGATTTTCCGCTTACATGGTCTACCCTCAGAAATAATATCCGACCGAGGTGTACAGTTTGTAGCGAGGTTTTGGAGGGCTCTCTGTTCTGCCATGCAGGTTAAACTGAAGTTCTCGTCATCTTACCACCCTCAGACGAATGGGCAGACAGAGAGGGTAAATCAAGAACTAGAGACATTTTTAAGATTGTATGTTTCATCTTCTCAGGATGACTGGTTTGATCTGCTCCCATGGGCCGAGTTTGCCCACAACTTCCGCTACCACACTGCTACTGAGACAACTCCATTCTTTGCAGTATATGGGCAACATCCTCGTGTTCCAGACTTCCAAGAACTCCCTCACATGGATGTTCCTGCTGCCACTACTGCCCTGAGTCAGTTTTCTTCAATCTGGAGGAAGATTCACATTTCTCTTAAAAAGGCCTCCAGCCGGTATAAATACTTTGCTGATCGCAAAAGACGCGCAGTTCCTAGCCTGAAACCTGGGGACAAGGTTTGGCTGTCTACCCGGAACCTCCGTCTTAGGGTCCCGTCTATGAAATTTGCACCACGTTTCATTGGCCCCTTCCCTGTCGAAAGAGTCATCAACCCTGTGGCCTTCAAGCTGAAGTTACCACCTTCTCTGCGAATACCTAATGCTTTTCATGTTTCTCTCCTCAGACCTTTAGTCCTGAATCATTTCCAAAGAGCTCTTCCAGTTGGCCCCAAAGTTCGAACTCAGCGGGGCGTGGAGTTCGAGATTGGCAAGATTCTGGATTCCCGTTGCCGGTATGGACGTCTTCAATACCTTGTCGATTGGTCCGGTTATGGCCCAGAGGAGAGAAGTTGGGTAAATTCGTTGGATGTCCATGCTCCAAGGTTGGTCCGTGTCTTCCATAACACTCATCCTTCCAAGCCACGTGGGTGTTCGGTGCCCACCCTTAAAGGGGGGGGTACTGTCAGGAATCGACTCACCAAGCTGACATCTGTCTGCCGCTGCGGACTCCGTCCTGGGTCCCTGCGTTCATCTGTCATCCGCGTCTCTGCCATCAGACGCCATCCTGGGCCTGGGAGCGCTCCTGTGATAGCGGGCGTGTAGCACGCCGCGTTCCCGCTAGGCCGCGGCATGGGCGCCGCCATGACAGCCTCCAGCAGTCAGCATACGGCGGCCAATCCGGTGCTTGGCCGCACCCACTTTTCCTCACTCCACCAATGACTGTTTAACAAGGGGTATATATGAAGCTGCAGGATCAGTCTGCAGGCATCCTGAACTTTGTGTCACTCCTGCGACTCATGTGTAAGGATCTGGTTCCTGTTTCCTCCATGTACCTGGATACCTACCTGCTGTTCCGTGTTCCTGGCTTTCTACCTGAGACTTTGTACTCCTGGTTTCTTTTCACAGCTCCGTGGAACTTCAAGCCCCAGCAATACCTGCATCCATCTACAGGCTTCACACTCATCACCATCTCTGTGTGCTTCAGCCTAGCAGTAGAGACTGACTCCAGGTGTGTTCCATCTCCCCACCTGTGATGCAGCTTGCTCGCTGCCAGTGCTTCATCACCTGCACTGTGGACATAGTCAGACTCCTGCCTCTGCTACCAGGTTTGCCATACAACACCATCTCTGCTGGTTCCATGTTTTAATCTGCTCTGGTTTCCATACCAGAATATTCTCTGCCAAATTATCACTCATCTGTTATCATCACTACCGGTTATTATTTCATCAGTCACCATTCATTCTGTTACCATAGACTCTCAGCTATTACGCTGTACAATTGACATTTGCATTTCTACTGTTATTTTCTGCTGCCGTTTGTGAATCATCTGTATAATAAATATCATTGCGCTCATGCGCAGAAACATAATCCAGCCTCCTCGTTTTCTCCCATCCACCTCCACTGACCCACTAGCGCCCCCTCCGGGGACACAGACAAAACCAAGTCTGACACTCTGTGAGAGATTTAATTCGACCCTTAAGCAGTTTCTGCGGGCATTTGCTGAATTGGAGGGAGGAGACTGGGAGAAGTCCTTGCAGCAGCTATTATTCGCGTACCGCGGAGTGCCGCAAGATTCCATCGGATTCTCCCCTTTTCGAGTTACTATATGCTTGAAGGGTAAGGGGACCTCTTGACCTAGTCAGGGAAAGCTGGGAAGGAACATTCCAGGAACCTTAGGTTCCCATCTTGGAATATGTAGTCCAATTGAAGGAGAAACTGCAGAGGTTGATGCAGCTCGCACATGACCACACACTGGGCACGCAGGAAAGACAGTACCAGCACTACAACCAACTGGCGCAGGAAAGGGAGCTAGTGGTTGGACAGAAAGTGATGGTGCTAGTACCTGCCAGAAAGCACAAGTTACAGGTGACCTGGACAGGGCCCTATACTGTAGTGGACCGGCAGGCCCAGGTAGATTACATTATTGCCCTAGATCAAACAGGGAAGCAGGTGGGTACCTACCACATACACAGGTTAAAAAATATGTCACCAGGAAGACAGGGGCGGTGGCAATCTGCTGCCCACCTATGGATGACCCAGAGACTGACCCGATCCCTGACATTCTAGCAGCGACCAAGAGGAACTTAGGAGTGGAGGCGGTGCCCATAGGCTCGCAGTTAAATGAAACCCAGGCCCAACAGGTGAGGGAGTTATTGGAGGTAGAGGGACACAATTCACAAGCAGGCCAGGGCGCACTCATGAAGTAGCTCATTATGTCAACACCGGAGAGGCTCGGCCAACTAGGCAACCCACTTACTAGGTGAATCCCGAGGTGTTTGATATGATCAAAAAGGAGGTCGATGAAATGCTTGCACTTGATGTTATTGTACCACCCAATAGTGCCTGGGTGGCCAATGTGGTCTTAGTGCCTAAGAAGGATGGCAGTACATACTTCTGTGTGGACTATAGGAAGCTGAATGAGGTGACTGTGACAGACGCATACCCCATGCCCCGGGTAGATGAGTTGTTAGACAGGTTGGGTATGGCTCGCTATGTATCTACTCTGGATCTTAGTAAAGGATAGTGCCAGATACCCCTTACCAGGAAGGCAGAAGAGAAGTCTGCATTTAGCACCCCATATGGACTCTTTCAATTTATGGCCATGCCCTTTGAAATGAAGAATGCCACAGACACCTTTCAGCGTACCATAGCTCACATACTGACAGGGTGTCAGAAGTTTGCCCAGGCATACCTTGTTGACATAGCCATTTTTAGTCAGACATGGGAGGAGCATCTGCAGCATGTGGCCCAGGTGTTAGCATGGATTAGCAAGGCAGGGTTAACAATCAGACCTGACAAATGTCAGATGGGGACAGCAGAGGTGTGGTACCTTCGGCATAGGTTTAGTGGAGGCCAAATTCATCCAGAGCCAGCAAAAGTTGAGGCCATCCTGAAATGGCCTTGCCCCACTAACCAAAAACAGGTACATGCCTTCCTTGAAACAGTAGGGTACTACCGTAGATTTGTGCCCCAGTACAGCACCATTGCCAAACCACTGACTGATTTAATGAATAAAAAATACCCCTGACAAATTGACTGGAGCCCTGAATGTGAGCAGGCTTTTTCCCAGCTGAAGGACATTTTGTCCCAGTCCCCAGTGTTAGCATCCCCTGACTTCCACAGATGGTTCATTGTGCAAACAGATGCCTCGGGTTGTGGAATAGGAGCTGTGTTGAAGCAAGTAGGGGAGGATAGTTGTGAACACCCAGTGGCCTTTCTCTCCCGAAAGCTTTTTGAACGTGAGATAGCCTATGCTACTATTAAAAAGAAGTGCCTGGCCATAGTCTGGGCACGCAAGAAATTGCAGCCATATGTGTATGAGTTCTCAGTGGTAACAGACCACAGCCCCCTTAGTTGGTTACAGTGTACTGCCAGAGACAATGGATGGTTGCTGAGATGGAGCTTAGCCCTACAACTATAAAAATTTATCTATTCCTCACAAAAAGGTAGAGATCATGGGAAAGCAGATGGCCTGTCCTGTCAGCAGGAACCAGACCCAGCGCCAAGCAAGCCCAGGAGATCCATCACTACCATTACCCAGGACGCCGGGAACAAGGAATAAAAAGTAGAGGGAGGAATGTAAAGATAGGAGACAGAGGGTAAAACTGTATTTGTGGTGTTTCAATCTTTGTAGCGATTAATGTACTTTTGACTCCTTCTGTTCCATTGCCTCTCTGGCTTGTGTCCACTATTCCCCCATGTGCGTGTTCATTCACAGGACTAAAACTATTGCGTTAGCCTGTATACTCTGTACTGTAATATTACTTAAGTAAATATAGGTGTGCGGTGACCTGTCACCTAGTACTGTCATGCCGTAGTATTATGCCATTCTGTGTATGATGTTACAAGTTATCATTGATAAGCCTGCTTAACCATCTATTATCCTTATATGATCGCACAGGAAACAGATTTGAGGGACAGGTAATCTCTCCCTGAAAAGGCACCTCCACAGGGGGCAATTAGGCTTAAACCAATTGTACTATCATTGGGGGTCATTCCAAGTTGTACGCTCATTGCCGATTTTCGCTATACTGCGATTAGTCGCTTACTGTGCATGCGCAAGGTTCGCAGAGCGCATACGCTTAGTTATTTTACACAAAAGTTAGGTATTTTACTCACGGCATAACAAAGCTTTTTCATCGCTGTGCTGATCGGAGTGTGATTGACAGGAAGTGGGTGTTTCTGGGCGGAAACTGGACGTTTTATGGGAGTGTGCGGAAAAACGCAGGCGTTCGAGTTGCAAAACGCAGGAGTGGCTGGAGAAACGGGGGAGTGGTTGGGCAAACGCTGGGTGTGTTTGTGACGTCAAACCAGGAACGAAAAGGACTGAGCTGGTCGCAATGGCTGAGTAAGTCTGGAGCTACTCAGAAACTGCTAAGAAATTTCTATTTGCAATTCTGCTAATCTTTCGTTCGCAATTCTGCTAAGCTAAGATACACTCCCAGAGGGTGGCGGATTAGCGTGTGCAATGCTGCTAAAAGCAGCTAGCGAGCGAACAACTCGGAATCTCCCCCATTGTTCCTTCTGTTTACTTTCCTCTGTTAAAATCTGGTCTCTGTGGTCCAGCAGGAGAAGGCCAGCTGTGGGAGGGAGGAGGGAGATACCTCAAATGGGGTCCCACCAATCAGGAACCTGTGTATCCTCCCCAGGTGAGTGTGGCATGATGGGCATTTGGAAGGTTTTAAAAGAGGTTGCACAGGTCAGCTCCTCATGTTAGTTGCAGGACTTTGGCTAAGGGGTGATTCTCTGCCAGGGTGCCTTGTGGAACGTATCACTAGTGCTGTGTGGACCTGTTTATCTGTAACTTCTGTGTGGAATTGCTGTGGACCTAAATTCTCTACTGGGACTGACTATCTGGACTGCTGCCTGTGTATTGTATCTGGGCTATATCTACCTCTGTTTCCTGTGTGATATCTATTCCTGTGTGCAGTGAGAAATAAACTATCACTTTGGTTTCATCGGCTCTGTGTCTAAGAAATTAGAAGAACCCCGTATCCTCAACATGTATCAACTTGGGAAGCATAGAAAGTACCAGGGGCTCGAGTGTGACAGTGTGTATGATGAAGCGCAGAAGATGGGAAGTAAGAAAGGTGACCAAGTATGTAATTTTGTGACAAGAGTCTGTCTATGAAGGAGGTGAATAATCTGTTTTTCTCTAGTTAAGGGTGCCACGTGCCTAAAAAATACATTCTTACCCTTGCAATGGAAAAAACTCCTACAGTGAAAAGAATTATAAGAGAGAGTTGGAGAAATTGACAGTAAAAAGAGCGCCATGTATTATACGCATGAGAAATTAAATGCAGATGGCCATTCCCATAGGCAGTAAGGTTGAGCTAAAATAGCACCAGAGTTAGAATTTAGAGGTCCAGACATGACACTGGCCAAAAAGGCAAACCAGTTGACATTTAATACTCTTCCGTTGCCATCAGTTGGGATAAATGAATAAGCTACAGACATTTAAAGTCCCAAATTCCAAACAATAGAAACACTGATACATGGAAGATGGGTATGGGACTCAGGGTCGACAGTGTCTAGGTTGACACACGTTTGGTTGACACCTATTGGTCGACAGTGACTAGGTCAACACAGGAAATATGTCAACACAGCCATTAGGTCAACATGAACAATGTCGACATGGAAAAAGGTAGACGTTGTTTTTTTAAAGTTTTTTTTGGTGTTGTTTTCTTCGTAAAGTAACAGGGAACCCCAATTAGTGCACCATGTTCCCTTGCATGGTGTGCTTCGCTCACCATGCTTCGGGCAAGGTGCCTTGCTCTGCTACCGCTGCGCTCGGCACAGGTTACTGTTCCCAGTAGTCACAGGTTACCGTTCCCAGTAGTCCACGTGGATCAGAAAGAATGAAAAAGTTCAAAAAATTAAGAAAAAAAAGTGAAAAACTCATGTTGACCTTTTTCCATGTCGACCTTGGTTGACCTATTCCCTGTATCGACCTACTCAATGTCGACCAATAGGTGTCGTCCTAGAGTCCGGATACCATGGAAGATGAGGCCGCCAGATGAGAGAAGAATTAGGATGGTCTTGAATATGTGAAAAGACACTGATCAAGTAATAAAAGGGACGTCAGTATAATTGGCTGTGAAGGGAGATGTGGTATGATTGCAGCAAATTGACTAGTTTGCCAGCTGTTCAGAGTCTCAAGTTTGGGATTATTGGGAACAGTATTGAAAAGGTGTGTGACCATGCCTATTGGCAGATAAGAACAGGATCAGAAAGGAGATGTGTGTCTTTGACAAGGCAGGAAAGCCGATAGGACTAGTTTGAGATTGATGTCAAGAGACAGTGGGGGTCATTCCGACCCGTTCGCACCCAATGGTTCTTCGCTGCGGTGTGAACGGGTCAGAAATGTGCATGCGCGGCTGTCACATTGCGCAGCGGCGATTGCAAGAAGATGGACAGGTGGGAGGCGTTCTGGGGCGGAAACTCACAGTTTTCCAGATGTGGTGAGTCCAACGCAGGCGTGGCGAGGCTTTTGGAGGGCGGATGTTTGACGTCAGGACCGGGACCTGCATCGCTGGATCCGTTGCACAGTGTAAGTAACGCTTACCCTGGTCTTGTTTTGCAGGAAACTTTTTTAGCATAGCAGGGCTGCACAAGCGTTCGCAGCCCTGCTATGCTAAAATACACTCCCTCATAGGCGGAGATTAGTTGATCGCACCAGCAGCAAAAAGTTGCTTGGTGCGATCAACTAGGAATGACCCCCAGTGACTCCTAGAGTAGCGAACAATAAAGCTCAAAATAAGATCAAACAGTAAATAAAAAGGAAACATACTTCGTCATGTTTCCGCTAGTTTTGCCTGGGACTGTTTTTGCAATAAAATACAGATTCATTCAGGGCCAAATGAACGGGCAACAGGGGCGATTGTCCCGGATCCACCACACATTAGGGCCCCACACACAGGGGTGTATCTAGGGGTCTGAGCGCCCCTAGCAAAGAAAAGGACTGGCACCTCCCCATATTTGAAATAGGGAAGGTGCGTGTGTCATAAAAAGGGGTGTAGCCACTCAATAGTACCCCAATTCAAACTACACCACACAGAAGTGTCCCTTACTCACATTACACAGCACAGTAATAAAAGCACCTTATTGGGACATTATTTTGGAGTCTCTGTGTGCCGCCTGTATATAGATAGATAGATAGATAGATAGATAGATAGATAGATAGATAGATAATTACATACATACAATGATGGTTCACCCATTGCTGGGGGAGACAGAAGTGGCACTCCAGAACAAGGGGTCTGCAAGCCCCGAAACGTTGGTGTATTTTTGATGCATTGAACATAAATTTGACTAAGTCTCTGGAGAGCCACTGCTGTCTCCCCCGGCAACGGGGTAACCATTATTGTATACATCTCACACTGAGGGCACCGGATCATCTATTTTGTTGAGTGTAGTTCCAGTCTGAATGTTTTTTGATATATATACAGTGGTAGAAGTGGAAATTTTGAAGTGGGGGTATGGAAAACTGAAGGTTGCAATTATGCGCGCACTGCTCCGGAAAAGGGGGCTTGACCACTCAAAAGGGGGCGTGTCCTTCAGTATAGTTTACCACACTATATACCCCTTATACACATTATGCACCACAATAGTAGGACCTCTTATAATATCTAGTACTGGTGCCCCTTTCACACTATAGCACACGGTATGAGCCAAAATTCACATTATACCACACGGTATGAACTGAAATTCACATTATAGCAAACAGAATGAGCCAAAATTCACATTATACCACATGGTATGAGCCAAAATTCACATTACAGCACACAGAATGAGCCGTAATTCACATTATACCACACAGTATGAGCTAAAATTCACATTATAGCACGCAATTAAGCCAAAATTCACATTACAGCACACAGAATGAGCCGTAATTCACATTATACCACACAGTATGAGCTAAAATTCACATTATAGCACGCAATTAAGCCAAAATTCACATTATAGCACGCAGAATGAGCCGAAATTCACATTATAGCACACAGAAGGAGCCTAAATTAACATTATAGCACACAGTATGAGCTGAAATTCACATTATAGCACACAGTGTGAGCTGAAATTAACATTATAGCACAAAGAATCAGCCGAAATTCACATTATGCCACATGGAATGAGACAAAATTCAGGGAGAGTGACAGCATGGACTGGGAGAGTGACAGAGGGACAGGGAAAGTGACAGCAGGGACATAGGGACAGGGAGAATGACAGAGGGACAGGAAAAGTGACAGCAGGGACATAGGGACAGGGAGAGTGACAGAGGGACAGGGAATGTGACAGCGGGGACATAGGGACAGGGAGAGTGACAGAGGGACAGGGAAGGTGACAGCAGGGACATAGGGAGAGTGACAGAGGGACAGGGAAGGTGAAAGCAGGGACATAGGGATAGGGAGAGTGATAGAGAGAGGGACATCAAGGGCATACAGTAGGGACTAGGGAGAAAGAAAAACAGCAGGGTAAGATTATCTATTTAGCAGTGGCCGTGCTGAGGATGCTGTGGTCTGCGGTACGGTGGATGAGGAGGCTGTGGTCGGCATGGTGCGGAGGAGGCGGAGGTGTAGAGAAGGACTGAGGATGGTGGCAGGGTGGCGGCAGTGTAGCAGAGGAGGAGGCAGAGGGCAGTGGCGGTGCAAGGAGGAGGAGGCTGTGGTTGGCAGCACTGTGGCTCCTATGACCGTGGCGATACTATTTCAAATCTGACGGGTACCGGCAGCCAATCAAGAGCATGGCCACTCCTGATTGGCTGTCTGTCCACGGCAGATTTTAAATAGTAGCGCCGCAGTCATAGGAGCAAGAGCTCAATGCGCCGGCGGAGGCAGACTGACAGACTGACTCAGTGCTCGAAGAAGTGCCGGTATGCCATACTTTTGTATACCGGCCCACTTCGAGCACTGGATATATATATATATATATATATATATATATATATATATATATATATATATATATATATATATATTGTTCCAAAGGTAAATCAGCCGCGCCTTCAGTGTTCTTAAAAGTGATTCAACAAGGTGTCCTTAAATAATAACCAAATATGCGTACCAGACACCCATTGATATGTGCTTGTAATATATTTCTTTTCATCTCTGTCTTCCTCCTTGTTAAACTCCTCCTCTTATATCCATCCGGATATTTACGTGGTAATCCATGTGGATGGGAGATGGAAGACAATGTATCAATAAAGTGCACTGATCAGAATATAAAGTGTCACAGTGCTAGTGGTGCAAAAAAGTGCAAGAATCGTGCAAAAAAAGTGCTATAGGTGGTCATTCCGAGTTGATCACAGCCAGTAACTTTTTGCTGCTGCGATCAACTAGTCCACGCCTATGGGAGAGTGTGTTTTAGCATAGCAGGGCTGCGATCGCTTGTGCAGCCCTGATAAGCTAAAAAAAATTCAAGCAGAAGTAGACTAGGGCTGGACATACTTACCCTGTGCGATGGATCCAGCGATGATGGGCTCAGCTTTGACGTCACTCCTCCGCCCTCCATTCGGCTGGACACGCCTGTGTTATACTCACCACTCTCTGAAAACGGCTCCAAACGGTCTGGATCCGCCCAGCCACGCCTCCATCCTGTCAATCTTTTTTGCGGTCCGTCCTGCGACTGCTTTCTTCTTTAGACGCAACGTTGCGCATGCACACAGCGGCCGCCGCGCATGCGCATTCCACACCCGTTCGCAATGCAGCAATAAACCTCTGAGAGCGAACGGGTCAGAATGACCCCCATAGTGCTATAATGTGCAAAAAAAGATTTTGAAAAGGACACCCTTATGGTAATGTGCTTATTTACCAATATTGAGGGTGCAGCACCAGCTAAAATAATATAACATGGCAGCACTCACGTTTTTCAAAATACAGCATGAGCAGATGGAGTCCTCAGTGTTATCCATCAGACAAAAGTACCTTAAAATCAGAATGCTCCCAGGAGGGAAAAAAACTCTAATAGTGTAATTCTGTTTTTGAACATAACAAAAAACATAAAAATGGATTTGTACAATTTTGTGACAATATAAATGCTTATCTGTCAATCACATAGGAGAGCGGAGAGTCAGTAATTTTCCAACGCGTTTCGGCTTCCTCAGGGGTTTTATATATATATATATATATATATATATATATATATATATATATAAAAAATACAACAAACCCGGCACTCCACCTAAATATTATAACCAGTCCTGGTGCCCTCACAACAAATGAATAGAGGATGGCAATGGTGCGGCACTCAGAGACATTTTTCCATCAGAGAATAAAACTCACGGACACAGAGGTCACTGGATTCAACGTTTCAATCCCCACAGGATTTTTGTCAAGAATACAGATTATCCAAAAACAAGCTTACCTTATACCCCCCGAATACATGTGGAAATGTACGGATTAGCCGCGTTCTCCAGCCCGGGAGTCTGTCCCGGACACTGGTGCGGGAACATGACGTCAGCGCGCACTTGCACGCCGCACGTCTCACAGCCGTTACCATGGTAGCATCTAAACAAAACACGGAGAACGTAGGCACCTTGAGATACCAAAAGACAGTGCATATACATACAAATGCAGCAGATGTCAAATACTTATAATCATAATCACCATTAACACAGCAGTGTAAAACAAGAAGTACATACCAACAACACACACTGCTCAAAAAAATAAAGGGAACACTAAAATAACATATCCTAGATCTGAATGAATGAAATATTCTTATTAAATACTTTGTTCTTTACATAGTTGAATGTGCTGACAACAAAATCCCACAAAAATTATCAATGGAAATCAAATTTATTAACCCATGGAGGTCTGGATTTGGAGTCACACTCAAAATTAAAGTGGATTCAACTACAGGCTGATCCAACTTTGATGTACAGGCTGATCCAACTTTGATGTAATGTCCTTAAAACAAGTCAAAATGAGGCTCAGTAGTGTGTGTGGCCTCCACGTGCCTGTATGACCTCCCTACAACCCACACAAGTGGCTCAGGTAGTGCAGCTCATCCAGGATGGCACATCAATGCGAGCTGTGGCAAGAAGGTTTGCTGTGTCTGTCAGCATAGTGTCCAGAGCATGGAGGTGCTACCAGGAGACAGGCCAGTACATCAGGAGACGTGGAGGAGGCTGTAGGTGGGCAACAACCCAGCAGCAGGACCGCTACCTCCGCCTTTGTGCAAGGAGGAACAGGAGGAGCACTGCCAGAGACCTGCAAAATGATCTCCAGCAAGCCACAAATTTGCATGTGTCTACTCAAACGATCAGAAACAGACTCCATGAGGGTGATATGAGGGCCCGACGTCCACAGGTGGGGGCTGTGCTTACAGCCCAACACCGTGCAGGACGTTTGGCATTTGCCAGAGAACACCAAGATTGGCAAATTCGCCACTGGTGCCCTGTGCCCTTCACAGATGAAAGCAGGTTCTCACTGAGCACATGTGACAGACGTGACAGTCTGGAGACGCCAAGGAGAACGTTCTGCTGCCTGCAACATCCTCCAGCATGACCGGTTTGGCAGTGGGTCAGTAATGGTGTGGGGTGGCATTTCTATGGGGGGCCGCACAGCCCTCCATGTGCTCGCCAGAGGTAGCCTGACTGCCATTAGATACCGAGATGAGATCCTCAGACCCCTTGTGAGACCATATGCTGGTGCGGTTGGCCCTGGGTTCCTCCTAATGCAAGACAATGCTAGACCTCATGTGGCTGGAGTGTGTCAGCAGTTCCTGCAAGACGAAGGCATTGATGCTATGGACTGGCCCGCCCGTTCCCCAGACCTGAATCCAATTGAGCACATCTGGGACATCATGTCTCGCTCCATCCACCAATGCCACGTTGCACCACAGACTGTCCAGGAGTTGGTGGATGCTTTAGTCCAGGTCTGGGAGGAGATCCCTCAGGAGACCATCCGCCACCTCATCAGGAGCATGCCCAGGCATTGTAGGGAGGGCATACAGGCACGTGGAGGCCACACACACTACTGAGCCTCATTTTGACTTGTTTTAAGGACATAACATCAAAGTTGGATCAGCCTGTAGTGTGTTTTCCCACTTTAATTTTGAGTGTGACTCCAAATCCAGACCTCCATGGGTTAATAAATTTGATTTCCATTGATAATATTTGTGTGATTTTGTTGTCAGCACATTCAACTACGTAAAGAACAAAGTATTTAATTAGAATATTTCATTCATTCAGATCTAGGATATGTTATTTTAGTGTTCCCTTTATACTTTATTTTTTTGAGCAGTATATATATATATTTATATATATGCATCCCTCATCAGACAAGCAGCGGCACTCGGAGACTTTGTTATGGTGAAAAATAAAGTGCAAATTTATTCCATATTACAGCAAGGCCAACGTTTCGGGGCTCGTCTGCCCCTTTGTCAAGGTGAGTACAAAGTACACTTTGTACTCACCTTGACAAAGGGGCAGACGAGCCCCGAAACGTTGGCCTTGCTGTAATATGGAATAAATTTGCACTTTATTTTTCACCATAACAAAGTCTCCGAGTGCCGCTGCTTGTCTGATGAGGGATGCATATGCAATATTTCCAGAGGGCACCGAAGCCATACAACGTTGAAGGGTGAGTGCCGGTCCAGAGGACAATAAATATATATATATATATATATATATATATATATAAACACACCTGTATATATATATCAAACGAAAAAACTCTCCCTCTGCGCTGTTATATTAGAGACTAACGTAATATTGTTGAATGCTTTCTTAGATGGGCTGCCTAGTATCACTAAGTTCCTTGTTAGGAGGAACTGAAGATAGAATGCAATGTAAAAGAAAGGAAAATGGCGCCCAGGGATTGAAGCAACCCTTAATACTAAAGATAGTCCTCAAGAGGCTTCACAAACAATATTGATCCAATATCTAAAGCATGGACTGTTCTTTCATAAAAAAATTATTAAAAATACAATAGCATATTATGTGTCCATCATTATTACATAAGCATTAAGATGTATTATCTCCTATATTGATCCAACACTGGGATGTAGAAAAATATAGGCAATTTACTGCTGTAACCTTGTTCCTCCTCATTAAATTTTCGGAGATAACATCAAGGATAAAATGGTAACCCAACGCGTTTCATCTATTAGCTAGACTTCATCAGGGGTGCGTCTAAAAGTTATAGGACAACCATTCAATATGTTACAATATTACATACAAATTAAAAATCTAAACAGTCCAAGAGACAGGTATGAGCAAGACATGGTATAAGAAAGCAAAAAAAGACAAAAAAACAAAAGGATCGTTGACAATCTACATCCTCTATACAGGCAGATAACACAATTAAGATCAATAAATGGCATAATTTAATATTAAACATACCTTAAATTGCAAATACGAAGAATGAACCTAGACCGTTGTGCAGGTAAGTTCAAACTGAACATTCAAAGCGTCATATAGAAGGAGTATCAATACAACCTAATTTAGAACATAATTAATTCATAGTATGATCGTCAATCCAAGACCTCATTAACAGGTTTTTTATGGCTAGATGATGCACCACATACCTCATGGGTCTAATGATTCAAATTTCATACACCTCTCATGAGAGAACATTCATAAGAGAGTTGGAAATGACGATTTCGTATACAGTCATGCAGGGCAGGAACCTAATGAGTTAATTATTATTAATTATTTAATCACTAGCTCCATTAGAATAGAAAGATGTATATGAAGGGGATAGGAGACTTATTATTATAAACAGTTCTTATTTAAACTTAGTAGGTGTAAGGAACAGCATCTTATCCATTATTTTTAAACTAATCAGAAGAATTGCGGTTGTTTATTATAATTACTGCTAATGACCATAATTGAGGTTCCCTGGTCTAAGTGGGAAACTACCAAGGGACATGTATTCAAAGGATTTCCTGATTAGATAATTCTCAAGAGTACAAATCAATGGTGTATCGTTATATGGTTCTATGTGTACAACATATAGTAATTGGCCTAATCTAGTCCTTAGAGCAGCTACTACGCAAGTTCTTATTTTACATATACAAGATCCCAAATGGTAACATACCTTAAAGGTCAATTAAAGATGAAACAATGCAGATACAAATAAAATTCTTAAACTTTCATATGGATGTGGAACCTAAAAGGTTAATTAAATGTCAACAATTAGGACCTATAGTGGGTTAACGCTAAACAGAATTATCATCTAAACAATTCTTTTACTTGAGACAACTAAACCGAGGCTCATAATTAAACAGATAAGAGGGATCAATTGTAAAATGCTTACATATCAGAATAGCCACTAGTAAAAGGCTAATCGGGACTGTATAGAAGGTGTGATACATACTAGTTTGATTACAAAAAATATGCATCACTGCTTTTATAAATATTCCCAATATTGTATAAGATAGAAAAAAGTTCACAGCTTTAAATCAGCTAAACGGAGTCCTGTTCAGAATGTCATGGGCAAAAGTAAAAGGAATCTCACCTTCCCAGATAAAATCTGTAATGATCCAGCATCCATGCAGTGAGGCATGTGAGCTGGATATGGGCTTATATAGGAGGAGACCAGATGATCTCACTTCCCTCCCCTTCTGATTAGTGTTTCAATTATCTATAAATAACCTCTTTTAACCCTAGTAATTTGATCTATATAAGTGTCTATGTCATGCAGCCGCCGCGGCCGCCGTACTAGCCTCTCCAAGGGCGCTGGATCTCCGGGCGGCTGTCCTCGCTGGCGGTCTTCAGCTCCCGGCGCTCCGTCCAGCGCTCATAGTGTGGACGTCGCGGGTGCGGGTGACGTAATCAAGGGCTCCCCAATCAGACGCTAGCGGGAAGTTCAAATTCAGATGCCGGGCAGAGCTCCGGCGCCTGAGTATCATCTATTCTGCTACAGAAGTTGTGATCTCCAGAGCTCCCGCATTCCTGTGGTTTCCAGCCTTCCCAGACGGACTCCAAGCACCTCAGTGCCTCCAAGCGCCTCCAAGCACCTCAGTGCCTCCAAGCACCTCAGCGCCTCCAAGCACCTCAGCGCCTCCAAGCACCTCAGGGTCTCCAAGCACTTCAGCGCCTCCAGGCACCTCAGCGCCTCCAAGCACCTCAGCGCATCCAAGCGCCTCAGCACCTCCAAGCGCCTCAGCGCCTCCAAGCACCTCAGCGCCTCCAAACACCTCAGTGCCTCCAAGCACTTCAGTGCCTACAAGCACCTCAGTGCCTCCAAGCACCCAGTGCACTTTAGCGCAGTTTGTGCCTCCAGCACCCGGTATTCTTCACTGATTCATCAGCGCCTTTTCAAGTTCTGTCTTTCATGAGACCTCCAGCGTCCACACATGCCTCCTGTCTGCCGACCTAATCCTGCATGAGGAAAACTTACATTCGGCCATCTCTGCTGCGGCCCAGTTGCGGTTCCTCTTCACGGTCACCAGAAGAAACCCAGAGTCCACATCACTCCCAAACTAGGTCAGTGATGTCAAAGTCGAAAAATATCATGATTCATATGCCTTGTACTAACCCCTCATGCACATGCCCGCTGCTCGTGCACTCAGTCTACCGTGCGTGCACATATCCGCAATTTGCGTAAGATCGCTCCGGCGATCACGCGCGTTGTATGCGCATTTACGGTAGAGTTTGTGAGCATGTAGCGTGCGAATCGATCGAAGCATATTTAACCCAAATAGCGTATATTGTAGATAATATTCCCCTAGACAATGTCAGCAAGTATGTTTAGTTTAAACGGTTCCTGTACAGAGAGATTCCTCTTTGCATGATAGGAAGGGTCAGATAAAGGTTGAAAGGTGGTGTCTAGTATCCAGCTGTAGAGTATTTTAAGGGTAACATTTCGGTGTTGGTTAGTAAAGGATCGCTCGCTCCTGCGTATAGTTATGTACAAAAGTAGTTTATGAACATTGACTGTATTTGCTGTTTATTACACATGCGGCGGGAATCCTGAGGATACCTCCCACCTGAGCAATTGGGGAAAGATACAGCCCACCTGTTCAAATCCACCTATGACCTTTGCTATAATGTGGAGACACATTCCTGTGTCCAATGAACAATGAGATTACCAGGGACCATTGTATTGTGAATGTATGTTGTGTATATAAAGACCACCATTGCCTGGCCAGTCACTCACTCTCTCTGAAGGCTTTCTCCCTGAATGTTGAGGGCTGGATCCAGGATGCGCTTGCGAATCATCCCTACGTATGTATATTTCTCTGTAGCCATTTTGTTATCCATTTTGTTCGCCATTTATGTTCTCATTTGTTCACTCTTGTTTGCGATTGTTCGCTATTTCTCTGTTATTGTGTTAGATTTTGATGTTAGTTTGTAGTGTATAACTTGTATTGTGTTTTTCCCTTTTCTCTAAACCATCCACGGCAGTGTTAGATCTACTGTGGTTTTTAAATCCAAACCAGGTCTTGTGTTTTCACTATTTACTGCAAAGGGCTTTACTTAGCGACTCAATCGCTCAAACAGCATAACATTGTTTAAAGGGTTCTAATCGTTACATCATTATGATATTTAACTACTAAGGTTTAGAGCATAAGCATATTCTTACTGTGGTTTTAATAATAAGGTTCAAAGGTTATCAACTGTGTATGCGCTCGCTGTGAGTATTCCGTACACTCAGCGCAGCGTGTGTACGCCAAGTGCGTACCACGTACGGTACTCCGTACGCAAATAGCGTGCAAAGTGCGTAGCACGTGCACGTGGTCTAGCGGCCATAACGGCTCCACGGTATTAGTATATAGCTTTATGTTTAAAGGTAATATTTGACATTATCAGTGATAGTATACTCATGCCTCATGGACCCGGGGGATCGGAACACGGACTCAAGTGGCATCCAGAATTTGGCTTCCCGCGTGCATAGTCAGGAAGCAGCACAGGGCCAAGTGATGCAGTATCTCCAGGAGTTGTCCGGTAGTTTGGATCAGATTCAAGCATCCTTAGCTTCTGTAATTCCGGTCCCAGTTCCCGTAGCCGCACCAGTTGCCGCTCCCAGCAATGTTCAACCATCGGCTGGTATCAGTCCGCGTCTTCAACTCCCTACTCCTTCCCGTTATAATGGGAATCCAAAAAATTGTCGAGGTTTCTTAAACCAATGCGAAGTTCATTTTGAGCTACTCGCACATAATTTTCCCACAGACCGGTCCAAGGTGGCATATATTATTTCTTTGCTTGAGGGATCTGCATTGAATTGGGTGTCTCCACTATGGGAACGATCTGATTCATTGGTTTCCAATTACACTGAATTCATCATGTCTTTCCGAAGAATTTTCGACGAGCCCGGCAGGATGACCACGGCCTCTTCCGACTTGCTACAGATCCGTCAGGGCTCCCGATCCGTGGGCCAGTACGTGGTTCATTTTCAGACCATTGCTTCTGAACTTCACTGGAATAATGACGCCCTGAGAGCTGCTTTCTGGAACGGTCTCTCTGATCGCCTGAAGGACGAGTTGGTCACTAGGGAACTCCCGGATTCGTTAGAGGAACTGACTTCTCTCTACATCAAGGTGGATCTCCGGATGCAGGAACGTGGAGGTGAACGTAGTCGATCGGAGCGTTCCAGGTTCCGGCTTCCTCCCTCTAGGCAAGCAGTGGTACCAAGTCCGGACGAACCCATGCAGATTAATCGGTCCCGATTGTCTCCGGAAGAACGACAGCGTCATCGTGAGGGCAAGCTCTGTCTGTACTGTGGGGCCGCAGATCACTTTATCAAATTCTGCAAATCCCGTCCGGGAAACGGGCAGGCCTAGCTTGTTCCGGAGGAGTCAAGTTGGGGGTCACAACTAAATCCTCTCCGACTTTGGATTGTTTGCTTCCTGTATCTATAATCACCAAGTCAGTCTCCAAGTCTTGTGAGGCCCTGTTGGATTCTGGAGCTGCGGGGAATTTCTTTCTTCTTCCTGTGTCCAAAGCATGGATTTAAAGGTACGGCCTATCGAGCGGCCTATTTCGTTGACGGCTATCAATGGTACCAGAATATCCAAGGGTCTCATAACGTGGCGCACGGAGCCAGTTAAGCTGCAGGTCGGAGCTCTACATCAAGAATGTCTGGAATTCTTGGTGATTCCGGAAATGCATCATGATCTGGTCCTCGGAATGCCTTGGCTCAATATTCATAATCCCCACATTGATTGAAAGTCTTCTCAAATTCTGTCTTGGAGTTCTTTTTGTCACGCTAACTATCTTACTCCCGTATATGTCCGCTCTGTGTCTCTTCTAAGTCGGATGAAGAGCATATTCCAGAGGCGTATCAAGAGTTCAAGGATGTGTTTTCGGAACAGGCGGCTGACCAGTTACCACCCCATAGGCCTTGGGACTGCCCCATTGACCTTATCCCAGGGAAGATGCCGTCCCGTGGCCGCACAAATCCTCTGTCACTTCCTGAGACTCAAGCTATGTCGGACTATATTAAGACCAATCTGCTCAAGGGATTCATTCGCCCCTCTATCTCCCCGGCTGGAGCGGGCTTCTTTTTCATGAAGAAGAAGGATGGGGGGTTGAGATCATGTATCGACTACCGCGGCTTAAATTATATCACCATCAAGAATAAATACCTCTTGCCACTAATCACAGAGTTATTTGATAGGGTTCGTGCCGCCCGCGTTTTCTCCAATCTCGATTTGAGGGGGGCCTATAATCTTATACGCATCCGAGAAGGGGATGAATGGAAGACCGCCTTCAATACCAGGGATGGGCATTATGAATATCTGGTGATGCCGTTTGGCCTTAGTAATGACCCTGCCGTCTTCCAGGGATTCATCAACGAAATCTTCCGAGACATGTCATATCGAAGTGTTGTGGTATATTTAGACGACATACTGATTTTTTCCAAAGATCTTGCTGAACACAGGACACAGTTCAAAGAGGTGCTCCACCATTTATGAAAGAATCATCTCTACGCTAAGATCTCCAAATGTACATTCGAAGTAACATCAATTCCGTTCCTTGGTTATATCATCTCGGGGACGGAGCTTCGCATGGACCCAGAGAAACTTTCTGCCATTCGTGACTGGAATCAGCCTCTCTCTTTGAAAGCAATACAAAGATTACTGGCCTTTGCAAATTATTACAGGAAATTCATTAGGGGTTTCTCTACTATAGATGCACCTATTACCGCCTTGACCAGAAAGGGCTCCAACCCGGGTTTGTGGTCTCCCGAAGCCATTGAAGCTTTCACCTACTTGAAATCAGCTTTTATGTCAGCCCCGGTACTTCAACAATTAAATTTCGAAGAACCTTTTTTCCTGGAAGTTGATGCATCCTCGGTCGGAGTCGGAGCCGTTTTCTCCAAGTATTCCTCGGATAAGAAATTGCATCCGTGTGGCTTCCACTCTCGAAAGTTCTCCCCGGCCGAACGGAATTATACTATTGGTGATCAAGAGCTCTGGAGGAGTGGAGGTATCTTTTAGAAGGGGCCAAACATGTGATTACTATTTATACCGATCACAAAAATTTGTTGTACATTAAAACCGCACAGTGTTTGAATTCATCGTCAAGCTAGATGGGCGCTTTTCTTCACTCGATTTTCTTTTGTTATAAAGTGCCGGGCCGGGACTTTCGATACTAAAGCTGATGCACTCTCTCATTCACAAACTCCCACAGATGAAGAGGATTCTTCTGAACGGAATTTAATTCTGAATCCAATTTCTGTTTCCGCTGCTTCCACTACTCCGGGCCCTGCCACTGGGAGAATGTCTGTACCAACTAAATTCCGGCCGAAAATACTGCAGTGGGCTCATATCTCCAAGTTCTCTGGTCATCCCGGCGACCAGAAGATGATCAAGTTTCTACAAAGATCTTACTGGTGGGACACCATGAGGAAGGATGTACAGGATTACGTTAATTCTTGTCCGCAGTGTACGCAGCATAAATCTCCTCGTCTACCTCCTGCCGGATTGCTTCGCCCTCTGTCCATTCCTATGAAACCCTGGACTCATCTCCATGGACTTCATTACCAAATTGCCCTGTTCCAAGGGTTACAATACCATCTGGGTGATTGTTGACCGCTTTTCAAAGATGGCGCACTTCGTTTCATTGACAGGTCTGCCGACAGCTCCCAAATTGGCTTTATTGTTCATCCGGGAACACTTTCGGTTGCATGGTTTACCTCAAGAAATAGTCTCTGATTGAGGGGTACAGTTCACCGCAAGGTTTTGGAGAGCCCTCTGCTCAGCCTTACAAATTACACTTAAATTTTCGTCTGCCTATCATCCCCAAATGAATGGACAAACGGAACGAGTCAACCAAGATCTAAAGACTTTCCTCCGCCTTTATCTCTCCCCTTCACAGGACAACTGGGAGGAGTTGTTGCATTGGGCGGAGTTTGCCCATAAACATTCATTTCATTCTTCCACTGGCGAGTCTCCGTTTTTCATCAACTATGGGTTCCACCCACGAGTTCCGGAATTACCAATTCTTCCAACAGAAGAGGTACCAGCTGTGCCTTCCACTCTACTACACTTCAGACAAATTTGGAGTAAGATTCATGCTAGTCTTAAAAAGGTTTCTGTCCGATATAAGTTCTTTGCGGATAAGAAACGGCGAGCCGCTCCTCAATATAAGGTTGGTGATAGGGTATGGCTTTCCACACGCAATCTCCGGTTAAAGGTACCCACTATGAAGTTTGCTCCAAGATTCATCGGTCCTTATCCTGTGCTACAAGTCCTGAATCCTGTGGTCTGTAAATTGGGTTTACCTTCTCACCTACGTATATCAAATGCCTTCCATGTTTCTCTTCTTCGTCCTCTCGTCCTTAATCGTTTTCATTCAAAGTCTTCTAGCCCCACCTCAGTAGAAACTAAAACCGGAACAGACTTCGAGATCAAAACTATTCTGGACTCTCGTTACCATCACAAGAATCTGGAATATCTGGTGGAATGGAAAGGTTATGGTCCTGAGGAGAGACGTTGGATAAAAGCTTCTGAGGTCTCAGCTCTTCGACTAATCCGGATTTTCCATTCTAGACATCCTACGAAACCAGGAAAGTGTTCAGAGGCCACTCCTAGAGGAAGGTGTACTGTCATGCAGCCGCCGCGGCCACCGTACTTGCCTCTTCGGGGGCGCTGGATCTCCGGGCGGCTGTCCTCGCTGGCGGTCTCCGGCTCCCGGCGCTCCGTCCAGCGCTCATAGTGTGGACGTCGTGGGTGCGGGTGACGTCATCAAGCGCTCCCCAATCAGACGCTGGCGGGAAGTTCAAATTCAGATGCCGGGCAGAGCTCCGGTGCCTGAGTATCATCTATTCTGCTACAGAAGTTGTGATCTCCAGAGCTCCCACATTCCTGTGGTTTCCAGCCTTCCCAGACGAACTCCAAGCACCTCAGTGCCTCCAAGTGCCTCAGCGCCTCCAAGCACCTCAGTGCCTCCAAGCACCTCAGCGCCTCCAAGCACCTCAGCGCCTCCAAGCACTTCAGCGCCTCCAAGCGCCTCAGTGCCTCCAAGCGCCTCAGCGCCTCCAAGCACCTCCAAGCACTTCAGCGCCTCCAAGCACTTCAGCGCCTCCAAGCACCTCAGCGCCTACATGCGCCTCAGAGCCTCCAAGCACTGCAGCGCCTCCAAGCACTGCAGCGCCTCCAAGCACTGCAGCGCCTCCAAGCACCTCAGCGCCTCCAAGCACCTCAGCGCCTCCAAGCACTTCAGCGCCTACAAGCACCTCAGTGCCTCCAAGCACCCAGTGCACTTTAGCGCAGTTTGTGCCTCCAGCACCCGGTATTCTTCACTGATTCATTAGCGCCTTTTCAAGTTCTGTCTTTCAGGAGACCTCCAGCGTCCACACGTGCCTCCTGTCTGCCGACCTAATCCTGCATGAGGAAAACTTACATTCGTCCATCTCTGCTGCGGCCCAGTTGCGGTTCCTCTTCCCGGTCACCGGAAGAAACCCCGAGTCCACAACACTCCCAAACCAGGTCAGTGATAGTCTAATATTATAAATAGTGCACACCTGTGCGACAAAATGTAAAAACCTTTAGTAAGTTTAATCAAACGTGCCACATTATACTTAATTAGTTATGTAACCCATAGTGCCCTATTGAGACTAGTGTTGACATAGTGGAGTAGTTTTGAGTGACTGTTATATGTACCAATAGCAGCCAGTCTATGGGAGGGACCTACAGTTTTCAGTGATCCAACGTGCAGGTTAATAAGTCTGCCCTATTATTGAATATTAAAAAGGTCCCCTCACTGACTTGATTAGCGCTGAGAGCATAGATGTTTATATCCCACAAGCGCCGGGGCAGTAAACATTATACTCCAGCGTGGTGGGATATTAGGAGTATTGGGTCCGTGACGATTACATCATTTGTCACGTGACCGCATCACTCGGTCAAAGGCGCTAGATGGAGCAGCTTGTGCTCCTGCTCCATGGTAACCTGAAAGGCTCTGCCTCATACGTCACGTGTCCACATCACGTGATCGGAAGGTGCTGAATGGAGCGGCTTGCGCTCCATCTCCATAGTAACACACATGTCTTATGCTGGGTACACACTGGCAGATATATTGGCCAATCAGTTCGTTGTCCAATATATCTTTTGCTGATCTGCAGGTGTGTACAAGCAATATGTCTGTGAAAGACGTCTTTAACAGATATATTGCATCTGCTGTGCGACACAGCAGATGACCAATATATCTGCAGATATATTAGTGCATCTTTCAGTGTGTATGAACAATCTCCATCTGCTTATATAGCTGCAGATCGATTGAACAGCAGATATATCTTTAAGATACATTGGTGTATCTTTCTGTGTGTATGAACAACCACCATCTGCAGATATATCTGCAGATCGATCGAACAGCAGATATATCTGCTAGTGTGTACCCAGCTTTAGGCTCCCATAAAATGATTTCCTTGTTTGATCTGATCACAAGATCCTATCTAATACCCAAAAATATATATTTAGATGTGTGATAATAACAAACTGGTTATTCAAGCCTATTATGTGAAACTACATGAGTGTAAAAACATTAAATAAAATAAATAAAAATTTTAAATAAGCTAAATCTAATTAAGATATAGATTAATTAAGTGTAAATGAATCTCATATAGTAACATCTAATCTAGTGACATATACCCTCCTTATTCAAAAAATTCTTATTGGTTTTCATTTCTAAGATAGTAAGGAATGACTTAAACTATGTTATATTAAAAATACAGTTAGTCTCCTGGCCATGTTTTAATGAACAGGACTCCATTTTTACAAATTAACAGCAGTTGATATGTTATAAACATTACATACAATGACAGATAATCCTGAAGATACCGCCAATAAACACACTGATATGTGTATGAAAAAATAAAAAAAATAAAAAAAACCTCCTATACGTTTGCCCTATTCTCCAATGTGTATCCATATCTAACCTAGTGGGCAGTAGCGGATCTTGCCACGGACAAGCAGGACTTTTGCCCGGGGCGCCGCCTTCCGGAGGACGCAGGGCGCCGTCCGGAGGGCGCCGCACCAGGGCAAGATCCGCTGCTGCTGTGCCCCCCGCTGCCGCTGTGAAGGGAAACTAGATGCGTACGCGTCTAGTTTCCCTTCGTGGAGAGGACCTTTGCTGTGCGGTGCGCGATGACGTCACTTATTCAGTACTGCTGCCCACCGTCTGCAGAATTCTGGATTGTGACGGCC
Organism: Pseudophryne corroboree; assembly: GCF_028390025.1. Taxonomy (NCBI): domain Eukaryota; kingdom Metazoa; phylum Chordata; class Amphibia; order Anura; family Myobatrachidae; genus Pseudophryne; species Pseudophryne corroboree. The sequence continues at coordinate 385,378,066 of NC_086448.1, read as the reverse complement.
AATCGTGGGGGTATTGCGAATGCGAAATCCTCGCGGGGTTTTTTTGTCACGGTAATAGTCTGACAGGGTTACCTCGTGAAAGTAGAAATCAGTTTCACGTTTTTTTAGTTTATCAAGTTGAAAAAAGACTTGTTCTGCTGTGTCTCCCCCGCATGTATCCTGGAACTTGTCTGTAAACAGAATCGTATCAGCCTCGGAATCGGTCAAGCTGAGGGCTTCTCCGACAGGCAATATAACATTGTGGAAACCAGGTACTGCATTCGTATTTGACATGCTCCAGCAACTTCAACCACAGAATAAAACCAAAAATGGTCCTACAGCATATAGAGTAGATCAGGGTGCCTTAATAACACATACTTGGAAGCAATCCGCTGTATGGTAAATAGGAAAACAAGGAGATATTCGGCACTCCAATATAGTAAATAGAAAATCAACTTGCTCGGGTGCCCTGCTAGCCAGATAGCATATAGTAAAAAAGGAACGGCCGGCACTCGTGGAGACTGAGAAATAACTTGACACAGCACAGCAGCTACAGTTAACGTTTCAGGACTAAATCCTTTTATCAAGACCAACTGCATAATGAAAATACAAACATATAAATACGTTACCAAACACCACGTGAAGACGCCGTCCTCCGCTCTCCGGGACTCACAGTGACGTCATTGGCGCGCGCCGGCGACCTGCATCCACGGGGGGCGGAGCCATTGTGAAGTGTACCCATCACCATGGAAACCCGGCTGTAGAATGCCTAATAATAAGAATGCATTGTGTGTTAATCTAACATCTAGGCGGGTACATGAGACAACTAGTACAGGAACAAACTGGATAAATTGGTCAACATGTATAATGTAAATGTACTAGGGAGATGTAAGAAGAAACTAGCATAAACCACTAAACCGGGGATATAAAAACATGTATCCAAAAGACTATGGGCAATCCCGGGCACCGAAAGGAGCGCTCGGAGAACTGATAGATACAGCCCGTCACTATAATTATAGCAGCATAAAAGGTGTAGTCAGACGTCACAAAAAACAAGAATATGAGAGAATCTCATTCAAACCCAAAGGTTTGACAGTTTGTAGGGTGTAGATCCAGCGTGCTTCTTTCTGTAATAAGATTTTGCCCCGATCTCCGCCCCTTATGGATTCTGGCACACCATCAATAATTTTGTAGCGAATTGATGCAAGATTGTGGTGGCAGTCCTTAAAGTGGCGAGCCACTGGTTGATCGGAACCTTTACTTTCCAAAGCAGCTCTAATGCTACATGTTGACCAATTTATCCAGTTTGTTCCTGTACTAGTTGTCTCATGTACCCGCCTAGATGTTAGATTAACACACAATGCATTCTTATTATTAGGCATTCTACAGCCGGGTTTCCATGGTGATGGGTACACTTCACAATGGCTCCGCCCCCCGTGGATGCAGGTCGCCGGCGCCGGCGCGCGCCAATGACGTCACTGTGAGTCCCAGAGAGCGGAGGACGGCGTTTTCACGTGGTGTTTGGTAACGTATTTATATGTTTGTATTTTCATTATGCAGTTGGTCTTGATAAAAGGATTCTGTCCTGAAACGTTGACTGTAGCTGCTGTGCTGTGTCAAGTTATTTCTCAGTCTCCACGAGTGCCGGCCGTTCCTTTTTTACTATATGCTATCTGGCTAGCAGGGCACCGGAGCAAGTTGATTTTCTATTTACTATATTGGAGTGCCGAATATCTCCTTGTTTTACTATTTACCATACAGCAGATTGCTTCCAAGTATGTGTTATTAAGGCACCCTGATCTACTCTATATGCTGTGGGACCATTTTTGGTTTTATTCTGTGGTTGAAGTTGCTGGAGCATGTCAAATACGAATGCAGTACCTGGTTTCCACAATGTTATATTGCCTGTCGGAGAAGCCCTCAGCTTGACCGATTCCGAGGCTGATACGATTCTGTTTACAGACAAGTTCCAGGATACATGCGGGGGAGACACAGCAGAACAAGTCTTTTTTCAACTTGATAAACTAAAAAAACGTGAAACTGATTTCTTCTTTCACGGGGTAACCCTGTCAGACTATTACCGTGACAAAAAAATCCCGCGAGGATTTCGCATTCGCAATACCCCCACGATTGGCCGTCACAATCCAGAATTCTGCAGACGGTGGGCAGCAGTACTGAATAAGTGCTCCTACGATCTCATTCTTCTTGTCATAGAAGAATCTCAACGTGAGCTTAATTGTGCTAAAGAGAAAATTGCTGCCTTTGAAGAGGCTTACAGCGACCTGATCCATCTGGACACATCACAACCACTTGTTGACAAACTCACGGCCGATCTGGCGAAATACAGGACTGATCTTATTGAATTTAAGAAAGCCAAGCGCAACACCGTTGATAGAGACTATCAGGAAAATCTGGTGTATAGCTGGGCATACAACCGCAACACCACTGGCGGTAAAAAACCCAGATACAGGCGTCAGAGAAAATTTAATTCAGACACGGAAAATTCCAGTGCCATTTCTTCTAGCGAGACAGAATGTGCAGGCGCCCAGCAGACAAAAAACTCCTTAAAACCCCCGGCGGGGGTAACCACAAGGGGTCAGAGAAACACCAAAAAAGGAGGTATACCCGGCGCAGCGGACAATGGGCGCGCCAAATCCAAAAAGACTGCGAACAAGAAAACATAGTATTCAACTTGTCCTCTAGGAGTCTCACACAGGAAGAAATTTCGGTGCTTAACAAGGGACTCTCGTTTGTCCCCACTCACAATCCAGATGCCTTTCGTGATAAAATTGACCTTTACAAATTTGGACGCCGACTACGTCTTAAAGAACATTTCTCTAGTAGCCAACCCAAGTCTTCTGAAACACCTACACTATTCAAGCCTTCCACCTTTGATCCGGTCTCCCACAATCCGAATATCAAATGCTTTATCAACTTTATGAACAACACCTATGATGAAGTTCAACCTAGCAACACCACACGTGGTGTTAACTTATCCGTCGCAGAGCAGAAAGCGTTAAAGGCATTAGGTTCATATTCTGATATAGTCATCCGCCCTGCAGATAAGGGCGGAGGTATTGTGGTACAAGACCTCATTGCATACAAATCTGAGGTCTATACACAACTTGCGGATACCCATACGTATCATCTGTTGCCTGCAGATCCAACTGTCCAGTACAAAGCAGAATTAGATGTATTACTTAAAGAGGCGGTAGCCACTAATGTGATTAATCCCAAGACCCAAGCGGTTTTGACTCAGCCCTGGCCGGTTATCCCGGTGCTATACACTATTCCGAAGCTACACAAGAACCCCACACACCCTCCCGGCCGTCCCATTATAGCGGCACGTGAATCATTATACTACACGATTTCTAAATATTTAGACATGTTTCTTCAGCCAATCGTTAGTGAACAAGCCACCTGTCTGAAAGACACTACTGCCTTTCTGACTCAAATTCTGGCACTTACTCCATTGCCAGACAAATATCTCATGTGTACAGTAGATGTCGTTAGCCTTTACACTAATATCCCTCACCACCGGGGAACAGAGGCTATCAGACGATGTATCACTGGCAATGCGAGTTATATTGGGCCAGACATCAATTTTTTCATACAGCTTTTAGAGCTCACTTTGAAACGCAATTACTTCATTTTTGATGGCAAACTGTATCAACAACAGTCAGGGTGTGCTATGGGTTCTTGTGTAGCTCCGAGCCTGGCTAACCTTTTTATGTGTGAGGTTGAAAAGGACCTGTTCCTTACTAATCCAGAGATGTCAAGTAAAATTAAGGCATTTTATCGCTACATCGATGATATTTTTATCCTGTGGGCAGGTACAGAAGAGGAATTCAGCAATGCCATGTGTCAGGTCAATTTACAAGACACTGCTATTAAATTTACCTTCTCTTCCAGTTTTGACACCATTCATTTTTTAGATGTAACTGTCACACAAGATCACAATCATTGTCTACACACATCTCTTTATGTAAAAGAAACAGATAGGAACACCACCTTACACGCCAACAGTCATCACCCTCCGGCTATGAAGTGGGGTTTACCCTACTCCCAATTTCTCAGGATTCACCGTATTTGTAGTGACAGTTTGGATGCAGGCAATCAGATTGATACTATGGTACGCAAGTTTTTGGTCAGGGGTTATAAACTCAAGTACCTTAAAAAAGCTAAGGAAAAGGTTCTCTCCATGAACCGCAATGACCTCCTTCAAAAAAGAACACCTACGGCTTCTATGGATCGTATAGTGTGGCCGCAAGACTTTTCCACTAACAGTGTGCATACGGTCAGCTTAGCCAAGCGCATTTGGCCTATTATATCTACTGATAAAGCGCTACCGATGTTCAAAGAAGCGTCCATCCTCCCATCCTTCCGTCGGGGCAGAAATATCAAGGACACTATTGTACACAATGACATCTCCAACTTTAACAAGACGATTTCAACACACTTCCTTACACGAAAACCCGGTAACTATAGGTGTTTGGGCTGCACCACCTGCAGTTGCCTGGAAACGGGCCAGTTTTTTTTATCACCCGAGATCGGGCAAGAAATTCACCATCAAAGCGCCCTACACGTGCTCTAGCCATTTTGTTATTTATTATATTAAATGCCCATGCGGACTCTTTTATGTTGGGAAAACTATCCGCCAGTTTAAGGAGAGGATAGCCCTCCATCGCTCTAGCATTAGAGCTGCTTTGGAAGGTAAAGGTTCCGATCAACCAGTGGCTCGCCACTTTAAGGACTGCCACCACAATCTTGCATCAATTCGCTACAAAATTATTGATGGTGTGCCAGAATCCATAAGGGGCGGAGATCGGGGCAAAATCTTATTACAGAAAGAAGCACGCTGGATCTACACCCTACAAACTGTCAAACCTTTGGGTTTGAATGAGATTCTCTCATATTCTTGTTTTTTGTGACGTCTGACTACACCTTTTATGCTGCTATAATTATAGTGACGGGCTGTATCTATCAGTTCTCCGAGCGCTCCTTTCGGTGCCCGGGATTGTCCATAGTCTTTTGGATACATGTTTTTATATCACCGGTTTAGTGGTTTATGCTAGTTTCTTCTTACATCTCCCTAGTACATTTACATTATACATGTTGACCAATTTATCCAGTTTGTTCCTGTACTAGTTGTCTCATGTACCCGCCTAGATGTTAGATTAACACACAATGCATTCTTATTATTAGGCATTCTACAGCCGGGTTTCCATGGTGATGGGTACACTTCACAATGGCTCCGCCCCCCGTGGATGCAGGTCGCCGGCGCCAGCGCGCGCCAATGACGTCACTGTGAGTCCCGGAGAGCGGAGGACGGCGTCTTCACGTGGTGTTTGGTAACGTATTTATATGTTTGTATTTTCATTATGCAGTTGGTCTTGATAAAAGGATTCTGTCCTGAAACGTTAACTGTAGCTGCTGTGCTGTGTCAAGTTATTTCTCAGTCTCCACGAGTGCCGGCCGTTCCTTTTATACTATATGCTATCTGGCTAGCAGGGCACCCGAGCAAGTTGATTTTCTATTTACTATATTGGAGTGCCGAATATCTCCTTGTTTTACTATATATATATATATATATATATATATAAAATTCTTGCACTTGTAGAGGCAGTAGCTGAACCCCTCTCCCCCTGGCACCGCTCTACTAACAAGGAACTCTACATAAACTACGGGTGTAGTACTGGTGACCGGCGGTCTCCTGACCGCCGGTCACCTTACCGACGCCGGGATCCCGGCAGCATACAGACGCCGGGATCCCGGCGGGGAGGGGTGAGTGCAGAAAGCCCCTTGCGGGCTCGGTGGCGACCTGCGGTCGCCACGGGTTCTATTCCCACTCTATGGGTGCCGTGGACACCCACAAGTGGAAATAGTCCCTGTTGGTCGGCATGCCGACCATCGGGATAGTGAGCCGTCGGGCTCACGGAGGAGGTCATGTGACTGTCGGTCAGCTGACTGGCGGTCACATGAATACCACCCATAAACTACACCTCCCAGCAGCCCTTGCTGCTGGGAGTTCCTGATTGCAAGGGCTGCTGGGAGGAGTAGTTTATGTAGAGTTTCTTGTTTGTAGTGCGGTGCAGTGCCGAACCCCTGCTACTGCATGCTGTGTTCATTGCTGGCCCTTACAGCAGGTGAGGAACTACCCGGCGCGGGAGTGAAGGAAGAAGAACGGATTCAGCTGCTACCTACTGGCCACGGGTGGCACCGCTGGGTGGCCCCCCTCCTCTGCTAGCGCCCCTGGCGAGTGCCACCCTGGCCAATAGGTAGATACGCCCCTGCCCCGACGCTCGGTCCCCCTAAATCGGACCCTGGTGGTAGTGGCACTATTAATATTGAAGCACAGCTTAGCGGTGAATCTGTTACCTCCTATTCAGACGCTGAGGGAGCACTGGTGCTGCTCAGTCAGTCTCGTGGGATGTCAAATCCCACAAGGCATTTACTTTCACAGTGCCGCCAGTGGCCCGCTGGAATTACTGTGACGGAGCTGCTGAGTGGGGTCACCATTTTTACTCACAGCTCAGAGTGACAAACTCAGCGGCACTGGTGGCGGCTGGGCATGGCTGTGGTGCAGCCATTAGTCTGTGTCAAGGACTCAATGTTGGTGCGGTGCACAAATTTTAGTGTAATCATGTAAAGTGAGTTTTTTTAGTAGCTCTGCTGCCTCAGTCTCTAGCCTAGTAGCCTCTATTTTAAGGATATAATAAATCAATAATTATCCTAAAATGTAAAAAAAAAGATAAACTACTATCCATCATATTGTGGTTATGATATGTGCATAGTTACTAATTAATTCTTGTCAAATAATTCTTGTAAAATAATTAATACTGAATCAGTCACTCTTCCTAAGGAGTTATCAGTTCACTAATAATCCCTTAGGAAGAATGACTGATTGAATAAGAATTATAAGGATTAATTGGTGAATGTGCACATATAACCACAATAAAATGTAAATAATTCATTTTTGGCATTTTTAGGAAAATTATTGCTATATTCAATACGTGTTATGTTCTCACACAATCATTATATTATAGAAGTTCCCAGTTCTGACATCTGCAGATCACCTTTATTAATAGTAGCTCCCATAAATTTGTTGTCCATGGGTCCCTACAGACCTTAATCCGGCCCTGAAGGGGGTAATACAGACTGGATCACTGCAGCAGCAGCGATCACAGTCTGAGTTCCTTTGTGGAGTGCCCTTATGCAGCGGCCGCACTGTGCTTGCGCACCCTGGGAGCCTAGTGAGATGCTTAAAGCATCTCTGGGCTGCGATCGCCTCTGCCTGATTGACAGGCAGTGGTGGTCGCGGGGTGGGAGGGGTGTGCCAATGGCGTTAGAATGGCATTGGCAGGGCACAGGACGGACAACGCAGGCGTGTCCGAACCGTTGCAGGGGCGGGCCGTGGTGGCTGCATGATGTCACAGGCAGCCGCTGCGGCCTGGGACGCAGCGGTTAGCCCCCTGTCAGCATGCAAGAGCTGTGCTGGCAGGAGCTACTCAGCAGGTACAAAAGCATCACCGTTGTGTGATGCTTTTGCAGCCTTGCAGGGGGGAAGTATGGCCTGACATGCGGAGCGGACTAGCCCTGTGCTGAGCGTCCCCCCGCATGCCACAGAAACTGATCGTATTAGGCCCTCAGTCCTAAAGCCCTAAACAAAGTATCAGAAAGTAAATCAACACCCGTGTCTAATATAAACTGTGCATTTTTAAATTTGCGCCCTCCCATATTCCTTTGGCGCGCGCCGGGAAAAGGGGTGTAGTCTCACAAGTAAGGAGCATAGCCACACAATAGTACCCCCATTCAAAATTACGCCACAATGTAGCACAATCTTATTCATCTTATACGTAATGCCCCACCCGTAGTAGTAGCGTCCTTATATGTAATGGCACCCCAGTAGTAGTAGCGTCCTTATACATAGTGCACCCCCAGTAGTAGTAGCATCCTTGTGCATAATGCCCCCCCCAGTAGTAGTAGCATCCTTATGCATAATGCCCCCCAGTAGTAGTAGCATCCTTATGCATAATGCCCCCCAGTAGTAGTAGCATCCTTATGCATAATGCCCCCCCAGTAGGAGTAGCATCCTTATGCATAATACCCCCAGTAGGAGTAGCATCCTTATACATAATGCCCCCCCAGTAGTAGTAGCATCCTTATACATAATGCCCCCCAGTAGTAGTAGCATCCTTATACATAATGCCCCCCAGTAGTAGTAGCGTCCTTATACGTAGTGCACCCCCAGTAGTAGAAGCGTCCTTATACGTAATTCCCCCTAGTAGTAGTAGCGTCCTTATACATAATGCTCCCTCCAGTTGTAGTAGCGTCCTTATACGTAGTGCACCCCCAGTAGTAGAAGCGTCCTTATACGTAATTCCCCCTAGTAGTAGTAGCGTCCTTATACGTAATGCCCCCCCAGTTGTAGTAGCGCCCTTATACGTAGTGCACCCCCAGTAGTAGAAGCGTCCTTATACGTAATTCCCCCTAGTAGTAGTAGCGTCCTTATACGTAGTGCACCCCCAGTAGTAGAAGCATCCTTATACGTAGTGCACCCCCAGTAGTAGTAGCATCCTTATACATAATGCTCCCTCCAGTTGTAGTAGCGTCCTTATACGTAGTGCACCCCCAGTAGTAGAAGCGTCCATATGCATAATTCCGCCCTAGTAGTAGTAGCGTCCTTATACGTAATGCCCCCCCAGTTGTAGTAGCGTTCTTATACGTAGTGCACCCCCAGTAGTAGAAGCGTCCTTATACGTAATGCGCCCCCAGTAGTAGTACCGTCCTTATACATAATGCCCCCCCCAGTAGTAGCATCCTTATACATAATGCCCTCCCCCAGTAGTAGTATTGTTATACGTAATGCCCCCCCAGTAATAGTAGCGTCCTATACATAATGCCCCCAAGTAGTAGTATCGTCCTTATACGTAATGACCACCCAGTAGTAGCATTGTTACACGCAATGGCCCCCATTAGTAGCGTCGTTACACGTAATGCCCCCCTGTAGTAGTAGCGTCCTTAAAGCACACATAAACGCACACAGACATACCACACACACACACACACACACAGACACACATTTCCCTCTCACACTTCACTTACCTAAGCCAGTCTCCCTACACTACAGCAGCCTGGTCCATGTAGCTCCGCCCCTTCTGTCCCGTTTAGCTCCACCCCTTCTGCCCCGCTTAGCTCCGCCCCTTTCTGTACCGTGCACAGCGCTGTCCTGTCACACAGGTGAGGGGAGGGGAGGGGAGGGAGAAGGACTTTCATGCTGCAGGTGTCGCAGCCAGTGCCTGTCATACAGTGACAGGCACAGCAGCAGCACCAGCAGGGGGCACAGGACGGCGCAGCATGGAAGGAATGCAGAGCAGGGGGAGCGCCTCTCCTTCCCAGCGCCTCCCTGCACTGCATCCCTTCGCTGAGCGGGTAGCGCCGGGCCTGGGTCCAGCCAATGCAGGCGTGGCCGGACAGTGCAGGGAGTGTCCCGCAGCGGCTGCATGATGTCACACGCAGCCACTGCGGGCTGGGGAGCGATGAGTAGCTCCCAGCCAGCATGCTAAAGCTGCGCTGGCCGGGAGCTACTCTTGTAGTGCAAAGGCATCGCCGCTGTGCAATGCCTTTGCACTTCTGTGGGGGGGGGGGGGGGGCAGCACTGACATGCGGGGTGGACTAGCCCTGTGCTGGGCGTCTCCCCGCATGTCAGTGTGAATTATCGTAGCGGTGCTAAATTTAGCACAGCTACGATCAACTCGGAATGACCCCCAATATAAGTGAATGTTAATAAACAAATAAATTCATACATTTAATTATATATTATTACTCAAGTTTGTATAAAATGCTAACACCTCTTTATTTATTTCAGTGTTAAGAATAGATAAGCAAACCTTCATTTATGCAGACTGGAATTTGTGAACAAGAAGAATAAGTACAGAGCAGGGCTGTTGTTGATGCCAGCTCTTGTCAGCAGCTGCTCATTAGTGCATGTTAAAATAAAGCTCCATTCTAATGAGTACTATGTATCAAAAAATACTGATTCCAATATGTAATACTATTAGCATAATTGCCAATATATTTAACAAAGTAATTATAATTATAAAATATTTTTACACAATATCGCTGCAATTATATATGAAAATATGAGACAATGAATACTTCAGTTTAGTATACGTTGATTAGCATAATTACTATGTTTATCCCTTGTATTTCAAATACAATATTACTGGCTTTATATTATTGTTATAATTAAGGATTTGTGTATAATTATTATATTTTTCTTGACTGGATGTGGACTGACGTAATCAGTTTTATTGGTCTCTTTATTTTGGAAAATATGAAGTCAATGGCCATAATGAAATGAAACCTCATCTATAATAACCACGCAGCAAAATCTTACATCTACCACTGTTTCTGCTATATGAATCAAATCACTAGGAGCAAACCAATAGTTAGAAACATACTATAAAATTCTATTTTAATAATATTAATAGTGTTAAGATTGGAGGGTGCTACTGCGCAATCCCCATGATGCGCCTTTTGGGAGGCATCATGTCCATTACCAAGATGGCAACTGTTTGATCTTTTGCACAGGCAGGTGACATATTGGTGGTCATTCCGAGTTGTTCACTAGCTGCATTCGTTCGTTGTGCAGCGATGAGGCAAAAAAATGGCACTTCTGCGCATGCGTATGTGGCGCAATGCGCACGCGCGACGTACTATTACAACAAATTATGTAGTTTCCCACAGGGTCTAGCGAAGCTTTTCAGTTGCAGTGCTGGCGTTTCTAGGTGTCAACTGACCGTTTTCAGGGAGTGTTCGAAAAAAACGCAGGTGTGCCCGGAAAAACGCAGGCTTGGCTGGGCGAACGCAGGGCGTGTGTGATGTCAATACAGGAATTGAACAGTCTGAAGTGATCGAAAGCGCTGAGTAGGTTTTGAGCTGCTCTTAAACTGCACAAAAAAACTTTGTAGCCACTCTGCGAATATTCCGTTCGCACTTCTGCTAAGCTGAAATACACTACCAGTGGGAGGCGGCATAGCGTTTTCACGGCTGCTAAAAACTGCTAGCGAGCGAACAACTCGGAATGACTAGCATTGTCACTGCAAATAAGGGTCACAGTGGCACATAGGTATGTTCCACTGAGCTCCGGTGAGACCCTGCAATTATACCTAAGGGGAGAAACCAGCTATTTTTGTATACCACTACCTCTTGTACATGCACTGCTACCCACATAAAGCACTGGCTGGTGAGCTATATGCTCTGCTTAAACTCTGCTCCATAATCCTGATACTGAGTGTATGTAACTGTGAGTATGGGTGTACAACCAGACTGCTGCACAATAAACCAAAGTATTGGTAAAGACTTGGGCTGTGTGGTAGAAATGGTTCGTCCGCTGGTGTATACTATTACTATTTGCCTATTACCAACAAGCAGTACACTCATGTTCAACAAAAAAAAGCAGAAACCATCCACCAAGGTTGCAGGATGTCCAGTGGGCCTATGCATTAAGTGAGCATCATAACTTCTTTTTCACTTATATACCCAGCTAACATAAGAGGGGAAGGGGAAAGGAAGGGGGTGGGGGGGGGGGTGTTGGTATTTACACTACAGCAATGATCAGCCCTCTTCCTGACTGCTTCAACTCCTAAATAACATAGTAAAAAACGGTTGAACAAGAAAATAATTGCCATCCCTGTAATGTAGTACACCATTTCTGGGAAAATATTGCGATGCAACTTCCGTTTGAGATGAACACTATAGTAATAAAGGAGGGGAAATTTTGTAATTATCCAATGGATGATGGCAAATAAATTGAAGGTGTTTCTTAATCAACTTTATTCAGATAGAAGCCAGTTAAGTTATCTTTGTTGAAAAAGATTAGAGGATTGAAATGCGCCAAACGGTGACTGGTCCTTTATTTATCTACAAAGTAAGATGTCAGTATACCTGATTCTAACGGCACTAGGGGGATCTACACCTCGTGTGTGGATCATTGGGTCGACTTGGAAAATGTTGACAATGTCTAGGTCGACACCAACAGGTCAATATGCACAAAGTCGACATGGGAAAAAGTTCGACATGGTGAAAAGGTTGACATGGAAAAGATCGACACAAGAAACGGTCAACGTGAGTTTATTATGTTTTTACAGTACAGGGAACCCCAAATAGTGCACCACGTCGCCTCGCATGACTAGCTTTGCTTGCCATGCTTTGGGCAAGGTGCCGCACTGCTCTCAGCACAGGCTACTATTTGCACTCTTAGTCTACGTGGATGGTAAAGTATGAAAAAGTTGAAAAAATTAAAAGATAGTAAAAAATTCATGTTGACCATATACTGTATCGACCATTGTCATGTCGACCTTTTGACCATGTCAACCATTAACAGTCAACCTAACATCCAGATACAGTAATACAATACAAATGTTTCTGGGACTCCAGAAATATTGATGTGCGCAATACCGTTATACATCTGGTAAGCATTCTGAATGTCTGGGAGATGTTAATAGCATGTCTGTAGCGATATATGACTTATCTTTTTCCACTATAATGAGTTTTAGCTTATGGTTTAATTTAACTTGTGAAACTACAAATACAAGCAGACCCTGTCACCATTCAGGTGTCTCCGTATTCTGAGCCTTGCAGTTTCAAACACCTGCACAGTCTAGGACTGCAAGATACTGTATGTGATGTTATTACAGGATCCGGTTAGGATCCCGGCGGACGGGATCCCAGCTGTCAAAATGCTGACTCCGGAATCCCGACATGTAATGGAATGCCTGCACTGAAATCCAGACAGGGATCACAATCCAGGCACCAGCATCCCGACACTACACAATTATATGGCAGATAATTTGCCATATCTGGCTGGTTGGAATTAAAATCTGGTAATGGATGACAGCAAATGACAATTTGCTCTCAAACACTGGAAAATGGACAAAACCTGTCGTTCAGACAAATTGGTTAAATCACAGATTATCTGCCAGATAATTGTATAGTGCATGCCCAGCATTACATTACCTACACCGCAAAGCCAGGTGGACTAACCTGGATTCTCCTCCTGCCTGGTGGGGTATGTTGGAGATGATGCAACTGTTGAGGGAATCATGAGAGAAACATTCATTTTCATAATATAATTTTATCTTTTTGTGGTAACGTAAAAACATGACATTGTGAAGTTGAAATGCTGATGTGACATTATGTGTGCATATTTATCAATATTTAGTATTTCAAAACTAGGTATAAAATGTAGATTAATCCTACTCACCAGTCTTATGCTGCAAGGGATGCCTCTCGTGTCCTTCACATTATTCCAGTTAACGAGTTTGTGAATCAGAACTCCTTCTTGTAGGTTGTATATTTGATTATGAGTAGGGGCCCCCACTTGTGCCAGTTGCAGCCTTACCTTCCTTTGCAATCTTTGATTTTAGAGCAATATTATCCAATTGCCGCCACTAATTTACTGCACATAAAAACTGGATTTTTAGCCTGATAGTCCAGTAATTGACTTATCTTCAGGAGATAACACATGATATCTGGGATATGGTCCCGAACCCATTTGTTATCGCAGAGAAATGCGTCTCTGAGGGCTGCTTGTTGGGAATTCTGCATTGCCTGCCTATTTCCATAACTGGTGTTTGCTTCCTAGTGGTCTGCCTTTTCTGAAAGCAACAGTAATATAGCAGGGTCCAATGGTAGATTTCAGCACACAATTCTCATCATGTAAAGGAAAAGGAAGCCAGTGTAGTTTGTGAAAGAAGTAGCGAGTAAAAGCAAAAAAGATGGCTTTTAGGAATTATAAAAATAAATAATGAAGACAAAGAGGCATATCTTGTTAGACAGAAGGAGACTAAGAAGGTAATCAGATGTGCAAAGGCAAAAGCTGGGGAGAAAATGGCCCAGTCAGTTGGAAAAGGAGGCAAAACTTTTTTTTTTTTTTTTAGGTATATAAGCGAAAGGAGACAAACAAAAGGTGGAATAATAAGACTAAAGACAGAGACCGGGAGTCTTGTTGAGGGAGACAATGCAATAACAGATCATCTTAATAATTATTTTTGCTCAGTATTCACTAATGAAAGAGAGGGGAAGGGGCCACAGTTAAGTTGCAGGGATATTCAGAAAATTAAACAAGTACAATTACAGAGGAGAAGGTCCTAACAGAGCTCTTAAAGTTGAAAGTTGAGAAATCAATGGGGCTAGATGGGATACATCCAAGGATACTAAAAGAGCTTAAAAGGGTGCTGGTAGCACCATTAATTAATTATTCAACCAGTCACTAGCTACAGGAGTAATTCCATAGGACTAGAAAAGAGCAAACGTAGTCCCACTGCACAAAAGAGGCACGCTACTACCGACCAGTGAGCCTTACATCAGTAGTAGGAAATTGATTGAAACACTCTTAAAAGAAAGTTGTAGATTCAGCAATATACAGGATCCCAAACATCATGGGTTCACTTGGGGGAGATTATGTCAAGCAAACTTTATTGACTTTTTTGACTGTGTGACTACAGTAATAGTTAAAGGTAGGGCTGTAGATATAGCTTATCTAGACTTTAGTAAGGCTTTTGACACTATCCCACATTGCAGATTGCTAAATAAACTCGAAATCTTGGGATTGGATACTAAAATGGTGGGATAAGATCTTGGTTGTAGGATATAAAACAGAGAGTTGTAGTAAATGGAGTGCATTCACAGGTGGGAAATATTACCAGTGGAGTACCCCATGGATCTGTTCTTGGACCAGTGCTTATTAATATCTTTATTGGTGACATTGCAAATGGCATTAAAGGGAAAGTATGCCTTTTTGCAGATAACAAAAAGGTATGCAACAGGGTAGAAACATGAGGAGGGGTAAAAGATTGACTAGAGGAATGGTCAAGAGTGTGGCAATGACAGTTTAATGCCAGAAAAATGCAAAGTCAACTACATGGGTCTGAAAAACCCAAAGGCTAAATATAGTATTAATGGCACTATATTGGAAACTACTGAGGAGGAAAGGGATCTAGGAGTCACTATTTCAGGTGACTGAAAGGCAGGTAAGCAATGCAACAAAGCAATGAGGGAGGCTAGTGGGATGCTTGGCTGCATTGGGAGAGGAATCAGTAGCAGAAAGAAAGAAGTAATAATGCTACAGTATAGGCCATCTAGAATACTGTTGTCAGGAACTGGTGCAGAATCCGGAATTTGGGATCAGGTACCAAGTGGTTGACGTTACCCAGAACAGAGGCGCGGAGTCTAACACGCCGGAAGGTTTTCACCAGGGAACCCCGCAAGGGGATATGGGCTTCGCGGCTTCCGACGTGCAGGTCGCGGCCCCCTGTCTGGGTCACTTGATACCTGAACTGGACTAGAGTTATGGTAGAGGTGTTGTATATGACCAACCGCAGGGATACACAGGAACAAACAGGAACTGGAGAAGGTGGCAGGGTGCACACGGCCAGATGGTACGCTGGGGCCGTGGAGATGGAACAGCAGCAGGCACTCCAGGGGTGACACAGGAGGTAGCGGCACACGGACGGACTGGGGTGCAGACACTTGGAGACAGGGTAACGGCAGTCGGCAGACTAAAGTCGTCAGCAAGATGTTGAAGCTGGAATTCTGTACTGGAACAAGGCACAAGGCAATACCCACTGGACAGATGAACTGAGAGCAGAGAGGAACCAGACAGCAGAACACCACATGGAGTAGCTATAACTAGCAAAGCCTCTTGGGATTGAGAGGCTTAAAAGAACAGGCTGGACCAATCAGTTGTGAGCACCAGACAGGCCCCCAGTAATTGATATAACATGCAGCTGCAGTGCAGACTGAGCAGGCTGACAAGCTGAATAGTAGTTTTCAGGTAACGAGCTGTAATTACAGAATCCAGACACCTGTGAAGTCAGTTGCTGAGTGCAGGAGCAAAGGCACTGGGAGACAACTGTGACCTGTAGTTCCACAAACTGAAGCAAAGGTAATTTATAACAATAACAAAACATGAGTGCTCAGGATTGTAACAGTACCCCCCCCTGAAGAGGGGTTAAGAACCCCTAGAACCAGGCTTATCCGGAAATTCACAGAAGAAAGACCTCTTAAGTCTGGGTGCATGAAGAAACCGCTCTAGTACCCAGGTTCTCTCTTCCGGAATGTAACCCTTCCAATGCACGAGGAAATGAACTTGACCCCTCCTGAACTTGGAATCCAGAATCTTTTCCACAACAAACTCCTTGTGACCTTGGACTAACACAGCGGCAGGCCTTCTGGAAGGAGATCTTCTAAATCTCTGGGACACAAATGCTGGTTTCAACAAGGAACAGTGGAAAGTGTTATTGATCTTAAGTGATTTTTGGTAAAAGGAGTCGAAAGGCTACTGGATTAATCTGTCTAATAATCCGGAATGGACCAATGAACCTAGGCCCAAATTTTTGAGAGGGCTGGCGTAACTTGATATTTCGAGTGGACAGCCACACCATGTCACCCACTTTAAAAGTACAAGGTCTTCGTCGTCTGTCAGCAAATTGTTTGGAACGAACAGAGACTCGGTTGAGTGCCAGACGTACTCTCCTCCAAATTTTCCTCAGACGTGCTACAGGATCAAGGGAAGAAGTCTGTTGCTGCAGGATGTCAAAAGCGTTAGACCTAGGATGGAACCCAGAGAGACAAAAGAAGGGTGACATGGATGAAGAAAAGTGACTGGAATTATTATATGCAAATTCAGCAAATGCCAGATGGTCCACCCAATCGTTATGGTACTTGGAAACATAACAACGGAGATACTGTTCAAGAGACTGGTTCACTCGCTCAGTCTGTCCATTGGATTGCGGATGATAACCAGAGGACAGACTAAGATTAATATCCAAGGCTGAACAGAAAGCTTGCCAGAATTGAGCAATAAACTGAGTTCCTCTGTCGGAGACGATGTCCTGTGGTAATCCATGTAATTTAAAGATATGTTGGATAAACAAGGTTGCCAATTCCCTGGCACCGGGGAGCTTGTGAAGAGGAACAAAGTGAGCCATTTTACTGAACCGGTCTTCCACAACCCAAATGGTATTGTACCCCGATGACTTGGGAAGATCAACCACAAAGTCCATAGAAATATGGGACCAAGGTCTTGAGGGAACCGTAAGAGGCATAAGATGTCCCATGGGAGCTTTACGAGGAGTTTTATGTTGAGCACAGATCTCACAAGCAAGAATGAACTCTCTAACATCTTGATACATAGAAGGCCACCAAACTGAGCGAGACAATAAATCCAGAGTCTTAGAAATCCCTGGATGCCCAGAGACTCTTTTTACATGAAATTCAGATAAAACTGCTTTCCTGTACTCTTTAGGGACAAAGAGGAGTCTTGAGGGAGTCCCCATGGGTGCAAGAGACTGTTTGGCTTGAATCTGGGAGACTAAATCTTGAGCAAGACCAGCATGGATATTGGAAACAGGAATAATTGGTTCAGAAGAGCAGGATGAATTTTGAATTGGAAGGAAGCTTCGTGACAAGGCATCTGCTTTAAGATTCTTCGATCCTGGCCGATAGGAGATCACATAGTTGAATCTAGTGAAGAATAATGCCTATCGTGCCTGTCTTGGATTCAGTCTCTTGGCTGACTCAATATAGGATAAGTTTTTATGGTCAGTGAGGATTGTAATCACGTGTCTCGCCCCTTCCAACCAATGCCTCCATTCTTCTAGAGCTCACTTGATAGCAAGCAGTTCACGATTTCCAACATCATAGTTGGCTTCGGCAGGAGAGAACTTTCTGGACAGAAAAGAGCACGGGTGAAGTTTAGAATCCACTGGATCTTTCTGTGATAGGACTGCTCCCACTCCCACTTCAGAAGCATCCACTTCCATAACAAAAGGCAGGTCAGGATTTGGATGACTAAGAACAGGTGCAGATATAAAGGCTTTTTTTAACTTGAGAAAAGCTTGTAGAGCTGAAGGTGACCAATGTGACGGATCTGCACCTTTCTTGGTCAAAGCAACAATAGGTACAACAATGTCTGAAAATGAACAAATAAATCTGCTGTAATAATTAGCGAACTCAAGAAAGCGTTGTATAGCATTAAGGTTAGTAGGTTGTGCCCAATCTTGAATTGCTTGAAGCTTACTGGGATCCATGGAGAACCCCTTGGGAGAGATGATGTATCCTAAGAAAGCGACTTCCTTCACTTCGAATTCACATTTTTCTAACTTGGCGTATAGATGGTGCTCCCGGAGCTTTTGCAACACCATCTGGACATGGACTCGATGCTGCTCAAGTGACCGTGAATATATCAGGATGTCATCCAAGTAGATCACAACAAATTTTCCCAGGAATTCTCAGAGCACATCATTGATAAAATCTTGGAAGACGGCAGGAGCATTTGACAATCCAAATGGCATAACAAGGTATTCATAATGCCCAGAATGAGTGTTGAAGGCCGTCTTCCACTCGTCACCGGCCTTAATTCGTATGAGGTTATATGCCCCCCGAAGATCAATTTTAGAGAAGATTTCCGCCATCCAGAGTTGATCAAACAACACGGAAATCAAAGGCAAAGGATAAGAATTCTTAACAGTGATTTTGTTGAGTCCTCTATAATCAATGCATGGACGTAAGGAGCCGTCCTTTTTTGCCACAAAGAAGAATCCTGCTCCTACTGGTGATTTTGAGGGACGAATAAACCCTTTGCTTAGGTTCTCCTGAATATAGTCTTCCATGGCTTCAGTTTCTGGCAAAGAAAGAGCATATAATCTCCCCTTAGGTAATTTATCTTCGGATACCAGACTGATGGCACAGTCGTAAGGTCGATGGGGGGGAAGAGTATCCGCCTCTTTCTTGGAGAAGACATCCGCAAATGAATGATATGGAGTCGGTAGCCCCTCTGGTATAACTTGAGAGCATCGCACTGGCAAGGACAGAAATCTTCCTGTACATTCTGTTCCCCACTGTAAGAGTTCTCCTGTCTTCCAGCAGATGGATGGATTATGGGATTTCAACCATGGAAGCCCTAGGACTATGGAGGCCATGGGGCAATTGACAAGGAAGAAAATAATCTCCGAATGCAGAAGACCAGTAGTTAAATGAACAGGAGGAGTTTGCGGAGACACTTACCCACTGAGGAGGGGGTTACCTTCAAGGCCACAAATAGTCACAGAAGGCTTCATCTTTAGTATAGGAATGTTCCAGGACCGGGCGAAAGAGATATCCATAAAGTTGGCAGCTGCACCACAATCAACAAAAGCCTTGACTGCAACTTGCTGAGTAGGTAGACTAATTTGAACTGGAAGCAAGACTGAATTTTTTGGAGAGATTCCAGCCAGACCCAGGAGTAACTCCCCTTTTACCACTGGGTCTTGTCTTTTCCCGACTTCAGGGTGCAAACATTAGCAAAATGACCCTTTGCTCACAATATAGGCATAGGCCCATCGATCGCCTACGAGATTTTTCCTGAGCAGAAAGACGAAAGGCCCCAATCTGCATGGGTTCACTGGAATCTTCGGCTTCTTCCAAGGCTACTGCTGAGGGAGATGGTGACCCTCCACCTTTCTCCATCCTCCGTTCCCTGATCCGACGATCTACTTGAATTGCTAACTGCATGAGCTTGTCCAGGGTTTCAGGAGTAGGATACTGGACAAGGTAGTCTTTAATTTGCTCAGTGAGGCCTAAGCGGAACTGACTTCGGAGGGCTGGGTCATTCCAACCACTATCACCTGCCCATCTGCGAAACTCGGTGCAGTATACCTCGGCCGTGTTTTTCCCTTGTCTCAGGGTTCGTAAGTGAGCCTCTGCAGAAGCTGCTCGGTCCGGGTCATCATAAAGAATTCCTAAGGCACTAAAAAAGGTATCCACTGTGTGCAAGGCGGGATTCTCCGTTTTTAATCCGAACGCCCAGGACTGGGGTTCCCCCTGCAGGAGGGAGATGATGATACCTACTCGCTGAGCCTCTGAACCAGACGATAATGGCCGGAGTCTGAAATATAGCTTGCAGCTATCAAGGAAATTCTGGAACTGTTTCCGGTCACCTGTAAACCAAACTGGAAGATGCATCTTTGGTTTAGGCCCAGGAGCTCTGGTTACAACCAATGCCCTGCTAGTTTCTTTCTGGGTGGAAACTCGGAGCTTTAGATCTTGCAGTTGCTGCGTCAAATTTTGTATTTGACCAGCCAAGATTTGAGCCGGATTTTGCTGTGACGGGTCCATGCCCAGGAAGTGGTGGGCCTGTTATAATGTCAGGAACTGGTGCAGAATCCGGAATTCGGGATCAGGTACCAAGTGGTTGACATTACCCAGAACAGAGGCACGGAGTCTAACACGCCGGAAGGTTTTCACCAGGGAACCCCGCAAGGGGATATGGGCTTTGCGGCTTCCGACGTGCAGGTCGCGGCCCCCTGTCTGGGTCACTTGATACCTGAACTGGACTAGAGTTATGGTAGAGGTGTTGTATATGACCAACCGCAGGGATACACAGGAACAAACAGGAACTGGAGAAGGTGGCAGGGTGCACACGGCCAGATGGTACGCTGGGGCCGTGGAGATGGAACAGCAGCAGGCACTCCAGGGGTGACACAGGAGGTAGCGGCACACGGACGGACTGGGGTGCAGACACTTGGAGACAGGGTAACGGCAGTCGGCAGACTAAAGTCGTCAGCAAGATTTGAAGCTGGAATTCTATACTGGAACAAGGCAATACCCACTGGACAGATGAACTGAGACCAGAGAGGAACCAGAGAGCTTAACACCAAATGGAGTAGCTATAACTGGCAAAGCCTCTTGGGATTGAGAGGCTTAAAAGAACAGGCTGGACCAATCAGTTGTGAGCACCAGACAGGCCCCCAGTAATTGATATAACATGCAGCTGCAGTGCAGACTGAGCAGGCTGACAAGCTGAATAGTAGTTTTCAGGTAACGAGCTGTAATTACAGAATCCAGACACCTGTGAAGTCAGTTGCTGAGTGCAGTAGCAAAGGCACTGGGAGACAACTATGCAGGAGCTAGCTGTGACCTGTAGTTACACACACTGAAGCAAAGGTAATTTATAACAATAACAAAACATGAGTGCTCAGGATTGTAACAACTGTGTTTAATTCTGGAGGCCATATCTTCAAAAGGATATTAATACATTAGAGACTGTACAATGAAGGGCAAGTAAAATGGTGCATGGCCCACATCACAAAACATACCCTGAAAGACTAAAAAAAAATCACAATATGTACAGTTTGGAACAGAGAAGGGAAAGGGGAGACATGATAGAAACTATCAAATATATCAAGGGTTTTAACAAAGTCCAGGAGGGAAACATTCTTCACATGAAGAGAAGTATTAGAACACAAGGACATGCACTGAAACTGGAGGGAGATAGGTTCAGGGGACATTTGAGGAAAAATTTCTTTGCAGAAAGGGTAGTGGACTAGTAGAATTGCCTCCCATCAGAGGTAGTAGAGCAATTTAAACATGCATGGGATAGACATAAGGATATCCTTACAAAGAAATAAGGATCAAATAAGGTCTGAGGTAAAAATATGGTTAAAAAAGGGTCAGACTAGAAGACTAAGTGGTTCTTTTCTGCCGTACAATTCTATGTTTCTATGTTTTAAAAACCTAATTTTACACCTTGCAGTAGTTTTCTATACCTGGCTTCCCTCTCCTGCCTCCTGTAACCCCACTGATGTCTCCTCCCCTCCAGTGTTGAACTGGGGCATGTCACTAGGGGAATGCAGTGAGTCCACTGAAGGGGTATGGTCACCCCACAAAAGACATAAAGTATAATAATATTATCCAGTCTTTGATACACAGACACTGCAGTACTGTATAAAATGTATCTGTAAACTCAAGACCCATTGCACCACACAATTCACACAAAGATAAACACACAGCCCAAACAGTACTGTAATCTATGTTTGTTTAGTTAAGATGATGAAAAGATATTACCACCGTGACACTAGTAAGAGGATATGGGGCGTGTGTTTAATCTGTGTGTTTGTATCATTATAAAAGTAATATATATATTAAATATTAATATAAATAAATCTAGTACTGTATTGCATACATCTTACATCTTGGACAGAAAAGATTACAGTTAAAAAACATTGTGTTCCATTTAGAAAAATAATACAAATATTATGTGTAGCCTTTAATCTAATAATGTAATTATTATTATTAGAATAAAGGAGTCACATATTTGTGTTATATTAAAGGAAACGCATATTATATTTATTATTTTTCTAAATGGGACACAGTTTATTGTTCAACTGAAGTGGCCCAGACTAAAGTAAAGATGAGTGGTGCAGATTACCTGGAATCTGAGACTGCCCAAACTTCCATGGCTTTGGTTTTTCCACCAGACTCGGATTCTAAATCGATGTAAAATGCCATCATCTCGGCATTGGATTCTCGTGGGTTTTAGATTCTATGTAAGGGATCCGCTCTGCTCTCAGGCATGCTGCTGTGTGAAGTGCTGTACTTTTCTGGTTCATGTGGCTGTGCTGTGTCAGACTGTGTCAGTCAGTCAGGCTGTGACTCTGTCCAGACTCTATACAAGTGGCTGTGCTGTGTCAATCCAAATAAGCAGCTGTGCTGTGTCCAGACTCCATATACAAGTGACTGTGCTTTGTCCATGTAAATTGGCTGTGCTGTGTCTATTCAGAAATGGTTGTGCTGTGAGCATTAAGTGGCTGTGCTGTGTCCATCTAGAAGTGGCTGTACTACGTCCATTAAGTGGCTGTCCAGTGTCCATCCGCTCCAGTACTGCCAGCGTACCAGACCAGTGTCCATCCGCTCTAGTGCTGCAGACACACCTGTCCAGTGTCCATCTGCTCAAGTGCTGACAACGTGCCTGTCAAGTGTCCATCCGCTACAGTGCTGATGATGCACCTGTCCAGTGTCAATTTGCTCCAGTCCTGCCGACGCACCTGTCCAGGGTCCATATGCTCCAGTGCTGACGATGCACCTGTCCAGTGTCAATCTGCTCCAGTGTGGACAACTCAGCTGTCCAGTGTCCATCTTCTTCAGTGCTGCCGACGCACCTGTCCAGTGTCCATATGCTCCAGTGCTGATGGAGCTGATGGACACTGGAAGTACCTGTCCAGTGTCCTTCCGCTACAGTGCTGATGATGCACCTGACCAGTGTCCATTTGCTCCAGTGCTAACAATGCAGCTGTCCAGTTTCCATCTGCTCCAGTGTTAAAAAGTAAAGAAAAAAAGTGAAAAAAAAGTAAAAAAAAAGGTTAAAAAAGGGGAAAAAAAATAAAAAAAAGTAATGAAAGAAAGAAAAAAGTTTAAAGTTTATTTTTTCTTTTGTGCAGTCACTGTATCCATAACATACAAGTTCTGTGACAACACAGGCCACACCCCACTGTGAATCCATAACATACTGTGACTACTGTTTATCCTAAACATACAAGTACTGTGGATACTGCATATCCATAACATACAAGTACTGTGACTTTGCAGGCCGTACACCACTGTGTACCTATAACATACAAGTACTGAGACTACTGCATACTTACCTACTCTCCCGGAAGCTGCAGGAGCCTCCCATTTTTTGGGGTAGCCCCCCGCACCCCCGGAAGAGTGGGCAGGTCTCCCGCATCCTGCTCGCACCCTAGTGATGTGAGCAGGATGGAGAGATAACCTCCCGCGGGTCCGTCGGGTGGAGAAGGGGTTAAAATGACGCAAATCGCGTCATTTTAGCCCCGCCCCCTTCCCGCGGACCCGCGAATAGCGGCATTTCCCGATGCGGGGGGCGGGGCTTAGTGATGTCACAGCCCACCCCCGCCCCCCGAAGACACTGCAGCGTCTCCTCTCCGGGCTTCTCCCGGAGAGGAGAAATAAAATGTAGGTAAGTATGGACTACTGTATATCCATAACATACAAGTACTACTGTATGATTTTGCAGACCATACCCCACTGTATATCCATAACATAAAAGTACCATGACAACTGTGTATCCATAACATACAAGTACTGTGATTTCTCAGGTCGTACCCCTCTGTGATCACATAAGCAGTGGCATTTGCGAACACAGTTTAAAAAGAAGTAAAAACAAATAAAAAAATGTGAAAAAAAGTTTTTATTTTTTACTAGCGTCCGGATGATAGGTCGACAGTGAAAAAGGTTGACAAGCAATAGGATGACACCAAATGGTTGACATGCATATGGTCGACATGGTCAAAAGGTTGACATGACAATGGTCGACATATGAAAAGGTCGACATGAGTTGTTGTTTTTTGTTATAAATTTTTCTGACTTTTTCAAACTTTACTATCTCCGTGGACTTTAATTGAGAATGGTAACCTGGCCTGAAGCATAGCATGTAAAGCAAGCCATGTGAGGGGATGCAGTGCACTAGTTGGGGGTCTACATGCCGAAAGGAACATTTGAAACCAAAAAAACATTAAAAAGCCATGTTGACCTATTCATGTATCGACCACTACTATGTCAACCTGTTGACCCTGTTGACCTTGTGCATGTTGACCACTTGGTGTCGACCTAGACATTGTCGACCTTCTGACTGCTAACCCATTGATCCATAACCACTGTGTATCTATAACACACATGTTCTGTGAAAACGCAGGCCATAACCTCACTGTGAATCCATAACATACAAGCACTGTGACTCCGCAGTGAGCGGTGATTTTTTTAAACCTTATAAATAATACTTTTTTGAAAAAGGAATGTTCGGTGCCACTTGTGAGTTCACACTTAGCCTTACTTTGAAAGGGATTTGTAAATATAAAACAAGTTTAAGTCGACACTCCACTTTAAGGGCATCAGTTATCCCCTAATTAGTTAACAAAGGTAAATTCAGCAACCAACGGTGTCGTATATCACTGAATAATAAAGTTAGAAATGCAATGCAAAACCAAAGGAGTATCTAAGGTATAGAGGGTCAGGCAGTGAATATAAAATTTAAGATTTAATTTTTAATTTAAAACATAACGTATAAAAGATCACCTATAGGGGGTCATTCCGACCCGATCGTTTGCTGCAGTTTGTTGCAGCGCAACGATCGGGTCGGAACTGCGCCACAGTGTGCTGGCGCATGGCAGCTGTCATTGCCTAGCGATTGCCTCTGAGACAGAGGCGGTCGCTGGGCAGGAGGGGGCTGGAGCTGCGCTGGCTGGGAGTTACTCCACAAATACAAAAGCATCGCCGCTGTAATTTAGCACAGCTACGATCAACTCGGAATGACCCCCATAAATTTTAAAATCTTCCTAAAGCTAGATAAAATAATACATATAAGAGTCAATAGGTATGTCTTATATTTGTTTGCAGCAGGTTAGGGAAATCCTAGTGATGAAGTCTTCGGATGAAACACATTGAGTTTCCCTAACCTCCTACAAACAGAGATAAGGTTTACCTCCTAACTCTTATATGTATTATTTTATCTAGCTTTAGGAAGATTTTTTAATTTATATGGGATCTTTTATACATTTTAAATAAACATGTTTTGTTATACAGGTTGAGTATCCCTTATCCAAAATTCTAAATCACACATTTTTTGTTCCCCTACTGAGATAATGACACATATATGTGTATATTATATTATATATCTGTATAATATATCTATATATACACACAATATATAATATATATGTCATTATCTCAGTAGGGGACCAAAAAATGTGTGATTTTGAATTTTGGATAAGGGATACTCAACCTGTATTTATACCCTCTATACCTTAGATACTATAGCATTTCTAACTTTATTATTAAGTGATCTACACCATTGGTCACTAAACCCCTACCTACCTTTTTTCAAATAAATAATACTATTAAGCTGTAATTTTTGTACAACTTGAGTGTTGTCATCAATATGGATCACGACGATCAGTCAAGAGAAGAGCAGGAACAGCAAGCCAATACTAGTGCTGCAGCTGCTGCCACCAGTCATGATGATACAAGTTCTTCAATGTCACCTACTTCAGCTTCTGCCCAAGGCCATAGAGAGGTTTAAGTCAGGGCATCTGAAAAAACAACAACAATATTTTACAGTATTAAAGAAAAAAACACCTCTAATAAAGAGAAAAGTTAGTGTAGAAAAATATAATTTGGCAATATGCCAGTCACCACATGTAGTGGAAAGGAAGACTCATGCCTTGGTCTTTATGAGTGGTGGTTATGCAACTGTCAGTGAGGCATCTTCTTCTGCCTCTCATGATGATGCAGGACCTTTTCACTCATAGTCTAGAAGAGGTGTAAAATATACGTTATGGTAAGAACTTACCGTTGATAACAGTATTTCTTCTAAGTCCACAGGTTCCACAGGATAACATTGGGATATGATGAATCAGTCAAAGCTTTTCGGCCTCCCAGCATGCAACGGGCCCGGCTCAGGCAAATCAGTTGTATTCCCAAAGCTCAAGGCAGGAGCATCATAGATAGCCCTAATCAGGCGAGAAGAACATACATATACAACCTTCCGTACAAGAAGGAATAGGTTAGTGAGTAAAAAGATCCTCAAATCAGGTGCATCAGGGTGGGATCCCTGTGGAACCTGTGGACTTAGGAGAAATACTGTTATCAACGGTAAATTCTTACCATAACGTATATTCCTCCGGCAGGGTCCACAGGTTATCCACAGGATAACATTGGGATTTCCCAAAGCAATTTAGTGGTGGCGATGCTCCTGATTGGACAGGAGAATCCTTTGCCCGAATTCAGCATCGTGAGAGGCAAAGGTATCCATGGCATAATGTCTAATGAATGTGTTATTGGAAGTCCATGTGGCTGCCTTACATATCTGTTCTGCTGAAGCACCACGTTGTGCTGCCCATGATGGACCTACCTTACGAGTAGAGCGAGCAGAGACATTAGCCAGAACAGGGAGATCAGCTTGAGAATATGCTTCTGAAATCGTCATCTGAAGCCACCTTGCCAGTGTCTGCTTATCAGAGGGCCATCCTCTCTTGTGAAATCCGTAGAGAATGAAGAGAGAATCTGTCTTTCTGATGGCACTGGTACGATCCACGTAGATCCTTAAGGCATGAACCACATCCAGCGATGCATCTCCGCAGAAAGGCCCTGTACCTGGAAAGCCAGGACTACAATTTCTTCGTTAAGGTGGAATTTAGACACCACCTTAGGAAGATACCCAGATCTAGTTCTGAGAACTGCTTTATCTGGATAAAAAATCAGAAATGGGGAACGACATGACACTGCCCCTACATCTGATACTCTTCTAGCTGACGCCATGCCAGTAGAAAAAGAACTTTAGGCCCTAATCCGAGTTGTTCGCTCTGTATTTTTTTCTCGCAACAGAGCGATTAGTCGCTAATGCGCATGCGCAATGTCCGCAGTGCGACTGCACCAAGTAAATTTGCTATGCAGTTAGGTATTTTACTCACGGCATTACGAGGTTTTTTCTTCGTTCTGGTGATCGTAATGTGATTGACAGGAAGTGGGTGTTTCTGGGCGGAAACAGGCCGTTTTATGGGTGTGTGCGAAAAAACGCTACAGTTTCTGGGAAAAACGCGGGAGTGGCTGAAGAAACGGAGGAGTGTCTGGGCGAACGCTGGGTGTGTTTGTGACGTCAAACCAGGAACGACAAGCACTGAACTGATCGCAGATGCCGAGTAAGTGTGGAGCTACTCAGAAACTGCTAAGAAGTGTGTGTGCAAAGCTGCTAAAAGCAGCTTGCGAGCGAACAACTCGGAATGAGGGCCTTAGCTGTCAACCATTTAAGGACCACTTTATTAAGTGGTACAAATGGAGCAACGTCAAAGTGGCTTTAGGACTAAATTTAAGTCGCAAAGGCACTGTAGGAGGAACAAAAGGAGGTTGAATGCGCAGCATTCCCTGGAAAAATTATGCACATCCTGTAAGTTGGCAATTTTATTTTGGAACCATACAGTCAATGCTGACACTTGCACTCTCAAGGAAGCCACCTTCAAACCTTTATCCATTCCTGCCTGAAGGAAAGCTAAAACCCTGGAAACTCTGAAAGACTTAGGGTCCATTTTCCGTTCACTGCACTAATGAATATAGTTTTGCCATATTCAGTGATAAATGTGAGCTGAGGAAGGTTTCCTTGCTCTGGGCATTGTTTGAATTACCTGTTGTGAGAATCCTCTTGACTACAGGATAGAGGTTTCAAGCAGAGGTGTATCTAGGGGTCTGAGCGCCCCTGGCAAAGTAAGGAATTGGCACCCCCCACCCAGGGACACAGAGGGGGGAGTTACAGATAGGCTGAGGTCAGGGACATTGAGGGAGAATTACAGGGAGGGTGTGGGTAAGGACAATGAGGTGGAGGGCTTACAGGGAGGCTGAGGTCAGGGACACGGAAGGGCAATTACAGGGAGGGTGTGGGCAGGGACACTGAGGGGGAATTACAGGAGTGTGCAGGCAGGAACACTGAGGGGGAATTACGAGGAGTGTGCAGGCAGGGACACTGAGGGGCAATTACAGGAGTGTGCAGGCAGGGACACAGAGGCAATTACAGGAGTGTGCAGGCAGGGACACTGATGGGGAATTACAGGAGTGTGCAGGCAGGGACACTGAGGGGGAATTACGAGGAGTGTGCAGGCAGGGACACTGAGGGGCAATTACAGGAGTGTGCAGGCAGAGACACTGAGAGGCAATTACAGGAGTGTGCGGGCAGGGACACTGAGGGGCAATTACACGAGTGTGCAGGCAGGGACACTGAGGGGGAATTACAGGAGTGTGCAGGCAGGGACACTGAGGGGGAATTACAGGAGTGTGCAGGCAGGAACACTGAGGGGGAATTACGAGGAGTGTGCAGGCAGGGACACTGAGAGGCAATTACAGGAGTGTGCAGGCAGGGACACTGAGGGGCAATTACAGGAGTGTGCGGGCAGGGACACTGAGGGGGAATTACGAGGAGTGTGCAGGCAGGGACACTGAGGGGGAATTACAGGAGTGTGCAGGCAGGAACACTGAGGGGAAATTACGAGGAGTGTGCAGGCAGGTACACTGAGAGGCAATTTGCGAGGAGTGTGCAGGCAGGGACACTGAGAGGCAATTACAAGAGTGTGCGGGCAGGGACACTGAGGGGGAATTACAGGAGTGTGCAGGCAGGGACACTGAGGGGCAATTACAGGAGTGTGCAGGCAGAGACACTGAGAGGCAATTACAGGAGTGTGCGGGCAGGGACACTGAGGGGCAATTACAGGAGTGTGCAGGCAGGGACACTGAGAGGGAATTACAGGAGTGTGCAGGCAGGGACACTGAGGGGGAATTACAGGAGTGTGCAGGCAGGAACACTGAGGGGGAATTACGAGGAGTATGCAGGCAGGGACACTGAGGGGCAATTACAGGAGTGTGCAGGCAGAGACACTGAGAGGCAATTACAGGAGTGTGTGGGCAGGGACACTGAGGGGGAATTACGAGGAGTGTGCAGGCAGGGACACTGAGGGGCAATTACAGGAGTGTGCGGGCAGGGACACTGAGGGGGAATTACGAGGAGTGTGCAGGCAGAAACACTGAGGGGGAATTACAGGAGTGTGCAGGCAGGAACACTGAGGGGGAATTACGAGGAGTGTGCAGGCAGGGACACTGAGAGGCAATTACGAGGAGTGTGCAGGCAGGGACACTGAGAGGCAATTACAGGAGTGTGCGGGCAGGGACACTGAGGGGGAATTACAGGAGTGTGCGGGCAGGGACACTGAGAGGCAATTACAGGAGTGTGCAGGCAGAGACACCGAGAGGCAATTACAGGAGTGTGCGGGCAGGGACACTGAGGGGCAATTACAGGAGTGTGCAGGCAGGGACACTGAGGGGGAATTACAGGAGTGTGCAGGCAGGGACACTGAGGGGGAATTACGAGGAGTGTGCTGGCAGGAACACTGAGGGGGAATTATGAGGAGTGTGCAGGCAGGGAAACTGAGGGGCAATTACAGGAGTGTGCAGGCAGAGACACTGAGAGGCAATTACAGGAGTGTGCGGGCAGGGACACTGAGGGGCAATTACAGGAGTGTGCGGGCAGGGACACTGAGGGGGAATTACAGGAGTGTGCAGGCAGGGACACTGAGGGGGAATTACAGGAGTGTGCAGGCAGGGACACTGAGGGGGAATTACAGGAGTGTGCAGGCAGGAACACTGAGGGGGAATTACGAGGAGTGTGCAGGCAGGGACACTGAGGGGCAATTACAGGAGTGTGCAGGCAGGGACACTGAGGGGGAATTACAGGAGTGTGCAGGCAGAGACACTGAGGGGGAATTACGAGGAGTGTGCAGGCAGGGACACAGAGGGGCAATTACAGGAGTGTGCAGACAGGAACACTGAGAGGCAATTACAGGAGTGTGCAGGCAGGGACACTGAGGGGGAATTACAGGAGTGTGCAGGCAGGAACACTGAGGGGGAATTACGAGGAGTATGCAGGCAGGTACACTGAGGGGCAATTACAGGAGTGTGCAGGCAGAGACACTGAGAGGCAATTACAGGAGTGTGTGGGCAGGGACACTGAGGGGGAATTACGAGGAGTGTGCAGGCAGGGACACTGAGGGGCAATTACAGGAGTGTGCGGGCAGGGACACTGAGGGGGAATTACGAGGAGTGTGCAGGCAGAAACACTGAGGGAGAATTACAGGAGTGTGCAGGCAGGAACACTGAGGGGGAATTACGAGGAGTGTGCAGGCAGGGACACTGAGAAGCAATTACGAGGAGTGTGCAGGCAGGGACACTGAGAGGCAATTACAAGAGTGTGCGGGCAGGGACACTGAGGGGGAATTACAGGAGTGTGCGGGCAGGGACACTGAGGGGCAATTACAGGAGTGTGCGGGCAGAGACACTGAGAGGCAATTACAGGAGTGTGCGGGCAGGGACACTGAGGGGCAATTACAGGAGTGTGCAGGCAGGGACACTGAGGGGGAATTACAGGAGTGTGCAGGCAGGGACACTGAGGGGGAATTACGAGGAGTATGCTGGCAGGAACACTGAGGGGGAATTATGAGGAGTGTGCAGGCAGGGAAACTGAGGGGCAATTACAGGAGTGTGCAGGCAGAGACACTGAGAGGCAATTACAGGAGTGTGCGGGCAGGGACACTGAGGGGCAATTACAGGAGTGTGCGGGCAGGGACACTGAGGGGGAATTACAGGAGTGTGCAGGCAGGGACACTGAGGGGGAATTACAGGAGTGTGCAGGCAGGAACACTGAGGGGGAATTACGAGGAGTGTGCAGGCAGGGACACTGAGGGGCAATTACAGGAGTGTGCAGGCAGGGACACTGAGGGGGAATTACAGGAGTGTGCAGGCAGGGACACTGAGGGGGAATTACGAGGAGTGTGCAGGCAGGGACACAGAGGGGCAATTACAGGAGTGTGCAGACAGGAACACTGAGAGGCAATTACAGGAGTGTGCAGGCAGGGACACTGAGGGGGAATTACGAGGAGTGTACAGGCAGGGACACTGAGGGGGAATTACAGGAGTGTGCAGACAGGGACACTGAGGGAGAATTGCGAGGAGTGTACAGGCAGGGACACTGAGGGGGAATTACGAGGAGTGTGCAGGCAGGGACACTGAGGGGGAATTACAGGAGTGTGCAGGCAGGGACACTGAGGGGGAATTACAGGAGTGTGCAGGCAGGGACACTGAGGGGGAATTACGAGGAGTGTACAGGCAGGGACACTGAGGGGGAATTACAGGAGTGTGCAGGCAGGGACACTGAGGGGGAATTACGAGGAGTGTGCAGGCAGGGACACTGAGGGGGAATTACGAGGAGTGTGCAGGCAGAGACACGGATAGGGAATTACGAGGAGGGTGCAGAAAGGAATACTGAGGGAGAATTATGGTTAGGGGCTGGTTGGGACACTGAGGAGGAATTCCTGTTAGGGTGCAGGCAGGGACACAGAGGGAGTTACGAGGAGTGTGCAAGCAGGGATACTGAGAGGGAATTACGAGGAGGGTGCGGGTAGGGACACTGAGAGGGAATTACGGTTATGGTGTGGGTAGGAACACTGAGAGGGAATTACAGGGAGGGTGCGGGCAGGGATACTGAGGGGTAATTACGGTTAGGTTGCGGGTAGGGACACTGAGAGGGAATTACAGGGAGGATGTGGGCAGGGATACTGAGGGGGAAATATGGGAAAGGTGTGGGCAGGGACACTGAGAGGGAATTACAGGAGTGTATGGGCAGGGTCACTGAGGGGGCAGTTACAGGGATGGTGCGGGCAGTGACACTATGGGGGAATTACAAGGAGGGTGAGGACAGGGACACTGAGGGGATATATGCACACATGCATACAGTTAAAACCCCCTCTCTAGGTATGATGTCCCAGTAAATCCAGTTGACAAGGTGTGCTGGGACTTGTAGTCTCCACACAGCTGGACAGGCAGTCGCTGGTCTAGATACCTCTCCATACAGAGCTCTTTGTAAGTTGTAATCCAGACTGCCAGGATAGACCATGCAGTGCAGCTACGGTACCGCACAAAATGTACAGGTATGCTCATGCTCACCGCTTACTGCTGCTGATTGTAGTGGTTGCTGTTTGGTGACAGACCAAGTGGGACCAATGAGAAGGGGAGCATATAAGGAAGAGAATGTGCCTCGCCCCTCCCCGTACCTGGAAGTGCCCCGCTCCCCGGCTATATTCACCATCATTGTGACTGTAGTCACAGAGAGTGTCAGAGTGAAATACGCTTCTGAGAGTCCGGCAGTGGATGAGCACTGCTAAGGGATGTACACTCAGTGAGAACTACTATGTCATTCTACCCCCTGGTGCGGGTGGCACTGCCGGGCAGCGCCCCCCTCTTGGCCGGCGCCCCTGGCAAGTGCCATCCTGGCCAATAGGAAGATACACCCCTGGTTTCAAGAGCCACGCCATCAAGGACAGCCGATCCAGATGTCTGTGATAACAAGGATTCTGCATCAGTAGATCTGGATGTTGAGGGAGCAGGGTGGAGCATCCATCGACATTCTCTGCAGATCTGTGTAGCAATGTCTTCTGTGCCAAGCCGGAGCTATTAGTATCACGGCACCCTTTCCTTGCTTTATCTTTCTCACCACCCTGGGTAATAGGGTGATTGGAGAAAACACATAAACCAGATGAAAGTCCCTTCTCACCGACAGGGCATCCACAAAGATCGCTTTGGGATCCTTTGTTCTTGACCCGTATGCAAGAACTTTGCTGTTCTGACAGGACGCCATGAGATCTATCTCTGGCAACTCCCGCTTGTCTACTAGAGTCTGGAAGACCTCCGGGTGTAGAGCCCATTCGCTTGCCTGAATGGCATGTCGACTGAGAAAATCCGCTTCGCAATTTAGGACTCCCAGAACACTGCGGACAAGTCTGGATGATGAAGTTCTTCCCACTTTAGTGTGTGACTTATCTCCTTCATCGTTTTTCAGCTGCAAGTTCCTCCCTGATGGTTGAGGTACGCTACTGCCGTCGCATTGTCCGAGCGGATCTGAATTGGTTTTCCACGAAGAATGTCCTTTGCCTGAATCAATGCCATGTATATGGGTGGTCATTTCGAGTTGTTCGCTAGCTGCATTAGTTCGCTGTGCAGCGATGAGGCAAAAAAACTGCACTTCTGCGCATGCGTATGCGGCACAATGCACACGTGCATCGTACTATTGCAACGAATGATGTCGTTTCACAAATGGTCTAGCAAAGCATTTCAGTCGCACTGGTGGCCGCAGAGTGATTGACATGAAGTGAGCATCTCTAAGTGTCAACTGACCGTTTTCAGGGAGTGTTAAAAACGCAGGCGTGCCCGGAAAAATGCAGGCGTGGCAGGCCAAACGCAGGGCGTGTTTGTGACGTTCAAACTAGGAACTGAATAGGCTGAAGGGATCGCAAGCGCTGAGTAGGTTTTGAGCTACTCTAAAACTGCACAAAAAAACCTTGTAGCCGCTCTGCGATTCTTTCGTTCGTACTTCTGCTAAGCTAAAATACACTCCCAGTGGGAGGCGGCA
Source organism: Pseudophryne corroboree (assembly GCF_028390025.1). NCBI lineage: Eukaryota > Metazoa > Chordata > Amphibia > Anura > Myobatrachidae > Pseudophryne > Pseudophryne corroboree. Next base: position 385,344,255 of record NC_086448.1, on the reverse strand, counting down.
TAGCGTTTGCATGACTGCTAAAAGCTGCTAGCGAGCAAACAACTCGGGATGACCACCATGGCTCAAAGTTCCAATATATTTATTGTCAGGCAACCTTTTTCCTTGGTCTATTGCCCTGGAAACACAACCTTCCTGACACTGCTCCCCAGCCCTGGAGATTGGCATCCGTTGTCAGAATTTCCCAATCTGATATCCAAAAGGGTCTCCCCTTGTCCAGAAGGGATGTATGTAGCCACCAGGCCAATGACCTTCTTACTACTATTGTAAGAACCATAGTCTGTGTTTTTATCGTCTGATGCAACCCATTCCATTTGGCAAGAATCAGATGCTGCAGAGGCCTTGAGTGGAACTGTGCATACTCTACCATGTCAAATGTTGACACCATCAATCCCATCACACGCATTGCTGCATGAATGGATACCTTTTGATGTTATTGTCTGTTGCAGATGACATAGGAGCAATTCCTGCGACTGTGCCAGGATTAAAAGAGGTATGGAAAAATTCTTATCCCCTGCTGGCGGAGATAAGCTGCCATTACCACCATAATTTTGGTAAATACTCTGGAGGCTGTGGCTAACCCAAAAGGTACGGCCTGGAACTGAAAATGCTGTTGGAGGATAGCAAACCTGAGATAACACTGATGGGACAGTGCTATAGGAACATGTAGGTAAGCATCCTGGATATCCATATAATCCCATTGCTCCATGTCCAAAATGAAGGAACGTAAAGTCTCCATATGAAACCGAGGTACCCAAATGTATTTGTTCAGCACTTTGAGATTGAGAATGGGCTGGAATGACCCTTTTGGTTTCTGAACTAGAAACAGGTTGGAGTAAAAACCCTGTCCTCGTTGTGCAGGAGGAACTGGAATGACTACTCCTGACAAGCAATTTCTGAACTGCCTCTTGCAAAGGTCTGGCCTTCGTCTATACCCGAGATGGGCTTGTACAAAAAAACCTTAGAGGAGGGTGCTTCTTGAAGGCAAAAGCATAACCTAGACATACCGCTTCCTGCACCCAGGCATCTGTTGTAGACTGCTGCCAGATCTGTGCAAACTGAAGAAGTCGGCCCCCCACCCTTGGATCCCCCAGGTGGAGGCCCACACCATCAGGATGCTGGCTTATTACCTGTTTTACCAACCGGTCCTCTGGTAGCACAATGCTTTTTAGTCTTACCAGACTTGTTGTATTGGGACTGCCTGCCATCACTTTTTCCTTTAGCTTTTCCTTGAGACCGAAAGGACGGAAAAGTTGGAACTTTAGGTTTGAAATTGTATGTGGAAGGAAACTTTACGTTCTTGGGGGTTTATTTACTAATATTCATGTTTGAGTCGATTTGTGTTGATCTGACGCATTTTCCTGCAACTTTTTGAATCCATCTACGCTAATTTACTAAGCTGTCGAGTTATTTGTTTTCATATTTTCCGATGTCAGTGTTTTTCATGTTTTTGTGATCTATTTACGACCGCAATTTACTTTTTCGATTGTGGTTTTTGTATTTTTACTTGAATAGTGACTATGTTAAACGCGGCAGTGTTTTTAAGCAACTACGGCCGCATTTGCACTTTTCCTTTAGTTTTTCACCTTCGTTCGTGATTGGTTGTGTTTCAGATGTAGGAGTGTCTGTTTGCAACCATATAAATACGCCCCAAACCGTACGCACCTTGTGGGTTTAGTTAGTGGTGAGGAGAGAGGTTGTGCTGTGGAGGTTGGTGAGTAGTATTTTTTTGGAGGAGTATTTTAGGCGAGTTCTGAGAGTAGTATTGTGTTTGAAAGTAGTCTTGTCATTCTTGTAGTCTTGCTTCTTTTTGGTTTGTCTTAGCTTTTGTCCTAGTGTTTTTTTTTTGGAGTCTCTTGTCAATGTTTGTTTGTTTTTTTGTTTGTGCGTGTGTGCGTGTGTGTGTGTGTGTGTGTGTGTGTGTGTTGTGTGTTGGGTAGTGGTAGTGGAGGAGTGTGTTGTTTGTCTTTTTTTCATTGTTAATTGTTTGTAGTCAAAATTATGTCTTACTCAGAGGTGGGTAAGGTGGCTGAGGTGAGGGAGGTGGGTGAGGTGAGTGAGGTGGAGGGTGTGAGTGAGGGGGAGAAGGTTGGTTAGCTGGAGGAGGTGAGTGAGAGTGAGGAGGTTAGTGAGGTGGAGGAGGTGGGTGAGGTTGGTGATGCAACCTCGAGTGACAGTGACAGTCACGCAGCTCCGCAGCCACGCACCACTACTAAGACTGGGCGGAATGTAAAATTTAGTTATGCTGAGAATGTGGCATTGGTGCATGAGCTGATCAAATATCAGCGTCAGCTATGTGGGCCTGAGTCCGCAAAGGTGCCATCACGGAAGAAGATGTTGTTGTGGGCTAAAGTTGTTGCTGCTGTTAATAGTGAGGGGGTGGTCAAGCGGATGGAGGACACGTGCCACAAACGGTACTATGATATTGTTATGCACACCAGTGCCAGCAGGAATGTACTGGTGTCTGAACGGTGAGGGATGCAAAACAAATGAACTCACAGACAGACTGGGGAATATGACATTACATACACAGAAGGTGATAGGGTAACAAAATAAACACAAAGTGAACAGAGAAGCCCAAAGGCTAAGAAACTGGGTGTCTCCCTAGTATTAGGAATGCTCAGATGGAAAGAAGCGAGATGTAGTGATTTAATACGTTGCTATCAGGCAAGGGATATTGTACCAGTTGGTCTTTTAACTGGTTAGAAAGACCTCTTCGGTACTGGTGTCTCAGGGCTGGGTCATTTCACTGGGTATCATGGGCCAACCTCCGAAATTCCGTACAATAAACCTCAACTGGCCTTCGCCCTTGCTTAAGGATCGAAATCTGAGCCTCGGCTGAGGCCGTCTTGTCAGGGTCATCATACAACATGCCCAGTGCCGTAAAAAAAACATCAACACTTTTAAGCGACGGACAGTCAGGCTGCAACCCATATGCCCAGACCTGTGGGTCTCCTTGTAGCAAGGAAATCACTATGCCCACCCGCTGAATCTCCGACCCAGAAGACTGAGGCCTAAGCTGGAAATATAGCTTGCAGCTCTCCTTGAAACAAAAGAACTGCGAGCGATCTCCAGAAAAACGATCCGGGAGATTTACTTTCGGCTCCTTAACCCCTGAAGGTACTGCTGCTGCGGGAGCTCCGCCAGCGGCCTGCGAGGTGTGCATTTTAATGGACAAATCATTAAATTGTAATGTCAGGACCTGCACCTGATCGACCACCTGTTGCAAAGTATTTTGAGGGGTATGCTCCATATTCCCACAAAATTTCAACAGGAGTATTAGGCTGCTGAATATGTTATGCACACCAGTGCCAGCAGGAATGTACTGGTGTCTGAACGGTGAGGGATGCAAAACAAATGAACTCACAGACAGACTGGGGAATATGACATTACATACACAGAAGGTGATAGGGTAACAAAATAAACACAAAGTGAACAGAGAAGCCCAAAGGCTAAGAAACTGGGTGTCTCCCTAGTATTAGGAATGCTCAGATGGAAAGAAGCGAGATGTAGTGATTTAATACGTAGAGAACCCGAAATGCTGTTGCTAAGGGCAACAGCAAAACCCTACAGGGTAACCAACGGGTGTGGCAGCAAACTCCTTGGTCAGAGATGGAATAATAGACACAAGGAGAGTCTCCACAATCCTAGTCCTCACTTGCAGTGCACTGGTTCAGCTTACTGCCACTAAACTGACACCTGAACACCTTGCACAGTGAGAAAGGATTTTGGCAGGCAAGTCTGAGAATACAGCCGCAAACTTGCTAGGTTCACAGAGTAGCAAAAGAACCCCAGCAGGTTAAATGACTGACTCCAGTCTTACTGCTAGGTCTGGATTGGCAGAGTGTAATACCAAATCCCAAGGCCTATTTGCAGTAAGCAACAAGTTTACACAGTACTAGCTAGCTTTCAGGAACTGACTAACCAACAAAGATTCAGCAGCATCTGCCTAACCTGAGAAGAGGGTTTATATAGCAGGTGCTGTCCACGCCCCACTCAGACCTCACAGACTGTGAGCACAAAAACCAGCACCGGATCCCCTGCCGTGCACAGAGCCTGTAACCACTGCACAGCAAAAGACCCGAACCGGAGTATCAGCTACGCTCAGGTTACTCTTCTAGCACTTGTCTCCCGGTTGCCATGACGACGTGGCAGCACAGAGCAGGAGACCCTAACAGTACCCCCCCTCTGACGAGGGGTCAAAGAACCCCTACCACCGGGTTTATCGGGGAACTGCGAGAAGAAAGAGCGTAACAGTCTGGGGGCATGAAGATCACAACTGCGCACCCACGACCGCTCCTCCGGGCCATACCCCTTCCAGTGCACCAAAAATGACAGCCGACCCCGAACCATCTTGGAGTCAAGAATCCTTTCAACAACAAACTCCCTCTGGCCACGTATCAGAAGAGGGGAAGGTCTTCCACTGGAAGAAGGATTACTAATCGCCCGTTTTAAAAGGGAACAATGAAATGTTTTATTGATACCCAAAGAACGGGGTAGATCTAACTGAAATGCCACCGGATTGATAACCCTAGTGATCTTATAAGGACCGATGAACCGGGGGCCTAACTTATGAGATGGCTGTCTCAACTTCAAATTCTTGGTAGACAACCAGACGAAGTCTCCTAATTTGAAGCTGCAGGGTCTTTTCCGCTTATCAAAAACCCTTTTGGTCACTAATGACACAGACACAAGGGCTTTCTTCACTTTCCTCCAAATACCTCTAAGGACCGAAACCACAGAGGAACCACCAGGCGTGGAGTCCAGGGGGTCAAAAGAATTGGCCTTAGGATGATACCCATACACACAAAGGAAGGGAGAGATCCCTGTAGCAGAGTGAGCCGCGTTGTTATAGGCAAACTCCGCCATGGACAGATGAGCCACCCAGTCAGTCTGACACTTGGAGACATAACACCTGAGGAACTGCTCCAAGGACTGGTTCACCCTTTCAGTCTGCCCATTAGACTGCAGATGGTAGCCTGACGACAAGCTGACAGAAATCTGGAGATCGGAACAAAATGCCCTCCAGAATTTGGCCACAAACTGGGATCCGCGGTCAGATACCACATCAAGTGGCAACCCGTGGAGGCGCACAAAATGCAGCATAATTAATTCAGACAGGCGTCTGGCCGATGGCAGCCCAACCAATGGAACGAAGTGTGCCATCTTCGAAAACCTGTCAACGACAACCCAGATGGCTGTCATCCCCGAGGATTTGGGCAAGTCCACCACAAAATCCATTGAAATGTGGGTCCATGGCTTAGATGGAATAGAGAGTGGATGTAATGGGCCAACAGGAACCCCTCTAGGAGTCTTATTTCGGGCACAGATGTCACATGCCCGAACCCACTGATCCACATCCCTAGCCACCGAGGGCCACCACACCACCCTAGATAGCAACTCCCGAGTTCTGGCAATACCCGGGTGACCTGCCGACTTCTTGGCATGGAATTCCAGGAACACTCGCTGTCTTAACCTAGGAGGCACAAACAAAAGACCTACCGGAAGGTCTGGAGGAGCCTGCTCCTGTGCTCTAAGGACTAATGACAAGAGGTCCTGGGTAATGCCCACTTTAATACATGATGGGGACACAATGGGCAATGGCTCCTCGGTGGTCTCCTGGATTGGAGCAAAACTCCGCGAGAGCGCATCAGCCTTGATGTTTTTTGACCCAGGGCGATATGTTATCAAAAAATTAAAGCGAGCAAAAAACAAAGCCCATCGTGCCTGCCTGGCATTGAGGCGCTTCGCTGACTCTAAATATGCCAAATTCTTATGGTCGGTGAGAATTGAGACCACAAACTTAGCCCCCTCAAGCCAGTGTCTCCACTCCTCGAGTGCATCCTTAATAGCCAACAATTCCCGGTTACCCACGTCATAATTCATCTCGGCAGGCGAAAATTTACGGGAAAAAGTAAGCACAGGGATGAAGGCGATTATCAGACACCCCCATCTGAGAGAGCACTGCCCCAATACCCATCTCAGAGGCATCCACCTCCACCACAAAAGGACGCTCTTGATCTGGGTGTCGCAGCACCTTGGCCGAGACAAATGCCCTTTTGAGACGGGCAAAAGCCGCTTTGGCCTCACAAGACCAGTGAGCAACATCCGCCCCTTTCTTAGTGAGTGCCACCAAGGGCGCCACTATAGACGAAAATCCAGCGATAAATCGTCTATAAAAATTTGCAAAGCCCAGAAAACGCTGAAGCGCCTTCAAACTAGTGGGCTGCACCCAATCCAGGACTGCCTGTACCTTGGAACCCTCCATTTGGAAACCTTCTGGGGAGATAATATATCCTAGAAATGCGATTTGCTGAACTTCAAATTCGCACTTCTCCAGCTTCGCCCCAAGCCGGTGGTCTCTGAGTTTCTGGAGAACTAAGCGTACATGCTTCCGATGTTCCTCCAGGGAATGGGAGAAGATTAGGATGTCATCTAAGTATACAACTAAGAATCTATCCAAATATTCCCTGAGCACATCGTTCATGAAGTCCTGGAAGACTGCCGGGGCATTACAGAGCCCAAAAGGCATCACCAAATATTCATAATGCCCTGAGTGGGTATTAAAGGCAGTCTTCCATTCATCCCCCTCTCTTATTCGGATTAGATTGTACGCACCGCGTAGGTCAATCTTAGAAAAAATGGTGGCAGTACGAAGCTGGTCAAACAAGACCGAAATGAGAGGCAGTGGGTATGAGTTTTTAATCGTGATACGGTTCAATTCCCTGAAGTCGATGCAGGGTCGCAACGAACCGTCCTTTTTACCCACGAAGAAGAACCCCGACCCAACTGGAGACTGTGAAGGTCTGATAAATCCCTTAGCCAAGTTCTCCTGAATGTACTCTGCCATAGCCTGAGTCTCAGGACGTGACAGGGAGTACAACCTGCTCTTGGGAAGTTGTTGCTGCTGTTAATAGTGAGGGGGTGGTCAAGCGGATGGAGGACACGTGCCACAAACGGTACTATGATATTGTTATGCACACCAGTGCCAGCAGGAATGTACTGGTGTCTGAACGGTGGGGGATGCAAAACAAATGAACTCACAGACAGACTGGGGAATATGACATTACATACACAGAAGGTGATAGGGTAACAAAATAAACACAAAGTGAACAGAGAAGCCCAAAGGCTAAGAAACTGGGTGCCTCCCTAGTATTAGGAATGCTCAGATGGAAAGAAGCGAGATGTAGTGATTTAATACGTTGCTATCAGGCAAGGGATATTGTACCAGTTGGTCTTTTAACTGGTTAGAAAGACCTCTTCGGTACTGGTGTCTCAGGGCTGGGTCATTCCACTGGGTATCATAGGCCAACCTCCGAAACTCCGTACAATAAACCTCAACTGGCCTTCGCCCTTGCTTAAGGATCGAAATCTGAGCCTCGGCTGAGGCCGTCTTGTCAGGGTCATCATACAACATGCCCAGTGCCGTAAAAAAAACATCAACACTTTTAAGCGACGGACAGTCAGGCTGCAACCCATATGCCCAGACCTGTGGGTCTCCTTGTAGCAAGGAAATCACTATGCCCACCCGCTGAATCTCCGACCCAGAAGACTGAGGCCTAAGCTTGAAATATAGCTTGCAGCTCTCCTTGAAACAAAAGAACTGCGAGCGATCTCCAGAAAAACGATCCGGGAGATTTACTTTCGGCTCCTTAACCCCTAAAGGTACTGCTGCTGCGGGAGCTCCGCCAGCGGCCTGCGAGGTGTGCATTTTAATGGACAAATCATTAAATTGTCGTGTCAGGACCTGCACCTGATCGACCACCTGTTGCAAAGTATTTGAGGGGTATGCTCCATATTCCCACAAAATTTCAACAGGAGTATTAGGCTGCTGAATATGTTATGCACACCAGTGCCAGCACGAATGTACTGGTGTCTGAACGGATAGGAATGCAAAACAAATGAGCTCACAGACAGACTGGGGAATATGACATTACATACACAGAAGGTGATAGGGTAACAAAATAAACACAAAGTGAACAGAGAAGCCCAAAAGCTAAGAAACTGGGTGTCTCCCTAGTATTAGGAATGCTCAGATGGAAAGAAGCGAGATGTAGTGATTTAATACGTAGAGAACCCGAAATGCTGTTGCTAAGGGCAACAGCAAAACCCTACAGGGTTACCAACGGGTGTGGCAGTAAACTCCTTGGTCAGAGATGGAATAATAGACACAAGGAGAGTCTCCACAATCCTAGTCCTCACTTGCAGTGCACTGGTTCAGCTTACTGCCACTAAACTGACACCTGAACACCTTGCACAGTGAGAAAGGATTTTGGCAGGCAAGTCTGAGAATACAGCCGCAAACTTGCTAGGTTCACAGAGTAGCAAAAGAACCCCAGCAGGTTAAACGACTGACTCCAGTCTTACTGCTAGGTCTGGATTGGCAGAGTGTAATACCAAATCCCAAGGCCTATTTGCAGTAAGCAACAAGTTTACACAGTACTAGCTAGCTTTCAGGAACTGACTAACCAACAAAGATTCAGCAGCATCTGCCTAACCTGAGAAGAGGGTTTATATAGCAGGTGCTGTCCACGCCCCACTCAGACCTCACAGACTGTGAGCACAAAAACCAGCACCGGATCCCCTGCCGTGCACAGAGCCTGTAACCACTGCACAGCAAAAGACCCGAACCGGAGTATCAGCTACGCTCAGGTTACTCCGCTAGCACTTGTCTCCCGGTTGCCATGACGACGTGGCAGCACAGAGCAGGAGACCCTAACAGTACCCCCCCTCTGACGAGGGGTCAAAGAACCCCTACCACCGGGTTTATCGGGGAACTGCGAGAAGAAAGAGCGTAACAGTCTGGGGGCATGAAGATCACAACTGCGCACCCACGACCGCTCCTCCGGGCCATACCCCTTCCAGTGCACCAAAAATGACAGCCGACCCCGAACCATCTTGGAGTCAAGAATCCTTTCAACAACAAACTCCCTCTGGCCACGTATCAGAAGAGGGGAAGGTCTTCCACTGGAAGAAGGATTACTAATCGCCCGTTTTAAAAGGGAACAATGAAATGTTTTATTGATACCCAAAGAACGGGGTAGATCTAACTGAAATGCCACCGGATTGATAACCCTAGTGATCTTATAAGGACCGATGAACCGGGGGCCTAACTTATGAGATGGCTGTCTCAACTTCAAATTCTTGGTAGACAACCAGACGAAGTCTCCTAATTTGAAGCTGCAGGGTCTTTTCCGCTTATCATAAACCCTTTTGGTCACTAATGACACAGACACAAGGGCTTTCTTCACTTTCCTCCAAATACCTCTAAGGACCGAAACCACAGAGGAACCACCAGGCGTGGAGTCCAGGGGGTCAAAAGAATTGGCCTTAGGATGATGCCCATACACACAAAGGAAGGGAGAGATCCCTGTAGCAGAGTGAGCCGCGTTGTTATAGGCAAACTCCGCCATGGACAGATGAGCCACCCAGTCAGTCTGACACTTGGAGACATAACACCTGAGGAACTGCTCCAAGGACTGGTTCACCCTTTCAGTCTGCCCATTAGACTGCAGATGGTAGCCTGACGACAAGCTGACAGAAATCTGGAGATCGGAACAAAATGCCCTCCAGAATTTGGCCACAAACTGGGATCCGCGGTCAGATACCACATCAAGTGGCAACCCGTGGAGGCGCACAAAATGCAGCATAATTAATTCAGACAGGCGTCTGGCCGATGGCAGCCCAACCAATGGAACGAAGTGTGCCATCTTCGAAAACCTGTCAACGACAACCCAGATGGCTGTCATCCCCGAGGATTTGGGCAAGTCCACCACAAAATCCATTGAAATGTGGGTCCATGGCTTAGATGGAATAGAGAGTGGATGTAATGGGCCAACAGGAACCCCTCTAGGAGTCTTATTTCGGGCACAGATGTCACATGCCCGAACCCACTGATCCACATCCCTAGCCACCGAGGGCCACCACACCGCCCTAGATAGCAACTCCCGAGTTCTGGCAATACCCGGGTGACCTGCCGACTTCTTGGCATGGAATTCCAGGAACACTCGCTGTCTTAACCTAGGAGGCACAAACAAAAGACCTACCGGAAGGTCTGGAGGAGCCTGCTCCTGTGCTCTAAGGACTAATGACAAGAGGTCCTGGGTAATGCCCACTTTAATACATGATGGGGACACAATGGGCAATGGCTCCTCGGTGGTCTCCTGGATTGGAGCAAAACTCTGCGAGAGCGCATCAGCCTTGATGTTTTTTGACCCAGGGCGATATGTTATCAAAAAATTAAAGCGAGCAAAAAACAAAGCCCATCGTGCCTGCCTGGCATTGAGGCGCTTCGCTGACTCTAAATATGCCAAATTCTTATGGTCGGTGAGAATTGAGACCACAAACTTAGCCCCCTCAAGCCAGTGTCTCCACTCCTCGAGTGCATCCTTAATAGCCAACAATTCCCGGTTACCCACGTCATAATTCATCTCGGCAGGCGAAAATTTACGGGAAAAAGTAAGCACAGGGATGAAGGCGATTATCAGACACCCCCATCTGAGAGAGCACTGCCCCAATACCCATCTCAGAGGCATCCACCTCCACCACAAAAGGACGCTCTGGATCTGGGTGTCGCAGCACCTTGGCCGAGACAAATGCCCTTTTGAGACGGGCAAAAGCCGCTTTGGCCTCACAAGACCAGTGAGCAACATCCGCCCCTTTCTTAGTGAGTGCCACCAAGGGCGCCACTATAGACGAAAATCCAGCGATAAATCGTCTATAAAAATTCGCAAAGCCCAGAAAACGCTGAAGCGCCTTCAAACTAGTGGGCTGCACCCAATCCAGGACTGCCTGTACTTTGGAACCCTCCATTTGGAAACCTTCTGGGGAGATAATATATCCTAGAAATGCGATTTGCTGAACTTCAAATTTGCACTTCTCCAGCTTCGCCCCAAGCCGGTAGTCTCTGAGTTTCTGGAGAACTAAGCGTACATGCTTCCGATGTTCCTCCAGGGAATGGGAGAAGATTAGGATGTCATCTAAGTATACAACTAAGAATCTATCCAAATATTCCCTGAGCACATCGTTCATGAAGTCCTGGAAGACTGCCGGGGCATTACAGAGCCCAAAAGGCATCACCAAATATTCATAATGCCCTGAGTGGGTATTAAAGGCAGTCTTCCATTCATCCCCCTCTCTTATTCGGATTAGATTGTACGCACCGCGTAGGTCAATCTTAGAAAAAATGGTGGCAGTACGAAGCTGGTCAAACAAGACCGAAATGAGAGGCAGTGGGTATGAGTTTTTAATCGTGATACGGTTCAATTCCCTGAAGTCGATGCAGGGTCGCAACGAACCGTCCTTTTTACCCACGAAGAAGAACCCCGACCCAACTGGAGACTGTGAAGGTCTGATAAATCCCTTAGCCAAGTTCTCCTGAATGTACTCTGCCATAGCCTGAGTCTCAGGACGTGACAGGGAGTACAACCTGCTCTTGGGAAGTTGTTGCTGCTGTTAATAGTGAGGGGGTGGTCAAGCGGATGGAGGACACGTGCCACAAACGGTACTATGATATTGTTATGCACACCAGTGCCAGCAGGAATGTACTGGTGTCTGAACGGTGAGGGATGCAAAACAAATGAACTCACAGACAGACTGGGGAATATGACATTACATACACAGAAGGTGATAGGGTAACAAAATAAACACAAAGTGAACAGAGAAGCCCAAAGGCTATGAAACTGGGTGTCTTCCTAGTATTAGGAATGCTCAGATGGAAAGAAGCGAGATGTAGTGATTTAATACGTTGCTATCAGGCAAGGGATATTGTACCAGTTGGTCTTTTAACTGGTTAGAAAGACCTCTTCGGAACTGGTGTCTCAGGGCTGGGTCATTCCACTGGGTATCATGGGCCAACCTCCGAAACTCCGTACAATAAACCTCAACTGGCCTTCGCCCTTGCTTAAGGATCGAAATCTGAGCCTCGGCTGAGGCCGTCTTGTCAGGGTCATCATACAACATGCCCAGTGCCGTAAAAAAAACATCAACACTTTTAAGCGACGGACAGTCAGGCTGCAACCCATATGCCCAGACCTGTGGGTCTCCTTGTAGCAAGGAAATCACTATGCCCACCCGCTGAATCTCCGACCCAGAAGACTGAGGCCTAAGCTGGAAATATAGCTTGCAGCTCTCCTTGAAACAAAAGAACTGCGAGCGATCTCCAGAAAAACGATCCGGGAGATTTACTTTCGGCTCCTTAACCCCTGAAGGTACTGCTGCTGCGGGAGCTCCGCCAGCGGCCTGCGAGGTGTGCATTTTAATGGACAAATCATTAAATTGTCGTGTCAGGACCTGCACCTGATCGACCACCTGTTGCAAAGTATTTTGAGGGGTATGCTCCATATTCCCACAAAATTTCAACAGGAGTATTAGGCTGCTGAATATGTTATGCACACCAGTGCCAGCAGGAATGTACTGGTGTCTGAACGGTGAGGAATGCAAAACAAATGAGCTCACAGACAGACTGGGGAATATGACATTACATACACAGAAGGTGATAGGGTAACAAAATAAACACAAAGTGAACAGAGAAGCCCAAAGGCTAAGAAACTGGGTGTCTCCCTAGTATTAGGAATGCTCAGATGGAAAGAAGCGAGATGTAGTGATTTAATACGTAGAGAACCCGAAATGCTGTTGCTAAGGGCAACAGCAAAACCCTACAGGGTTACCAACGGGTGTGGAAGTAAACTCCTTGGTCAGAGATGGAATAATAGACACAAGGAGAGTCTCCACAATCCTAGTCCTCACTTGCAGTGCACTGGTTCAGCTTACTGCCACTAAACTGACACCTGAACACCTTGCACAGTGAGAAAGGATTTTGGCAGGCAAGTCTGAGAATACAGCCGCAAACTTGCTAGGTTCACAGAGTAGCAAAAGAACCCCAGCAGGTTAAACGACTGACTCCAGTCTTACTGCTAGGTCTGGATTGGCAGAGTGTAATACCAAATCCCAAGGCCTATTTGCAGTAAGCAACAAGTTTACACAGTACTAGCTAGCTTTCAGGAACTGACTAACCAACAAAGATTCAGCAGCATCTGCCTAACCTGAGAAGAGGGTTTATATAGCAGGTGCTGTCCACGCCCCACTTAGACCTCACAGACTGTGAGCACAAAAACCAGCACCGGATCCCCTGCCGTGCACAGAGCCTGTAACCACTGCACAGCAAAAGACCCGAACCGGAGTATCAGCTACGCTCAGGTTACTCCGCTAGCACTTGTCTCCCGGTTGCCATGACGACGTGGCAGCACAGAGCAGGAGACCCTAACAGTACCCCCCCTCTGACGAGGGGTCAAAGAACCCCTACCACCGGGTTTATCGGGGAACTGCGAGAAGAAAGAGCGTAACAGTCTGGGGGCATGAAGATCACAACTGTGCACCCACGACCGCTCCTCCGGGCCATACCCCTTCCAGTGCACCAAAAATGACAGCCGACCCCGAACCATCTTGGAGTCAAGAATCCTTTCAACAACAAACTCCCTCTGGCCACGTATCAGAAGAGGGGAAGGTCTTCCACTGGAAGAAGGATTACTAATCGCCCGTTTTAAAAGGGAACAATGAAATGTTTTATTGATACCCAAAGAACGGGGTAGATCTAACTGAAATGACACCGGATTGATAACCCTAGTGATCTTATAAGGACCGATGAACCGGGGCCTAACTTATGAGATGGCTGTCTCAACTTTAAATTCTTGGTAGACAACCAGACGAAGTCTCCTAATTTGAAGCTGCAGGGTCTTTTCCACTTATCAAAAACCCTTTTGGTCACTAATGACACAGACACAAGGGCTTTCTTCACTTTCCTCCAAATACCTCTAAGGACCGAAACCACAGAGGAACCACCAGGCGTGGAGTCCAGGGGGTCAAAAGAATTGGCCTTAGGATGATGCCCATACACACAAAGGAAGGGAGAGATCCCTGTAGCAGAGTGAGCCGCGTTGTTATAGGCAAACTCCGCTATGGACAGATGAGCCACCCAGTCAGTCTGACACTTGGAGACATAACACCTGAGGAACTGCTCCAAGGACTGGTTCACCTTTTCAGTCTGCCCATTAGACTGCAGATGGTAGCCTGACGACAAGCTGACAGAAATCTGGAGATCGGAACAAAATGCCCTCCAGAATTTGGCCACAAACTGGGATCCGCGGTCAGAGACCACATCAAGTGGCAACCCGTGGAGGCGCACAACATGCAGCATAATTAATTCAGACAGGCGTCTGGCCGATGGCAGCCCAACCAATGGAACGAAGTGTGCCATCTTCGAAAACCTGTCAACGACAACCCAGATGGCTGTCATCCCCGAGGATTTGAGCAAGTCCACCACAAAATCCATTGAAATGTGGGTCCATGGCTTAGATGGAATAGAGAGTGGATGTAATGGGCCAACAGGAACCCCTCTAGGAGTCTTATTTCGGGCACAGATGTCACATGCCCGAACCCACTGATCCACATCCCTAGCCACCGAGGGCCACCACACCGCCCTAGATAGCAACTCCCGAGTTCTGGCAATACCCGGGTGACCTGCCGACTTCTTGGCATGGCATTCCAGGAACACTCGCTGTCTTAACCTAGGAGGCACAAACAAAAGACCTACCGGAAGGTCTGGAGGAGCCTGCTCCTGTGCTCTAAGGACTAATGACAAGAGGTCCTGGGTAATGCCCACTTTAATACATGATGGGGACACAATGGGCAATGGCTCCTCGGTGGTCTCCTGGATTGGAGCAAAACTCCGCGAGAGCGCATCAGCCTTGATGTTTTTTGACCCAGGGCGATATGTTATCAAAAAATTAAAGCGAGCAAAAAACAAAGCCCATCGTGCCTGCCTGGCATTGAGGCGCTTCGCTGACTCTAAATATGCCAAATTCTTATGGTCGGTGAGAATTGAGACCACAAACTTAGCCCCCTCAAGCCAGTGTCTCCACTCCTCGAGTGCATCCTTAATAGCCAACAATTCCCGGTTACCCACGTCATAATTCATCTCGGCAGGCAAAAATTTACGGGAAAAAGTAAGCACAGGGATGAAGGCGATTATCAGACACCCCCATCTGAGAGAGCACTGCCCCAATACCCATCTCAGAGGCATCCACCTCCACCACAAAAGGACGCTCTGGATCTGGGTGTCGCAGCACCTTGGCCGAGACAAATGCCCTTTTGAGACGGGCAAAAGCCGCTTTGGCCTCACAAGACCAGTGAGCAACATCCGCCCCTTTCTTAGTGAGTGCCACCAAGGGCGCCACTATAGACGAAAATCCAGCGATAAATCGTCTATAAAAATTTGCAAAGCCCAGAAAACGCTGAAGCGCCTTCAAACTAGTGGGCTGCACCCAATCCAGGACTGCCTGTACCTTGGAACCCTCCATTTGGAAACCTTCTGGGGAGATAATATATCCTAGAAATGCGATTTGCTGAACTTCAAATTCGCACTTCTCAAGCTTCGCCCCAAGCCGGTGGTCTCTGAGTTTCTGGAGAACTAAGCGTACATGCTTCCGCTGTTCCTCCAGGGAATGGGAGAAGATTAGGATGTCATCTAAGTATACAACTAAGAATCTATCCAAATATTCCCTGAGCACATCGTTCATGAAGTCCTGGAAGACTGCCGGGGCATTACAGAGCCCAAAAGGCATCACCAAATATTCATAATGCCCTGAGTGGGTATTAAAGGCAGTCTTCCATTCATCCCCCTCTCTTATTCGGATTAGATTGTACGCACCGCGTAGGTCAATCTTAGAAAAAATGGTGGCAGTACGAAGCTGGTCAAACAAGACCGAAATGAGAGGCAGTGGGTATGAGTTTTTAATCGTGATACGGTTCAATTCCCTGAAGTCGATGCAGGGTCGCAACGAACCGTCCTTTTTACCCACGAAGAAGAACCCCGACCCAACTGGAGACTGTGAAGGTCTGATAAATCCCTTAGCCAAGTTCTCCTGAATGTACTCTGCCATAGCCTGAGTCTCAGGACGTGACAGGGAGTACAACCTGCTCTTGGGAAGCTTAGCATTCGGCAACAAATCAATGGCACAGTCATAGGGGCGATGGGGAGGTAGTACCTCTGCAACTCTTTTGGAGAACACGTCCGCAAAATCTGCATAACATCCTGGCAATCCTGGCAAACTTAGCTGCGAGAGCCTGACTGGAACGCTCAAGCAACTCCTGAAACAATCAGTACCCCAACTAAGAATCTCCCCAGAGACCCAGTCAAATTGAGGATTGTGGGCCCTTAACCAGGGTAACCCCAACACCAATGGGGCAAAAGTACAGACAGTCACATAAAAGGACAATTTTTCAGAGTGTGTGGCTCCAATAAACAAAGAAATCTGGCTAGTGCAAGAGGTAATTTTACCCTGGGATAATGGTTCCCCGTTTAACCCACAAATCTCAATTTCCGATGCCAAGGGTACTAAGGGAACAGAGTGTTTCAGGGCGAATTGGCGGTCCATAAAAACCCCGTCGGCCCCACTGTCCACAAAGGCCTCAGTCTTGACAGTTTGACCGAGGATCTTCAAGGTCACCGGAATGATAAAAGTCTTCTTGGGAAATTCCGACTTCTGACCTGACAGGATATTTCCCATCACCCTCAGGCCCTGAAGTTTTCCGGCTTTTCTGGGCATGATACTACCACATGACCTTTATTCCCACAGTACAAACATAACCCCTGCTGTCTCCTCCGCGTCTTCTCACGCGAGGAGAGGCGGGTAGCCCCAATCTGCATAGGCTCCTCAGAAAATTCCTCAGAGTCTGAGGTTCCCTTGGGAAAGAAGGAAACCTCGGTCTCCCTTTCAAGCCTGCGCTCTCTCAGCCGTCTATCCACCCGAATGGATAACTGCATGAGCTGATCCAAGCTATCAGGCAAGGGATATTGTACCAGTTGGTCTTTTAACTGGTTAGAAAGACCTCTTCTGTACTGGTGTCTCAGGGCTGGGTCATTCCACTGGGTATCATGGGCCAACCTCCGAAACTCCGTACAATAAACCTCAACTGGCCTTCGCCCTTGCTTAAGGATCAAAATCTGAGCCTCGGCTGAGGCCGTCTTGTCAGGGTCATCATACAACATGCCCAGTGCCGTAAAAAAAACATCAACACTTTTAAGCGACGGACAGTCAGGCTGCAACCCATATGCCCAGACCTGTGGGTCTCCTTGTAGCAAGGAAATCACTATGCCCACCCGCTGAATCTCCGACCCAGAAGACTGAGGCCTAAGCTGGAAATATAGCTTGCAGCTCTCCTTGAAACAAAAGAACTGCAAGCGATCTCCAGAAAAACGATCCGGGAGATTTACTTTCGGCTCCTTAACCCCTGAAGGTACTGCTGCTGCGGGAGCTCCGCCAGCGGCCTGCGAGGTGTGCATTTTAATGGACAAATCATTAAATTGTCGTGTCAGGACCTGCACCTGATCGACCACCTGTTGCAAAGTATTTTGAGGGTATGCTCCATATTCCCACAAAATTTCAACAGGAGTATTAGGCTGCTGAATATGTTATGCACACCAGTGCCAGCAGGAATGTACTGGTGTCTGAACGGTGAGGGATGCAAAACAAATGAACTCACAGACAGACTGGGGAATATGACATTACATACACAGAAGGTGATAGGGTAACAAAATAAACACAAAGTGAACAGAGAAGCCCAAAGGCTAAGAAACTGGGTGTCTCCCTAGTATTAGGAATGCTCAGATGGAAAGAAGCGAGATGTAGTGATTTAATACGTAGAGAACCCGAAATGCTGTTGCTAAGGGCAACAGCAAAACCCAACGGGTTACCAACGGGTGTGGCAGTAAACTCCTTAGTCAGAGATGGAATAATAGACACAAGGAGAGTCTCCACAATCCTAGTCCTCACTTGCAGTGCACTGGTTCAGCTTACTGCCACTATACTGACACCTGAACACCTTGCACAGTGAGAAAGGATTTTGGCAGGCAAGTCTGAGAATACAGCCGCAAACTTGCTAGGTTCACAGAGTAGCAAAAGAACCCCAGCAGGTTAAACGACTGACTCCAGTCTTACTGCTAGGTCTGGATTGGCAGAGTGTAATACCAAATCCCAAGGCCTATTTGCAGTAAGCAACAAACAAATACAAAGTTTACACAGTACTAGCTAGCTTTCAGGAACTGACTAACCAACAAAGATTCAGCAGCATCTGCCTAACCTGAGAAGAGGGTTTATATAGCAGGTGCTGTCCACGCCCCACTCAGACCTCACAGACTGTGAGCACAAAAACCAGCACCGGATCCCCTGCCGTGCACAGAGCCTGTAACCACTGCACAGCAAAAGACCCGAACCGGAGTATCAGCTACGCTCAGGTTACTCCGCTAGCACTTGTCTCCCGGTTGCCATGATGACGTGGCAGCACAGAGCAGGAGACCCTAACAGATATAAAGCGCCGTATGAAGTCCAAAATGGCCAAGAAGGCGAAGTCGGCTCGCCAGACCGGTGGGGTCAGCTCTTCATTGCCAGATATCTGGACTACGAGGAGCCCATGCGGAGCTTATTACCTCCTGAAGTAGTGTCAGCAACCCATGTCCGTGATTCCGATCGGCCCAGGAAGTATTGTGAGCATGTTTTTTTATTAATAACATGTTAGTTTTTGTTGTATTTCTTGGTGTATATGGAAAATGTGTGTCATGTGACCTAGCGCATTACTACCATCTTCCAACTACACGTCACCAAAACCCTTGGGTTTGTTAATGGCTAATCCAAAACCCAATGTAGCACATAACAGTATTGTATGTGAAAACATTTTATTTTTATTTTATTTAATTGTATTTTTGATTGTGAAGTTGTTAGTTTGTCTGGCATTTAATTTTCAAACACCAAGCTTGTCACCCAACACATTTGGCCAAAAAATGATTGTACTCTGTATTTTGTTGCAGTTAGCCATGGGCAAGGTTACAAAAACAGTGGTTTACATGTTATAGTCTGGAGTAGGCCTAAGAAACTTTAAAACCAGTGACATGTGGCTCATAATTGTATCTGAATTTAATCATGTTTAAAAAAAAGTCCCTATATTGATCCTCGCTAGGCGGCTGTATTTGTCACCATCCCCAACACTGCTTTATCATTGACTGATATATGTGGATGGTTTGCAAATCTGTTTAATGTTTTACTTAGTTTAGTAGTGATATTGTGCTAGTGTGTGTGTGTGTTGTGGCACATCACACAGGTTTACACAAATTTAATTCATTAATCTCTAAATTTGATTATAGAAGCAATATGTGTGTGCTTTGTAGTGTTTTTGTATGTATTTGGAATGTAGGCCCATGTTTGTGGCCTCTCCATTATCTCATGCGTAGCACTTTCCTGAGTGCACATGCCTATTGTGCAATATTGTTGTGGTAATGTGTGTGTGTGGTCAATCTCAGATTATGTAATACTTTGGTTGGTAACCAAAACACAGCACACAAAATAAGAAGTTGGTGTCATCTTTATAAACATAATGCCTCAAATGTAGAACAAATGCATTATACAATTTCATATATTTTTTTTTATTTGTTCCCGGATGTACAGTGTTGAAAAAAAACACAACTGGTCGCCCTACAGTCAGTCCCACAACATCTGATGATGATGGCTCTGCGGAAGCAGGTAAAGAGTCCATTGTAGTACATGTTATGTTTGTAAAGGAATGGACATACAATATTTTTCACTTCAATACTAGGTCCCTCAATACAAGGCTTGATCAGCAGAATACTGCCTCCTGAACCCCACAAAAATGGACACATGTGGCACCCAAGAAACCAAGGTCGGATGTCCTGGCCAAACCACAGCAACAGTAGTTTCTTCTGTTCCACCACTCCAAATTTTGGACACTCCACCAAGACGCACACCACACTCCCCTCATCTGTATGGTGAGTAAGAATCTATACAAACATAATAGATTAGTCATCTCTTAATTATCCATGAATTTACGTTCATAAACTGGACACACAGCACAAGCACCCATACTTACAGAAGAACAGCAAACATAAAATGCCCACAAAGTGAAATGTCCATTTCCACCTGCATTAAAGATATGTTTGTCCACTTCAGCCATACAGTAGCAGATTGCCTGGTACATGCCGCAACAGAAACAGATGTCTAAGCTTGACAAAGAGTAAGGCTGTAATCCTTTTTTTGGTAGATTTTTTTCCCAAACATTGGCTTCAACATGCAACCACATTCCAATTTTTTTGCCTATCACAGTAAAAGCCAACACTTTTGGAAACAACTCACACATTTCTCGTGGAGTATTTATGATATACCAGAAAAATCATGTGGTTGCTTTGACATTGATGTACACAGCAAATAAACAATGACAGAGGCATATGGTATTTTTTAAGCAAGGAGTGATGTTGTTGCAATGCAGAATATGTACAATCAGCCTTCACATACTTGTGTACAGTGTCCTTTGTTTGTGAAACATTTGACTAACATATATGGGTAACTCACCAAAATTGCTTTGTCCTTCCAGAATCAAGTAATGCTATCAGCATCCCTCCGACACACCAGCAACACAGTGACATGGATGAGACACTCATTTTACAACTTCAGCCAATAATTGAAGGAAACAACCTCCCAGCACCTGTGAGTACACCACCACCGCTACACATACCACCACCACATTCACAGCCCAACAACACTAGTAGCACATGGGGCCTGATCAAGTGTTTTGGGACAATTGGGCTACACAGCAGGCCACTAATCAGGATTGCCTGCGTAGACAGACACAAATTTTCTCGAGCCTGCCATCTCACCTCAAAAGAATCAGCAGAAATATCAGCCGACAAAATGAACCAACCACATGAATGGCAAACACCATGGAAATAATGCGGGCAGACATGACACATGTAATGGGAAACTTACAACGCATAGTGGAAGAACATCACAGACAACAGCAAAGCTACCTAAACATTTTAGAAACAAATCAAATGCTAATTGAATCTATATGCCGTATCATGGAAAATCACAATGCAGCGACGCTGAACTCAATGCCACCCTCCCTAACCTCAATGAAACACTCAGATCCCAGCACCAACAGCAACAAAGCACCAGTTCTGGTACGACAACTCCACTCTTATCACCTGTGTCCTCACCACCAAGGCTCTCCAGCAGAACATGCCCACATGACAGTGGTAAAGGCAAAGCACCATCCAAGCAGCCGCCCAAAAAAAAAAAAAAAGATGCAGTGTTTTCTGTTAGGAGGAAAAACAACAATGAGTTATTAAGTGTCTGTTTGACAGTATAGATTGACCACTTAGCACCTTACTAATTTAAGCAACATCATTATTATTAAACAACTGTCTTAATTGCTTCTTTAATGTTACTTTATACATATTCTATTATGGCAAACAAACATTTTTAAATTCATCCACTCGCTACTGGTGAAAAACAGCTTAGCCGTGTTTTGCATGTTGTGCCAAATTTGTAAAAAAGCAAAGATGTAAGTGGACACATCTGTACTTACCTTAAAAATGTAGATTGATAAGCTCTTGTCTTACCTGCCTCCCTACATCTTTACTCCAAGTGTCGCCAGATGTATCTAACTCCTCTGCTTGCTGACTGCTTTCTTCATCCTTCTCCTCCTCAACATGTGGCAGATGTTGTTGCAAACACATGTTATGAAGAAAACAGTTGCAGAACACAATTTGGGTCACCTTTAAGGGACTATACAACAAAAGCCCACCAGACTTATCCAGACACCGAAACCTAGATTTCAGCACACCAAAACATCTTTTTATCACATTCTGCGTGGACTTATGTGCATTATTGTAATTGTGTTCAGCAGGGGAATCAAGGCAGGACAATGGAGTCAGAAGCCAAGAGAAATAGCCATATCCCCCATCACCTGAAAGACATATATAGTAACGTGTTTAAAGTACATATACAGTAACACATAACTAACACAGTGGATTTGGGCGTAGTATACAAAGCCCTACACATATCAAATCACATACCCAGCAGCCATCCATCTGGCATTTGTCCGTCCTCAAATTTATCAAAGACGGATGACTGACTAATGATGAAGGAGTCATGGCAGCCCCCAGGGTAACCAGCAACAACACTCATGATTTTTAGTTTTGCATCACAAACCACCTGTACATTTGTGGAGTGGTCAAGATGTCGATTTGTATAGATGTGCTGCCTGCCCCTAGGTGGTCTCAGCTGAATGTGTGTGCAATCTATGGCTCCCAGCACATTGGGCATGCCAGTACGGCCATAGAAATCTACCCTGATGGCATGCCACTGAGACTCCTGGGTAGGGAAGCAGATTGAGGCATCAATGTGGGGCTGCAAAACATCCAACACCTGTGTGTATATTTGTGAAAAAGGGGTACTGAGATTAAATTACATAACATCATCACTGGGCACTGACATTACTAAAACCAACACATTAACAGATTAGGTTGTTAGGTATACGTCACCTGTGTTAGTATTCTTGAAAAGGAGGGCTGTGAGATCCCAATGACATCGCCAGAGACAGCCTGTAATCTACCAGTAGCCATAAAGTGCAACACAGCCAGGAGTTTGTGCAGGCCTGAAACAGGGCGAGAGCGTGCTGTCTCAGGGTCTAGGTCCAGTTTGACAAGGACATACAAAGGTATATGCAATTGCGGTCGAATTCCCAAAATTGTCGAATTTCGGGTCATTTGCGACCAAAAAAAAAAATCGCCTATGCAATTCAGTGCTTTCCGACCAAAAAACGGACTTTCAAAATTCGACTTTTTGAAATTCGAATTTTTGCAAATTCGACTTTTCTGCAATGATACAAGTGCTGCAATTCGACCAAAGCATATTCAATTCAAGTTTGGAAATTCGACAGCAGTGCTTTTAGACAGCAAATTCGTCATTTTCAATCCGCCACACTTTGGAGGGTGAAAACAAATAAAAAAAATTTAAACATGTTTTTTTGTGTGTTTTTTTGGGGGGGAATAGCAGATCTATTTATATTAGAAGGGTTTAGGTACTTTTTTTTTTTTTTTGGAGGCACAAATATTATTTATATATTTTTTTAAATATTTTTTTTTTATTTTATTTTTTTTATGCTGGAACGGTAAAATCATTAAAAAAAATGGCGTGGGGTTCCCCCTCCAAAGCATAACCAGCCTCGGGCTCTTCGAGCTGGTCCTGGTTCTAAAAATGCGGGGGGAAAATTGACAGGGGATCCCCCGTATTTTTAAAACCAGCACCGGGCTCTGCGCCTGGTGCTGGTGCCAAAAATACGGGGGACAAAAAGAGTAGGGGTCCACCGTATTTTTAACACCAGCATCGGGCTCCACTAGCTGGACAGATAATGCCACAGCCGGGGGTCACTTTTATGCCGTGCCCTGCGGCCGTGGCATTAAATATCCAACTAGTCACCCCTGGCCGGGGTACCCTGGGGGAGTGGGGACCCCTTCAATCAAGGGGTCCCCCCCCCCAGCCACCCAAGGGCCAGGGGTGAAGCCCGAGGCTGTCCCCCCCATCCAATGGGCTGCGGATGGGGGGGCTGATAGCCTTTTGTGATAATAAAAAGATATTGTTTTTTCCAGTAGTACTACAAGTCCCAGCAAGCCTCCCCCGCAAGCTGGTACTTGGAGAACCACAAGTACCAGCATGCGGGAGAAAAACGGGACCGCTGGTACCTGTAGTACTACTGGGAAAAAAATACCCAAATAAAAACAGGACACACACACCGTCGACAGTAAAACTTTATTTCATACGTCGACACACACATACTTACCTATGTTCACACGCCGACATCGGTCCTCTTCTCCATGTAGAATCCACGGATACCTGAAAAGAAAAGTTCAATATACTCACCTCAGCCATGGTCCAGAGATAAATCCACGTACTTGGCAAAAAAAGAAGACGCAAATACCCGACCACTGGACTGAAAGGGGTCCCATGCTGACACATGGGACACCTTTCCACGAATGAGACCTGTCAGTGACAGCTGTCACAGAAAGGTCTCTAAGCCAATCAGGAAGCGCAACTTCGTTGCGCTCACCTGATTGGCTGTGCGCTGTCTGTACTGTGACAGCGCATCGCAAAGCCGCTCCATTACTTTCAATGGTGGGAACTTAGCGGCTAGCGGTGAGGTCACCCGCCGGTCAGCGGCTGACCGGCGGGTGACCCCACCGCTACCCGCAAAGTTCCCACCATTGAAAGTAATGGAGCGGCTTTGCGATGCGCTGTCACAGTACAGACAGCGCACAGCCAATCAGGTGAGCGCCACGGAAGTAGCGCTTCCTGATTGGCTGAAGGGACTTCAGTGACAGGAGTCACGTGGTGTCCCGGCATTCGGGAGAAAGGGGTCTGATGTGAAAGCATTGGACCCCTTTCTAGTCCGGTATGGAGCGGGTATTTGCGTTTTTTTTTTTTTTTACAAGTACGTGGATTTATCTCTCTGGACGTGGATTTATCTCTGGACGCTGGAAGGTGAGTATCATTTTTTCACAGGTACCCTCGGATCGTCGGAGACCGTGGCAGTCGGCGTGTCAACATAGGTAAGTATGTGTGTGTCGGTAGTGTGTAATAAAGTTTTACTTGTCACGTTGTCTGTGTCCTGTTTTTATTTGGGTATTTTTTTCCCAGTAGTACTACAGGTACCAGCGGGCCCGTTTTTCTCCCGCATGCTGGTACTTGTGGTTCTCCAAGTACCAGCTTGTGGGGGAGGCTTGCTGGGACTTGTAGTACTACTGGAAAAAACAATATCTTTTTATTATCACAAAAGGCTATCAGCCCCACCATCCGCAGCCCATTGGATGGGGGGGGACAGCCTCGGGCTTCACCCCTGGCCCTTGGGTGGCTGGGGGGGGGGGACCCCTTGATTGAAGGGGTCCCCACTCCCCCAGGGTACCCCGGCCAGGGGTGACTAGTTGGATATTTAATGCCACGGCCGCAGGGCACGGCATAAAAGTGACCCCCGGCTGTGGCATTATCTGTCCAGCTAGTGGAGCCCGATGCTGGTGTTAAAAATACGGGGGACCCCTACTCTTTTTGTCCCCCGTATTTTTGGCACCAGCACCAGGCGCAGAGCCCGGTGCTGGTTTTAAAAATACGGGGGATCCCTGGCCAATTTTTCCCCGGATTTTTAGAACCAGGACCAGCTCGATGAGCCCGAGGCTGGTTATGCTTTGGAGGGGGGACCCCACGCCATTTGTTTTTTCGGGTTTTTCACGTTTTTTACCGTTTTTTAAAATCGCGGCAAAATCTGCCAAATCGGCCGATTTTCGCCCGCGACTCTGGCGAATCCGTTTTTCATTGAATATGGTGAATTCCGGAAGCCACCTTCCGGAATTCACCTGGCGAATTTAGTCGAATTAAAAATGGCGAAAAATTGCCGCGATTCGCCGTGAATTGCATATACCCCACAGACGGAAAATGTTGGTACGATTTAGACGGAACATCTGTATGACCCTGTCATCGGACAATGCGTTCAAGTTTAAACTCCCCCTAAAAAAAACATGTTCAGTTTCTTGGCACTTATTACTTCCAGGCTAATGTCTGAGTCTCAGGAATCCCACAGCACACAAAACATCACTGCACCATAGTTCAGCAGCCATTTCTGAGTGTAGGTTGTATGAAATGGGCTTAAGATCCTTTTATAGGCATCCTAATTAAGGTGTGATTGATTTTGAAGCTGCAAAACATGTAAACACGCCAGGAAAAAGCAGGTTTATTTTTTTGCTGCTTTTTTTAACGAATCGCAAAAAATACATCCGCAATTGAGCATACAGGGATAAACACCCAAATACGAATGAATAGTAAATTCCCATGTCGTATGAACAGGCGTGTTTGACCGATGGTCTATTCATTCGTATTTCTGATCTCTGCCGTGAAAACCATTACGAATAGGCCAAACACTGCCGAGATTTGTGCTTAGTAAATTCCCGTGTTGACGCTTAAAAAAAAAAAAGAATTTACTCACCGGTAATTCTATTTCTCTTAGTCCGTAGTTGATGCTGGGAACTCCGTAAGGACCATGGGGAATAGACGGGCTCCGCAGGAGACTGGGCACTCTAAAAGAAAGATTAGGTACTATCTGGTGTGCACTGGCTCCTCCCTCTATGCCCCTCCTCCAGACCTCAGTTAGGGAAACTGTGCCCGGAAGAGCTGACACAACAAGGAAAGGATTTGGAATCCAGGGTAAGACTCATACCAGCCACACCAATCACACTGTACAACTTGTGATAACCATACCCAGTTAACAGTATGAACAACAACTGAGCCTCATTTAACGGATGGCTCATAACAATAACCCTTTAGTTAAGCAATAACTATGGCCCTCATTCCGAGTTGATCGGTCGCAAGGCGAATTTAGCAGAGTTACACACGCTAAGCCGCCGCCTACTGGGAGTGAATCTTAGCTTCTTAAAATTGCGACCGATGTATTCGCAATATTGCGATTACTAACTACTTAGCAGTTTCAGAGTAGCTCCAGACTTACTCTGCCTGTGCGATCAGTTCAGTGCTTGTCGTTCCTGGTTGACGTCACAAACACACCCAGCGTTCGCCCAGGCACTCCCACCGTTTCTCCGGCCACTCCTGCGTTTTTTCCGGAAACGGTAGCGTTTTCAGCCACACGCCCCTGAAACGCCGTGTTTCCGCCCAGTAACACCCATTTCCTGTCAATCACATTACGATCGCCGGAGCGAAGAAAAAGCCGTGAGTAAAAATACTTTCTTCATAGTAAAGTTACTTGGCGCAGTCGCAGTGCGAACTTTGCGCATGCGTACTAAGCGGATTTTCACTGCGATGCGATGAAAAAGAACGAGCGAACAACTCGGAATGAGGGCCTATATACATGTATTGCAGAGAGTCCGCACTTGGGATGGGTGCCCAGCATCCACTACGGACTACGAGAAATAGAATTACCGGTGAGTAAATTCTTATTTTCTCTGACGTCCTAGTGGATGCTGGGAACTCCGTAAGGACCATGGGGATTATACCAAAGCTCCCAAACGGGCGGGAGAGTGCGGATGACTCTGCAGCACCGAATGAGCAAAGGCAAGGTCCTCCTCAGCCAGGGTATCAAACTTGTAGAACTTAGCAAATGTGTTTGAACCCGACCAAGTAGCAGCTCGGCAAAGCTGTAAAGCCGAGACCCCTCGGGCAGCCGCCCAAGAAGAGCCCACCTTCCTTGTGGAATGGGCTTTTACTGATTTAGGATGCGGCAATCCTGCCGCAGAATGAGCTTGCTGAATCGTGTTACAGATCCAGCGCGCAATAGTTTGCTTTTAAGCAGGAGCACCCAGCTTGTTGGGTGCATGCAGGATAAACAGCGAGTCAGTTTTCCTGACTCCAGCCATCCTGGCTACATAGATTTTCAAAGCCCTGACTACATCAAGTAACTTGGAGTCCTCCAAGTCCCGAGTAGCCGCAGGCACCACAATAGGTTGGTTCAAATAAAACGCTGATACCACCTTAGGGAGAAATTGGGGACGAGTCCTCAATTCTGCCCTGTCCATATGGAAGATCAGATATGGGCTTTTACATGACAAAGCCGACAATTCTGACACACGCCTAGCTGAAGCCAAGGCCAACAGCATGACCACCTTCCACGTGAGATACTTTAGCTCCACGGTCTTAAGTGGCTCAAACCAGTGTGATTTCAGGAAATCCAACACAACATTAAGATCCCAAGGAGCCACTGGAGGCACAAAAGGGGGCTGAATATGCAGCACTCCCTTAACAAACGTCTGAACTTCAGCAGTGAAGCCAGTTCTTTTTGAAAGAAAATAGATAGGGCCGATATCTGGACCTTTATGGACCCCAATTTAGGCCCTTAGTCACCCCTGACTGTAGGAAGTGCAGAAATCGACCCAGCTGGAATTCCTCTGTTGAAGCCTTCCTGGCCTCACACCAAGCAACATATTTCCGCCATATGTGGTGATAATGCTTTGCTGTCACATCCTTCCTAGCTTTTATCAGCGTAGGAATGACTTCATCTGGAATGCCCTTTTCCGTTAGGATCCGGCGTTCAACCGCCATGCCGTCAAATGCAGCCGCGGTAAGTCTTGGAACAGACAGGGTCCCTGCTGTAACAGGTCCTGTCTGAGAGGCAGAGGCCATGGGTCCTCTGAGATCATTTCTTGTAGTTCTGGGTACCAAGTTCTTCTTGGCCAATCCGGAACGATGAGTATAGTTCTTACTCCTCTCTTTCTTACTATCCTCAGTACCTTGGGTATGAGAGGAAGAGGAGGGAACACATAAACCGACTGGTACACCCACGGTGTCACTAGTGCGTCCACAGCTATCGCCTGAGAGACCCTTGACCTGGCGCAATATTTTTTTAGCTTTTTGTTGAGGCGGGACGCCATCATGTCCACCTGTGGCAGTTCCCAATGATTTACAATCTGTGTGAAGACTTCTTGATGAAGTCCCCACTCTCCCGGGTGGAGGTCGTGCCTGCTGAGGAAGTCTGCTTCCCAGTTGTCCACTCCCGGAATGAACACTGCTGACAGTGCTAGCACGTGATTCTCCGCCCATCGAAGAATCCTTGTGGCTTCTGCCATTGCCATCCTGCTTCTTGTGCCGCCCTGGCGGTTTACATGGGCGACCACCGTGATGTTGTCTGACTGAATCACTACTGGTTGGTTTTGAAGCAGGGGCTCTGCTTGACTCAGGGCGTTGTAAATGGCCCTTAGTTCCAGTATATTTATGTGTAGTGAAGTCTCCAGACTTGACCACTGTCCTTGGAAGTTTCTTCCCTGAGTGACTGCCCCCCATCCTCGGAGGCTTGCATCCGTGGTCACCAGGACCCAGTCCTGTATGCCGAACCTGCGGCCCTCGAGAAGATGAGCACTCTGCAGCCACCACAGCAGAGACACCCTGGCCCTTGGGGACAGGGTGATCAACCGATGCATCTGAAGATGCGATCCGGACCATTTGTCCAACAGATCCCACTGAAAGATCCTTGCATGGAACCTGCCGAAGGGAATTGCTTCGTAAGAAGCAACCATCTTTCCCAGGACTCGCGTGCATTGATGCACCGACACCTGTTTTGGTTTCAGGAGGTCCCTGACCAGAGATGACAATTCCTGGGCCTTCTCCACCGGGAGAAACACCTTCTTCTGTTCTGTGTCCAGAATCATGCCCAGGAAAAGCAGACGCGTCGCAGGAATCAGCTGCGACTTTGGGATATTCAGAATCCAGCCGTGCTGTTGCAACACTTCCTGAGAGAGTGCTACGCTGACCAACAACTGCTCTCTGGACCTCGCCTTTATGAGGAGATCGTCCAAGTACGGGATAATTATAACTCCCTTCTTCCAAAGGAGTATCATCATTTCGGCCATTACCTTGGTAAATATTCTCAGTGCCGTGGAGAGACCAAACGGCAACGTCTGGAATTGGTAATGACAGTCCTGTACCACAAACCTGAGGTATTCCTGGTGAGGTGGGTAAATGGGGACATGCCAGTAAGCATCCTTGATGTCCAGCGACACCATAAAATCCCCCTCTTCCAGGCTTGCAATGACCGCTCTGAGCGATTCCATTTTGAACTTGAACTTCTTTATATAAGTGTTCAAGGATTTTAAATTCAGAATGGGTCTCACCGAACCGTCTGGTTTCGGTACCACAAACATTGTGGAATAGTAACCCCTTCCCTGTTGAAGGAGGGGGACCTTGATTATCACCTGCTGGAGGTACAGCTTGTGAATTGCCGCTAGTACTACCTCCCTTTCCCTGGGAGCAGCTGGAAAGGCTGATTTGAGGTAACGGTGAATGGGAGTCACCTCGAACTCCAGCTTGTATCCCTGAGATACAATTTGTACAGCCCAGAGATCCACCTGTGAGCGAACCCACTGGTTGCTGAAGTTTCGGAGACGTGCCCCCACCGCACCTGGCTCCGCCTGTGGAGCCCCAACGTCATGCGGTGGACTTAGTGGAAGCAGGGGAGGATTTTTGTTCCTGGGAACTGGCTGCCTGGTTCAGCTTCTTTCCTCTACCCTTGCCTCTGGCCAGAAAGGATGCGCCTCTGACCCGCTTGCCTTTCTGAGGCCGAAAGGACTGCATTTGATAATACGGTGCTTTCTTAGGCTGTGAGGGAATCTGAGGTAAAAAAGTCGACTTCCCAGCTGTTGCTGTGGATACGAGGTCCGAGAGACCGTCCCGAAACAATTCCTCACCCTTATAAGGCAAAACCTCCGTGTGTTTTTTAGAATCAGCATCACCTGTCCACTGCCGAGTCCATAATACTCTCCTGGCAGAAATGGACATTGCATTAATTCTAGATGCCAGCAGGCAAATGTCCCTCTGGGCATCCCGCATATATAAGATGACGTCTTTTATATGTTCTAGGGTTAGCGAAATAGTATCCCTGTCGAGGGAATCAATGTTGTCTGACAGGGTATCAGTCCATGCTGCTGCAGCACTACACATCCAGGCTGAAGCAATAGCAGGTCTCAGTAGAGTACCGGAGTGTGTATACACAGACTTCAGGATAGCTTCCTGCTTTCTATCCGCAGGCTCCTTTAGGGCGGCCGTATCCTGAGACGGCAGTGCCACCCTTTTAGATAAGCGTGTGAGCGCCTTGTCCACCTTAGGGGATGTTTCCCAACGTAACCTATCCGTTGACGGGAAAGGGTACGCCATCAGTAACCTCTTAGAAATCACTAGTTTCTTATCAGGGGAACTCCACGCTTCTTCACACAATTCATTTAATTCATCAGATGGGGGAAAAGTCACTGGCTGCTTTTTCTCCCCACACATAATACCCCTCTTGGTAGTAACCGGGTTAACGTCAGAAATGTGCAATACATCCTTCATTGCAGTAATCATGCATCGGATGGCCTTTGTAGACTGTACATTTGTCTCATCCTCATCTACACTGGAGTCAGGCTCCGTGTCGACATCTGTGTCCACCATCTGAGCTAGCGGGCGTTTATGAGCCCCTGACGGCTTCAGAGTCGCCTGGGCAGGCGCGGGCTGAGACCCCGGCTGTCCCAAGGCTGCTGCGTCATCGAACCTTTTATGTAAGGAGTTGACACTGTCGATTAAGACCTTCCACATATCCATCCAATCAGGTGTCGGCCCCGTCGGGTGCGACACCACACTTATCTGCCCTTGCTCCGCCTCCACGTAACCCTCCTCATCAAACATGTCGACACAGCCATACCGACACACCGCACACACACAGGGAATGCTCTGACTGAGGACAGGACCCCACAAAGTCCTTTGGGGAGACAGAGAGAGAGAGTATGCCAGCACACACCACATCACTATAATAAGTGATTTTCCCCAATAGCTGCTTAATTATCTTATTTGCGCCTAAATTTATGTGCCCCCCCCCCTCTCTTTTTTACCCTTCTTGTATCCAGACACTGCAGGGGAGAGCCTGGGGAGCTGCTTCCAGCGGAGCTGTGAAGGGAAAATGGCGCTGGTGTGCTGAGGAAGAAGGCCCCACCCCCTCAGCGGCGGGCTTCTGTCCCGCGTTTTGTGTAACTTAATGGCGGGGGTTTTTACACATATACAGTGCCAGACTGTATTATGTGTATAATTTGTGCCAAAAGGTATTATAATTGCTGCCCAGGGCGCCCCCCCAGCGCCCTGCACCCTACAGTGACCGGAGTGTGTGGTGTGCTGTGGGAGCAATGGCGCACAGCTGCGGTGCTGTGCGCTACCTTAATGAAGACAGGAGTCTTCAGCCGCCGTTTTCGTCGTTCTCTTCTGTCTTCTGGCTCTGCAAGGGGGACGGCGGCGCGGCTCCGGGAACGGACAATCGAGGTCAGGCCCTGTGTTCGAACCCTCTGGAGCTAATGGTGTCCAGTAGCCTAAGAAGCACAAGCTAGCTGCAAGCAGGTAGGTTTGCTTCTCTCCCCTCAGTCCCACGTAGCAGTGAGTCTGTTGCCAGCAGATCTCACTGAAAATAAAAAACCTAACAAATACTTTCTTTTCTAGCAAGCTCAGGAGAGCCCACTAGGAGCAGCCAGCTCTGGCCGGGCACAGATTCTAACTGAGGTCTGGAGGAGGGGCATAGAGGGAGGAGCCAGTGCACACCAGATAGTACCTAATCTTTCTTTTAGAGTGCCCAGTCTCCTGCGGAGCCCATCTATTCCCCATGGTCCTTACGGAGTTCCCAGCATCCACTAGGACGTCGGAGAAAAGCAAAATCGGACAAAATCGGGACTTTAGTAAATAAACCCCATGGAGTCTGCTTCTGACCCCAAAATATCTGTCAAAGAATATCTCCGGAAAAAGGCAGAGATTCCAAAACCTTCTTAGATTCTGAATCAGCTTTCCACGTACGTAGCTAAACTGCTCTGCGAGCAGCTATTGTTGAAGCTGATGCCCTGGAGCCAATACATTGTTTCCCAGATAATAAGATAATGTCTTTTTTTTTTTTTCGGTCCAAATAACGCCATAGGGCTTATTTTTCGGGGTAGGTCTTATTTTAATTAACATTGACAGTAATTTCAATAAACAGGTAATTGTGAACAAAAAAATCTACTTTTATTCAAAAATGGTCATGTCATCTTCAACAACATCATCATAAATGTCCATACCCCAAATTCCGGCCTGGATTTCTTGCGCCTCCATTTCTTGCAGAAGAAGTGGACCAATCTGTCATGTCCAGCAATATAGCTCTCCTTTAATGAGCATGTCTTGTACAGGTGTCACAATCCGAGTTACAGGACACCATTATGTACATTTTAGGTGTCTCCTGAGGCTGGCTCAGCATTCCAGGGCCGGGTTTCAATCTTGCTGCTAAACATCCTTACTTCATATTTCCTTACTGCCAGTCCACAGATGCTGTCACAAGGAACTGTTATAAGTGGAATGGCGTTTCTAGCCCATCGCGGCCTCCGCCGCCATTATTGCACTCTCAGCACTTGGACCGCTCTGCATAGCATCTCTTGTCAGCTGCAGCCTCCGCTGCCATTGCTGCGCTCCTAGTGCCTGGATGGATCAGTGTGGCGTCCCCTGTCAGTCAGCTGCGGCCTTTGCTGCTAGGATTACAGTTCAAAGCACTAACAGGTCTGTGCGGTGCCTCTCGCCCGCTGTGTCCTCTGCCGCCGGCTCTGTGGGGTTGCTGTTCAGCTTGGCGTCCACTGTCCCCTGCGGCCGCAGCCGCCATTGCTACAAAATCATCATATGGGATTACAAACCAGGTTTCCCTCCAAAGAACAGTATGGGCGCAGCCATGTTGGTTCTGATCACATGACGCTATTTCCTCCAATCTACAGCACCGCTGAGTTCTGCCTAATTGCTGATCCAATCCCTGCACTGCTGAGGGTATAAAAGGACTGCTCCTGAACCAGGAGGTTGTCAGTGCTTTGGTTGTCATTACCAGAGTATCCTGTCTCTGTTCTCTGTGATTACTAACTGTATTTCAGGTATTCCAGCTCCTGTGTCTTCCGTTTTTCAGAGACCCGCACCAATCACCACCCTGCGGTGCCTGCCTGACTCCATAGTATCCTCATTGCCCTCTGCTATTGGCAGTACTTTAAAACACCAGCTTCTAGCATTTGGCTCCCAGCAGTGTCCAGCTTCCTGATGTCATCGGTGCTCTGTTATCGGTTTCCCTAATATCTTCAGTGCTCAAGTCATCTGTTCTTCATATTCATCGATCTCTAGCATCACCAGTGTCATTCAACTCCTCTGCTAACACTGGTTCATCTGCACTTCATCCACAGTTCTTTATTACTGGTTCCATCCGACAAAACCGGCAGTTTACATGTACTACTCACTCTCAGAGGCGTATCTAGCACGGGGCGAGCAGGGCACGTGCCCTGGGCGCAGTGGAAGCCCCAACAGAGGGGGCGCCATTGGCACGGCCCGCTCACCCCATGCGACAGGGATTCCGCCGGCGCTACCTGCGGCGCTCTCCCTGTCTCCCCGGCTGCTGTGCCTGTCACACTGGACAGGCAGCGGCAGCCAGGAGCCTCCCCTCATCCCCCCCCCCCTCCTCCTCCCTGCACATTGTACTGTATGCGATCGCGCGTGCGCGCGACCGCGACCTCGGAGGTGCGCGTGCGCGGCCTTAACAGGTGAGCGGGCTTTACAATTATGTTTATATTTTTTTTCTGTCGGGAGAGGGGGGTGCGGGACAGTGTGTGTGTGTTTATTGTGTGTGAGTGTGTGTTAATTGTGTGAGTGTGTGACAGTGTGAGTGTGTTAATTGTGTGTGTGGTACAGTGTGAATGTGTGTTAATTGTGTGTGTGTGGGACAGTGTGAATGTGTTAATTGTGTGTGTGTGGGACAGTGTGAATGTGTGTTAATTGTGTGGGTGTGTTAATTGTGTGTGTGTGGGACAGTGTGAGTGTGTGTTAATTGTGTGAGTGTGTTAATTGTGTGTGTGGGACAGTGTGAGTGTGTTAATTGTTTGTGTGTGGGACAGTGAATGTGTGTTAATTGTGTGGTTGTGTTAATTGTGTGTGTGTGTGGGACAGTGTGAGTGTGTGTTAATTGTGTGTGTGTGGGACAGTGTGCGTGTGTGTTATTTGTGTGTGTGGGACAGTGTGCGTGCGTGTGTGTTAATTGTGTGGGACAGTGTGCATGTGTGTTAATTGTGTGTGTGTGTGTGTGTGTGTGTGTGTGTGTGTGTGTGTGTGGGACAGTGTGCGTGTGTGTTAATTGCGTGTGTGTGTTAATTGTCCCGGCGGTTATTGGCGTCTGTAGTGTGCGCCCCGTCCTCCTCCGCTGCCGCTGACAGGAGCGGCGGTGTGCGGCTCTCCCCCTCCTCCGCCGGTTCCGTCCTCCCGTCGTGGCCCTGCAGTGTGTGGTCTTCCCAGCAGCAGCAGCAGCAGCAGGTTAGTCTCTCTCTCCTCCTCCTCCTCCTCCCCCCCTTCTCCTCCTCCTCCTCCCCTCTCTCTCTCTCTCTCTCTCTCTCTCCTCCTGTGGATTGAAGTTTGTAAGTATCATTTTCATTTTTAGATGTACCCCTATTGGATTCTACTGGACAAGTGGACGTGATCGGCGTGGGATGTAGGTAAGTAATCTGTCTCTCATTTTTACAGGTACCCCTATTGGATTCTACTGGACAAGTGGACGTGACCGGCGTGGGATGTAGGTAAGTAATCTGTCTCTCATTTTTACAGATTCCCCTACTGGATTCTACTGGTCAAGTGGACGTGACCGGCGTGGGATGTCTGTAAGTAATCTGTCTCTCATTTTTACAGGTACCCCTATTGAATTCTACTGGACAAGTGGACGTGATCGGCGTGGGATGTAGGTAAGTAATCTGTCTCTCATTTTTACAGGTACCCCTATTGGATTCTACTAGACAAGTGGACGTGATCGGCGTGGGATGTAGGTAAGTAATCTGTCTCTCATTTTTACAGATTCCCCTACTGGATTCTACTGGACAAGTGGACGTGATCGGCGTGGGATGTAGGTAAGTAATCTGTCTCTCATTTTTACAGGTACCCCTATTGAATTCTACTGGACAAGTGGACGTGACCAGCGTGGGATATAGGTAAGTAATCTGTCTCTCATTTTTACAGGTACCCCTATTGGATTCTACTGGACAAGTGGACGTGACCGGCGTGGGATGTAGGTAAGTAATCTGTCTCTCATTTTTACAGGTACCCCTATTGGATTCTACTGGACAAGTGGACGTGATCGGCGTGGGATGTAGGTAAGTAATCTGTCTCTCATTTTTACAGATTCCCCTACTGGATTCTACTGGACAAGTGGACGTGACCGGCGTGGGATGTAGGTAAGTAATCTGTCTCTCATTTTTACAGATTCCCCTACTGGATTCTACTGGACAAGTGGACGTGACCGGCGTGGGATGTAGGTAAGTAATCTGTCTCTCATTTTTACAGGTACCCCTATTGGATTCTACTGGACAAGTGGACGTGACCGGCGTGGGATTTAGGTAAGTAATCTGTCTCTCATTTTTACAGATTCCCCTACTGGATTCTACTGGACAAGTGGATGTGACCGGCGTGGGATGTAGGTAAGTAATGTGTCTCTCATTTTTACAGCTACCCCTATTGGATTCTACTGGACAAGTGGACGTGACCGGCGTGGGATATAGGTAAGTATGTGTGAGTGTGTCAGTGTGTTTTAATAAATTTTTACTGTCACGGTGTGTGAGTTGTGTTTTTATTTGGGTATTTTTTCTGTTGTAGAACTACAGGTACTGGCGGGCCCGTCATTTCCCTGCATGTTGGTACTTGAGGTTCTCCAAGTACCAGCAAGCGGGGGAGGCTTTCTGGGCCTTGTAGTTCCACAACAAAAAACAATATTCTTTTTTTACTTACATGGCTATCAGCCTCCCATCCACAGCCCACGGATGGGGGGGACAGCCTCGGGCTTCACCCCTGGCCCTTGGGTGCCTGGAGGGGGGGTGACCCCTTGATTTAAGGGGTCCCCACTCCTCCAGGGAACCCCGACCAGTGGTGACTAGTTGGGGGGGGTAATGCCACGGCCGCAGGGACCTACATAAATGTGTCCCCCGGCTGTGGCATTATGTCCCTGGCTAGTGGAGCCCGGTGCTGGTTTTAAAAATACGGGGGGACCCCTACATCTTTTGTCCCCCGTATTTTTGGAACCAGGACCGGACTAAAAGCCCGATGCTGGTTGTCTAAATACGGGGAACCCCTGTCCAATTTTTTCCCAGTATTTAAACAACCAGGACCGGCTCAAAGAGCCCGAGGCTGGTTATACTTAGGAGGGGGGACCTCACACAGTTTTATTTTTTTATTTTTAACCCATTCAGACCCTTCTCCATTAAGTTAATGGAAGCCCTGGACAACAAAATTGCATTCATGTCCTCCTCCCACTCCCTTCCCAGTCCCAAACACAAATTATTATTTTTTTCTATAAAAATGTACAATATATCACAAGTATGATGAGCAGGCATGCAGCGGGCATTGGCGGCTTTGGACTGAGTTGCAAATTAGTGGCGGAGGGCTGGGTCAGTTGATGGTGGGCGAGTTTGTAAGCCATTGGTGGTGGCAGCGGGCATCGGCTCAGAGGCAGTGGCGGGCATTGGCTCGGTGGCGGTAGGGGTCATCGGCAGGATTCGGCAGACATTATGGCTGTAGTGCCTCACCGCACGTCACTGACCTCACCGCACGCCACTGGTGTGTGGGACAGTGTGCGTGTGTGTTAATTGTGTGTGTGGGACAGTGAGTGTGTGTTAATTGTGTGTGTGTGGAACAGTGTCAGTGTGTGTAAATTTTTGCAGTCCAGTGTGTGTGTGGGGGAGAGGAAAGTATGAGAATGTGTGTGTGTGTAGTCTGAGTGGGTGTGTGTAGGATTTGGGGGTGGCCAGTCTGTGTGTGTGTGTGTAATCAGTGTGTGTGGGATGTACTAATGGCCATTTACCGAAGAGAGATATGTATTAAACCACGGGCACTGAGATGCCCTTCTCACTCACCATCCAGCTGGGTGGGCGAGCCGGGCGGGTGGAAAGCCAGCAGCAGGGGCAGCATGCCGGATATCAGCTGCCGAGGGTGGGGGCTGTAAGGCACGTGCGGAGCCCAAAGCCGGAGATCAGCAGCATGTTGACCGGCAATAAGCAGCTTCTGCTTCCGCGTTCAACATGCTGCTGATCTCCGGCTTTGGGCTACGCAGGGTTCGGGGGATGGGTGTCCTCTGCCGGTGTACTGCAGATGCGGGGGTGCGGGCTCCGGAGGCTTTCAGCACTGTTGAATATCCAGCTGCCTCAAGTATGTACAGCCCGCACCCTCGGCTGCTGATATCCGGCATGCTGCTGGCTGTCCCCCCGCCCGGCTCGGCCACACAGCTGTATGGTAAGAAGGGCATCTCAGTTCCTGAGGTTTAACACATATGCCTCAGAAAATGGCCTCTGCGGTAAACGATACTAATGCTTACCGTGACAGTAACAGCGGGGAGGAAGGCGCACATCGGGATCCTGCAGCATTAAACAAGAACCCCTTCGGAGCGCAGCAGACCACACTGAAAAAGGTGCATACCCGGTGTGGTGCTCTGCATCCCGGGTGGTGCCGAAGATGTGGAGTGTCGGAGGTGGCAGAAGCGCCGCAGCTTGGGGTGAGAAACCGCTGCAGCCCTTCCACTGCTAAACTCTGCAATTAGTCTATTAAGGGGGTGGGCTCCCCTCATCATAGTGCCCCACAGGCCATGTTAATTCTGGGGGTAGGATCCCCTAACTCTATAATGGGAATTTTGGCTCATATCATGTGCTATAATGTGAATTTCGGCTCATACTATGTGGGGTAATGTGAATTTTGGCTCATTCCGTGTGCTGTAATGTGAATTTCGGCTCATACTGTGTGCTGTAATGTGAATTTCGGCTCATACCATGTGGGGTAATGTGAATTTTGGCTCATACAGTGTGCTATAATGTGAATTTCGGCTCATACTGTGTGCTATAATGTGAATTTCGGCTCATACCGTGTGCTATAATGTGAATTTCGGCTCATACCGTGTGCTATTTGGCTCATACCATGTGGGGTAATGTGAATTTCAGCTCATACTGTGTGCTATAATGTGAATTTCGGCTCATGCCGTGTGGGGTAATGTGAATTTCGGCTCATACTGTGTGCTATAATGTGAATTTCGGCTCATACCATGTGCTATAATGTGAAAGGGGCACCAGTACTAGATAGTATAAGGGGTCCTACTACACTGAAGGACACGCCCCTTTTGAGTGACCGCGCCCCTTTTCCGGAGCGGCGCGCGCATAATTGCTATCTGCACTCTTTCATTCTGCCTTCAAAAATTCAACTTCGACCACTGCACCTACATCTGTACATACACACCCTGACATCTTTATATGCAGTGACACCGGTGGCGTCTGCACATACTTTCCTTTTATATATTTTTTTTTTATTATTATCATTTTTTTTTTTGGGGGGGGGGGGGGGCGCCATTATTGATCTTGCCCTGGGCTCCAAAAACCCTAGTTACGCCTCTGCTCACTCTACAGCACGTTCAGCCTCTGTACAACATCTGCTGACCAGTTCCAGCTTTCATATACCGTACAGCACCAAGGTGACGGTAAAAGGACTCTCCATCTCTTCATCTCCCAAGCTAGCCTTGTGCGGATACCTCACCTAAGGGAATACCAGCTTTTGCTATTTCTTGTAGTACTGTGTACTGTTTTTAATCATTTTTCATATCATATCTTTGCAACTGCCGATGTACCATCAGAACTGTGTTCAATAAACAAACATTCATTTTATCCTTGTTGTCGTGGTCACACCTTTGGGCACTGGTGGTACAAGTCATCTGTATGTGTAGGAGTCCTATTCTACCGATTAGATTTAGATTTACACCAGCCCATACAACTGAGGCTGTGTCAGGTCAACACCAGCCCTCAGTTGTGACAACAGGTAGCCTGCTCGTAGTGCATTGGTGACACAGCTGTCAGTAATTTTATCCCATGACTTTTTCACCAAAGTCACGACCTCTTGCAGACAGGGCTTCACAAAGTTTTCTGTACTCTCCTCCATGGCGCTGCTGTAAATGGCGCTGGCATGCACACGCGTCATTCACAGAAAACGAGGGGAGAGTGCACGCTCACTGAGAGAGTGAGACGCTGCAGCTGTGATTGGATGCCACTGTTAAATCTTTAACAGCGGCATCCATTTCATGTGTGTGTGTGAGGGTGGGGGGGAGGAGCAGAGCTGGGGGCATTGTAGTGTAGCGCAGGGACCGGACAAAATGGGTATTTTGCTAGGTCTTATTTTTGGGGTAGGGCTTATTTTGGACCGTTCTGCAGAAGAAAGGGTAGGTCTTATTATTGGTGTAGGTCTTATTATTATCGGGGAAACAAGGTAGTACCCATATCTGATGCTGCTTCTTCCAAGAACATTGCAGCCTGTTTTATATGTGCTATATGGGATTTTTTTCTCTGTAGATGCTATTGAAAAATCCCCCTCCAATGCATCAGCCCAGGGAGATACTGCCTTTGTCATCCAAGCTGAAGCCATGGCTGGCCTTATGACTGCCCCATACAGGGAAAAAAATGGTTTTTAAAAAACCATCCACTCTCCTATCTGTGACATCATTTAATGATGCTGAACGCAAAGGTAATGTAGATTTTCTCACTAATCGAATCACATGCGTATCTACTTTAGGAGTCACCTCCCTTTTTAAACAATCCCCAGCAAGATGAGGATAATTGGAATTCCATTTCCTAGGAATTCTAAACTTCTTATTGGGTGTAGCCCAAGCCTCTTCCATGATTTCCGTCAGTTAATATGACCCCGGAAACTCACTCTTAACTGTTTAGGGATGATTAAACACAGGTGCCTTGGTTTTTAACACAGGCTCTGCTGAATCCTCTCAGGATAGAATGGCTTTCATTGCTTTAATTAATTCAGCTATCTCCTCCTCCTCTTTGTATGCCGAAGCAGAATTTATTGAGCTTTCATCCTCCGATGAATCCTCAACTGAAACATTTGTAGCCTATGAGGATGAAGATTTACTTACCACTGGCTTATCAGCCTGTTTCTTTTGAGAGGCTGCTGCTGGAAGTGATAAACCATAGGTGGGAAGCTGCATGTAAGGGTTAATTGTGTAACCTATCCATGGTACAAGAGTTGGAGGAATTATCTGTTCAGCTATACTGGATAAAGTCTGTGCAAACATAACCCAAGGTGGATCAACCTGCACCTGAATCTGCCTTGTATTTTGCAAGAGACCCTGGTGATAGCTAAAACAATTTGCACACAAACCATCCTGAACCAGATCCTGAGAGGGTAACACAGCTTTCAAAACAAACTTGATATTAGTGTTGGTGTTGCTGTGAGTGTATCTTCCTCGCCTTTGCCGCTCTTAGACATGATAAATAATCAACACTTTCACAGTGTACTACACAATTTGTGACTGTAATCATGTTAAGCTTTTAAAGTGACATACAATCCGACCCTATACATTGAAGATCGGAATAGAATAAACTGACAGAATATATAGTAGAGTCAGAAATCACACTAGCAGTCAATCACATGTTATACATTAGTATAATAAGCAATATGAGCACATCATCAACTACAACTACATTTCAAATATGTAGGAGAACATATTACTGAATCATGTTTAAACAGATCTACTGTGTTCAGACACATAGCGAAAGAAACAATAGTAATAGTATACAGACTTGTATGCAATAGGCACTTATCTAACTATTTGTACTCAAAACGTAGATAGAGACTTAGGCCCTCATTCCGAGATGATCGTAGCTGTGCTAGATTTAGCACAGCTACGATCATTCACACTAACATGCAGGGGGATGCCCAGCACAGGGCTAGTCTGCCCCGCATGTCAGTTCCACCCCCCCCCCCCCTGCAGAAGTGCAAAGGCATCGTACAGCGGCGATGCCTTTGCACTTCCAGAGTAGCTCCCAACCAGCGCATTTTAGCATGCTGGCCGGGAGCTACTCATTGCTCCCCAGCCCGCAGCAACTGCGTATGAAGTCACACAGCCGCTGCGGACCACTCCCTGCACGGTACGGCCATGCCTGTGTTTGCCGGACCGCGCCCATGAAACGGCGGCCAAATGCCACCCTTCTGCCCTCTTCCCACCTAGCAACCGCCTCTTCCTGTCAATCAGGCAGAGGCAATTGCAGCCCCGCTACGGCCTTTGGCCGTCTGGCATGCACCAGCGCACTAAGGCGCTGGCGCATGTGCAGTGGGTACCCTTTCACTCGGCTGCGATAAAAAGCAGCGAGCGAATGGGTCAGAATGAACCCCATAGTGCTGTATTACCCATAGAGTTACAGGGTGACTCACCCTGCTTCCAATACGTTAGTGAATGCTGAGTGGATGCAGATGCTACTAGTGGACACTGCCAATCTATCTATGAACCTATAGTGAACACAGACACTCAGTGAACACAGATGCACCAGTCACACAGCCGCCTATGCTACGACTGGGTCCCCTTCGTATACAGCATCTGAGACGGAAGCAGGAAAACAGTTCATGGCGGGAAACTCGGAGGAAACTGGTCATGAATCGGGGGAGGGGTGACCAGGAGAGCATCTGACTCCCCACTGTTGACATTAACCCTAGGGATTACGGCCTCATACTATTCCTGGAGCCTATGATCCTTAAGGCCTAGCGCTGGTGCACCCGAGGTGGCAGCTGCGTCAGTGACTGGTAGTCTCCTCTCAAAACAGTGCGGCTGTGTCAGTATTCCCTTTCTAAGTGGAACCGATGCCTTACCTTCTCCCCGTGCTCTGGCCACAGCCTGGTAACATCTGCTGGACCTGCTGGTATATCCGACACAGATGCCCACCAAAACACTGTACTCATGGGTAAGTGTTGTCGTGACCCGGAGGAGAGTTGTTGAAGACGCTTTTTATAAAGATCACTCAAGAAAAAATAGTAATACTATAAAAATAAAATAAGAAAGCTTAGGACTGTTACAAACCAGCAGCCTTCTGACCATGGTCCGGCTCCTGCCGCACCAAACAAAAAACTGATTTGCCTGAGCCAGGAGGCAATAATATATTGACGGGCCCATTGAATGCTGGGAGGCCGAAAAGCATTGACCGATTGGTACAAATCCACTGTCGCTTCATCATATCCCAATGTTATCCTGTGGATAACCTGTGGACCCTGCCAGAGAAAACAGTGAAAACCACTAAGACAGCAAAGTTCAGAACCATCACACATCCCTGAAGAGACTCTATGGGGGTCCACGTTAGCTATATATCAGACTGACATTTCTCATACTATACTCATAGAGAAACCTTTTTTGCCTCCTTCCACCATTTCTGCACCATCTGCACATGTGGAGAGCAGTACCAAGTAAAGATGGTGACGAGGACCAGAACAGAAATTGAGGATGCTTGTGTGGAGTTGGAACAGGATGAGGGGGAAATGTTTGTACTACTACCATCTGACACTGAAGATGAGGATGTTGATGATGTTGTTCATGTAAGTCATCCACCAGTATCTGCTCCATTTGTGAGGCCAAAGTTAGTAAAGGTAGGGACTTTAGCCATCTAGGCACCTTTCCCATGTTTGCGGCAAGTTTAAAGTACAAGATTATAATGCAGTTTTTTTATTTT
Organism: Pseudophryne corroboree; assembly: GCF_028390025.1. Classification (NCBI taxonomy): domain Eukaryota; kingdom Metazoa; phylum Chordata; class Amphibia; order Anura; family Myobatrachidae; genus Pseudophryne; species Pseudophryne corroboree. Next base: position 385,301,357 of record NC_086448.1, on the reverse strand, counting down.
TTTTCAAAAACTGTTTTATTATAGTTTTTTTGTCAGGTTGAATGAGTACTTATACATAATGATAGTTTTGACAGTAAATAAAGGAGATCATAACAGACAAAAACGAATACTCAGTGAGATTGGGCCACAACTGGCCAATAACAATAGTGTACAACTAGGGCTGTCTTGGCGAAGACAAGCACAGTACTAAACTGAAAAAGGGTAAGGGAAGGGATGGAAAGAGGGGGTAGGGGGTGGGGGATGGGGAGGGGGAGGGGGGGAGATGGCGCTACCAGAGTATGTGTGCACGGTGAGTAATATCATAATGAAGATAGCAACATGTGCATTAATAAAACATATTGAAGGCAAAAAAACGTAAACAAGCATCTGTAATACGGGAGTAGGTCTGAAACCACCAAGTCAGTGGAAGGAAAGAGAAAAGAGGAAGCTCTGGAGGGGAATCAATACAATTTTACCTAAGTTTGAGTGACATTGCATATTTCCTGTGACAGGATTGTGGGCGGCAAAGATCCGCTGGGGAGGGAGAGAGAGATAGATAAATATTGAAGAGGGATAGAGGAGACAGAGGAGAGACATGAGGGGGGCTGAAGCTCTGAAATTATCTGGCCATTGTCCAGGAAGTGTTTTCAAAGGACTGAGTAAACATGGCGTAGGTCGGGGGGTCTAAGGTGGTGATATAGGGGTCCCATTTCCTATGATAGCTCACAAGACCTGGGTGGTCAGGGAGCTGTACGGTCCTACGGTCTAGGTAGAGGTTTTGTAGCATAATTTTTAAAACTTCACGTAACGATGGGGCAGAACTAACAATCCAGTGTTTCAGGATTGTCTTTTTCGCAACCGTGAAGAGCATAGTGATCATGGGGAACAAGGTTTTGAGGCCCTTGACGTCATGCCATATTTTGAAGTTTATGCAGAGACACGCCAGGGGGTCGGGTTTCAGGGAGAGCGAGAAGTGGCTGTTGATAAACCCAAAAAGCTTATTCCAAAAACGCCTAATCTTGGTACAATTCCAGAGACAGTGAAAGAAATCAGCTCTTGCTCCCCTGCATTTTGGGCATCTGTCAGAGACAGTTGAGTCGATGTAGGATTGGGTACAGGGAGGGAGGTAAGCTCTGTGTATGGATTTGAGATGTACCTCTTGCAGGTAGGCTGATCCCAGGGTGGACATGGTAGAGAGAAAATGTTGGGTGACAATTTCATATGAAGGCATTTCAGGAATATCTGCCTTCCAGGAGGCAGTCAATTTTTGTATGTAAGGCGTGGCGGGGTCATTTACTATAAGAGAGTATATGTTTTTCAGTTTATAGGGGTGAGATTCCCAGTATCTGAGGACTTTTGCTAAGGGGGAAGTGGGGATAGGGATATATGACTCGAGAGGCAAGGAAGAGATATAATGTCTAGTTTGTAGGAACATGAAGAAGTGTGAGGAGGGGAGGGAGTACCTGTCTCTCAGTGTGGTGAACTGTGAAGTGTGGCCCCCAGGGTCAAATACCTGGGTAGCTGTACATAGCCCTCTCTCCCTCCAGCGGGTGAAAAGAGAGTTGTGAAGGGATGGGGTGAATGAAGGGTTTCCCCATAGTGTTACATATGGAGAGGCTGTATGGTCGCTACGCAGTTTTTTGTGAAGTTTCACCCAGCTAAGGTAAGTGTCTTTGAAGAGAGGGTGTTCCATTATGGAGGGTGGGATACAGGGTCGTTTAGAGTGTAGTAGAGCACAAGGGGAGAAGGGGTGGAAGATGGCAGAGTCCAGGGCTAAATCAGTATATGTGCTTCGTCCAAATAGCCAGTCTGCAGCGTACCAGAGAAACACCACTAAGGAATATGAGAGGAGGTCGGGGACGCCCGCTCCACCCACAGCTCGATCCATCACAAGTTTAAGGAAAGCAATTTTAGGTTTCTTCCCTTGCCACAAAAAGTGGGTCATCGCCTTCCGCAATCTGTACCCGTCTGTATCCCGTAGGCGTATCGGGAGGGATTGGATGATGTAGAATATTTTCGGGAAAATAACAGATTTAAGGACCGCGACTCTGCCCAACAGTGAGAGGGGAAAATTAAGCCATCCCTCTAATCTGGTAAGTGTATCGTTAATGACTGGGGAGAAGTTGAGATCATACATCTTAGATAGATCACAGGGTACGTTAACACCTAAGTATTTAAAATGTGACTGAGTAATCTTGAATGGGGTGGTAAGTGTGAGGGAGGAGAGGTCTGGAAGGGGGATGTTAATTGGTAGCATTTCAGATTTAGTGACATTGATTCTGTAGCCTGCCGTCTTCCCGAAATCTGAGATCAGGTGCATAATTTCAGGTATGGAGGAGAGCGGTTTAGAGATGAATAGCAGCATGTCGTCTGCAAAGAGACCGACCTTTAGTTCAATGTCACCAATATGAATGCCGTTATAAGATTTAGACTGCCTGAGGGCCAAGGCTAGGGGTTCTAGTGCAATGGCGAAGAGGAGGGGAGAGAGAGGGCAACCCTGTCTCGTGCCCCTTCCCATGGGGAAGGCTTCAGAGAGAAACCCATTGCAAGAGACATATGAGGTGGGGTTAGAGTAAAGGGCCTTGGTTGCTTGGATGAAGGAGTCTGGGAAGAGGAATTGACGCATGGTGGCATAAAGGTGAGGCCATTCAACGAGATCAAAGGCCTTTTCGGCATCCAGGGAGAGTATGGCATACCCTTCGGGGGACGCATGCTTGTTGCAAGTATGGAGGGCTGCGATCACTTTTCGTACATTTACTACAGAGTGTCTGCCCGTTATGAAACCAGTCTGGTCCGGATGGATAATGTGGGGAAGTAGTACCTTGAGGCGTTCCGCTAGTATCTTCGCCAGGAGTTTGTAGTCGAGGTTTAGTAGTGATATTGGGCGATAGGAGCCCGGGAGCGAAAGGTCTCTGCCTGGTTTAGGGAGGACTTTGATAACGGCCGAGTTGAAATGTGGGGGAGGGGAGTTCGATGTTAATATGGAGTTGAAAACCGCAACAAGGATAGGGCTGAGGCGGGTAAGCAGCAGCTTGTAAAAGTCACCGCTATAACCATCAGGGCCTGAAGCTTTGTTGAGTTTTAATTGCTTAATCGCTTTTTGGACCTCAATGGAGGTGATAGGGGCTTGGAGTGTTGAGATCATGTCAGTCCCGAGGGTGGGGTGGGGGAGGCTGTCCCAAAAAGAGGGTAGGGATCGGGTATCTGTGGTGGAAGGAAGAGTAGAGGGAGCGTCGGCGCGGGGCGTGGGGGAGTACAGCTGTTTATAAAAATTTTGCATGATGTGAGCTATTTGCTTGTTGGTTGTGGTTAACGAACCCTGGGGATTGCGTAGGGGGTGCACTGTGGATGGGGAGTAGGTTCCTCTTAGTAAGTTAGAGAGCAGACGCCCCGTTTTATTTCCGTATCTGTGAAACCTGGATCGAGAAGAGATATTTGTCACCCATTTCAGTCAGGTATTCCTCGAAGTTAGTTTTGGAGAAAAGATAGGCTTGTTTTGTAGAGGCAGATGGAGACAGTTTGTAGGTTTGGAATGCCGCAGACAGAGCATCCTGCAGTGAGAGGTAACGGGTCGAGTATCGTTTGTTAGAGGCCGCGGTGAACGAGATGATCGCCCCCCGGAGCACAGCCTTTGCCGACATCCAGAATAAAGAAGGGTCGGTTTCAATGTGCTCAGAGTTAGACGCGCTAAAGTCATCCCACGCAACCTCCAACATGGTTTTAAACGTGGAGGAGCGGTTGAGTCTGGAGGGAAACTTCCATAGTTTAGGGGAGCTCTGCTCGTCAGGGAAGTGAATTGTGGCGGAGACCAATGCATGGTCAGAGAGAGAGATGGGAGCTATATTGCAATCGGTGATGAGGGGGAACAGAACATGGGAGACAAAGAGGTAGTCTATGCGGGAAAGGGTGCCATGGGCCGCTGAAAGACAGGTGTAATCCCTATCGGTGGGGTGTAAGGCTCGCTATAAATCTACAACCTGCAATGTTTTTGAGAAGAAAGGAACGCCTACTTTAAGGAGGGATGATGGGGTTCCGCGTAACATGGATTTATCTAACAAAGCTGAGGAGACCAGGTTAAAATCTCCCCCAATTATTAAATTATCGCCCATGAAGGGTGTCAGGAGAGTCATCAATTGTCGAAAGTAGGTCCTAGAATATGGGGTGGGGGCATAGATATTGGCTAGTGTGAGTTGTTTACCCAGTATTGTGGCAGACGTTATAACGTATCGGCCTTTGGGATCAGGGGCATTGTGTGTAATCTTAAAGGGGAGAGAGCGCCGGATTAAAGTAACTACCCCACGGGCTCTGGAACTGTAAGAGGACGAAGCCATAACAGACCACCCAAACATGCCCAGCTTAGCAGTTTCCACAGTGGTCAGGTGCGTTTCTTGAAGGAATGCAACATCTACTCCGCTCTTCTGTATAAACAACAGAAGTTTTCTCCTCTTGGCCGGGGAGTTAATGCCTCCAACATTCCAAATGGCGCAGCGTAGATCAGGCATGATTCAAGGAACTAGTGGGAAATGTAAGTAGGCCGCCATAACGTAGAGCCAGCATGTTCCATCCATATCATGAATATCTGGAGAGCATTGGACAGCGCATAGGGGGAGAGGGAAAGAGAAGGGAGGGAGACTGGAAATGGAAAAAAAGGGGGGAATAGACACCAATGAGAGAAAAAGTCGGCATCCCAGGCGAAGTGCCGCTAGACTTCCTAGACTTATAAAAAGCATCAGAAAAACATTATTACGAAACATCCGGGGGGAGAGTAGGCGCCCCATTCCTCTCCCTCAGGCACTTGAGAAAGGTAGCTGAGGCTCGGAGGCCTCCACACTATTAACTGTAACAAATACAATGAAAGAAATAAGTATCGATATGAATTCCGCTACATAACATCCTGTTTCAGTATGAAGGTTGAGCATACAAAAAAGAAAAAAGCAGAAAAGGTATTGTGAAGATGTTCATATCTTTGCAGAGTAGTAAGGATAAGCTGTGATAATCCAAGAGATCATCTAGCATGCAGGTAATAACTTCAGCATATAGAGAGTAGCCAGAGGGTTTCTTTTACGTCAATCCGCAATGTCATTTATATCAGAGACTGTCGCATGAGCAAGTTCTTGAAGAAACGCCATAGCATCAAAGGGATTGGAAAAATCCTTAAAAGAAGTACCATCGTATATGCGTAGCCTTGCAGGGTACAAAAGGCCAAATTTGTGCCCTTCCGCTACGAGGCGGGAGCAAACAGGGGAAAAAGATTTTCTGGCTCTAGATAGCTCGGCAGAGTAGTCCTGAAATATATGAAGTTTGTGACCTTCCCAGGATAGTGATTTCGTCTTGTGAGATGCTGACCAGATTTCTGTTTTGTGTAAATAGTTTAAGCAGCGGAACAGGGTAACACGTGGTCTCGGCCTGTTAGGGGACGGTGTCGGTCCTACCCTATGGACCCTCTCGATAACCATGTCTTGGCAAACCGCTTCTATGCCTAGGAGTGAGGGGAGGGTGTTGCGGACAAAATGGGACAAAGCAGTCCCCTTGATAGATTCAGGGAGGCCGACCAATCTAATGTTGTTACGACGCGAGCGATTTTCTAAATCGTCGATCTTGTTCCAAAGCTGATAATTTTCATTGGTAAGGTGTTTAACTGAATGGTGTAGGTCCTCAACCTCATGGGAGACTCCAGCAATGCGTTGCTCTGTTTCAGATACCCTGTGTGTGAGTTGCTGCAGCTGACCGGTTATATCAGCCACTGCTTTAGACAATAGTGGGGACATTGTGGCTGTAATGGCGTCTACTACATCTTTATATGTAACTGGGGCATCAGAGCCCAGACTCACATGACCGCTTGTGGAGTATCCCTCTGCTGCGGGCTTCTTATGTAGAGGGAGAGCGCTCTCTGCAGCGGTGTCTCGTTTCATGTTCTCCGCAGCGTGCCTTTTCTCCTGGCGTGGAGGCTGAGGCAGCTGCGGCGGTTGCTGGGGAGACAGTGCGGGCGGCATCTGCGGTGCTGTGGATCGATCCATCCGGATCGTTGGTGAAGCCGGAGGCAGTGTGGACGACACCGGGGCCGAATGGAGGCTTAAGAGCCTTGTAAAAGGTGAGTGCCGTGGGGTGAGAGACGGAACTCAGACACGGAGCTCCTCACTCCATGAAGCCGGAACCAGAAGTCCGATTATAATGCAGTTAACACTCTCGTCATCATCCTCATTAGTGATCGGAGGTAGTTCTTCCAAAAAATTGTTTTGTGGGGGACCAAACAAGCCAAGCACTTCAGCCACAAAAGTGTCAGTCCCTGTCACTGAAGTGCTTGGTTTGTAAAACTGTACATTCACATCAGTCTTTGTGCCTAGTGGATCAAATATTTTCCAATGCCTACCACATTCAATCATTATTTTTTCATTCTTCTTTTATTGTATTTTTGTCGCTAGCCCTCACCTCACAAAGACTATTTATTCATTCACACCAGTCTCTTCCCTATAGGACCATACAGTTGTCGATACCTACCACAATCAATCAATATTTTTTATTCTTCTTTTATTGTCCTTTTGCCACTAGGACTCACAGAAAATTGCTCATTCACATCAGTCTCTGCACCTAGTGGACCATACAGTTGCCAATGCCTACCACAATCAATCAATTTTTTTTATTCTTATTTTATTGTCTTTTTGGCGCTATGCCTCATAGACAATAGTACATTTGCATCAGTCTCTCCCTAGTGGACCATACAGTTGCCAATGCCTACCATAATCTGAATTAATGAATCAATATTTTTTTTGTTCTTCTTCACCGCTGTGAGATGTCATTTGTGAAAAAGTAAAAAATAAATAGTCTTTTTGATTGACAACTTGTGTATGTTAAGTTCATCAATATGGATAACATGGGCCATACAGTTGCCTACCATAATCAATTAATCAATCAATATTTTTTAATTCTACTTTTATTGTATTTTTACGGCTAGGCTTTTATTGTATTTTAGCTTTTATTGTATTTTTACAGATAGGCCTCAACTCACAGAGAATATGAACCATACTGTTGTCCTCCCCAGTCAATCAATCAATCAATCAATCAATCATTTTTTGACTATTCTTTTATTGTCTTTTTGCCACTAGACCTCACCTCACAGAGAATAAGGACCATAGATTTGCCCATGCCTACCACAATCAATCTTTTTTATATTCTATTATTGTCATATTGCTGCTAGGCCTCATCTCACAGACTATTCATTCACATCAGTCTCTTTCCTTGTGGACCATACAGTTGCTAATGCCTACAAGAATCAAGAAATCTTTTTTTTATTCTTCTCTTATTGACATAATAAACATAATCAATTAATCTATATATATTTTTTTTTATTAATTTATTGTCTTTTTGCTGCTTGTCATCACGTCAGTGTCACTTAGCTAATCAGTCGGTAAGCTTGGTGCAGCCTTTGGCCTAAACTGGATGAAAACAATATTGTAAACTGTGAAGTGGTTAAAACTGAGTGGAAATAACTAGAAATTAATGTTATTGAGGATAATAATACTCTAGTGATAAAAAAAAGGCCCAAATTCTGTAATTTTAGTTTTTTATTTTTATTTTAGAGAAAATTCAAAACCAAAACTATAACTGGACACTAAATTAGAACCAAAACCTGCAAAGTATGCACAGTTTATTATATTAGTTTATAGTATATAGGGCATAGACTATTATTAGGCTAAAGGGGGGTATATATTAATATTATGTGTGGTGAGAGGGGTGGTCTCTCACCTGAAAAGTCCACATTCTAGCGATATCATCTCCTTACAAAGGAGAGGTAAACAAGATAGGCAGATTCTGCAGCTGCAGTAGAAGTTTGTAATTCCAGGGTTTCTGGGCTCCACAACTGAAAATGGAAATATGGAATTTTGGGTTGTCCCGGTCACCCAGAGCCAGCAGGAAATTAGCAGCAAAGGGGGAGTTTAAAAACACTCAATCACCTAATCTTCAATTAACTGATGCCTGCTAGAGGCCAGTTAGTAGGGATGTGACTGTCGTACCAGGGACCAAAGGCTATGCTGGGACCTTTTATGTTCATTTACTTATTTTCTGTATGTAACTATATTTTCAGGCCTAATCTTAGGCATGCTGTACTTCAGTGTCTGCTGACAGTAAAAAGATATTGTGTATTCATTGGAAGTCTGTCTACTGAGGTCTTATTTCAAGTAACCGTTTTACATATTATTATAGTTGTTATTAGTAAAATAGTAATTATACTGTATGTACTGCCTTTAGTATAATAACAAATAAACAAATAAATAAGTCTAATAAACATCATCATCATCTGTCCCTTTTGTTTAGCATGTGTGTACTATTCAGTAAAATAAAAAAAATTATAGTTTACTTTTATATTTTTATTTATAGTTCTAAAATTACTTCACTTATTTCTTTCTGTTTTTTGAACTAGTCAAAATAAAATTATACCAAAAAAAGTTGGTAGTAATACTTAATATTGAGCACGTTCAGAAAAAAAGTACTGAATACTCATAAAACCACTCTGCCTCTCTAATCCAGCTTTGAACAACTAGGGATGGATATTGACCATCAATGATTGATTTACCATTGATGGTTAGATGAATGTTTTACCAATGATGGCCAGCCATCATGTTATAATATCAATGGCTGATCCTGATGTTGAATCACAAATATGTTTTGTGCGGGGATCAAATGCTCATGTGGAAAACAAATCATTGATATCTCCCCATCAATGGCTTTTGTCATATTTTTGAAAATCAATGGTCAACACTTCTCACAACCGTATCACAATTAGGGCTTGATTCAGAATTGCACACAATGCCACTGTTAACATAGGGTGATTTCTTGCATCTGCTCATGTGTGAAAATTCTTAAAAATGGCAAATTGTTGCAATTGAGATACATGGGGTGGTATTCAAATGAAATATTATGCCCAATCTCCTTTCTAAAGTGATCCCCGTTATTGCGCATATTGCGGTCATAGTAATCAGGTTTAGCTGCATAAAGGGTTGGGCATCCTCGCTACCCCAGGGGTAGCGAGCTGAAATAATTATACCACTCCCATTAGTAGAAACAGATAGGATGTGGAAAGGGGTGAAAAGAATTGAATACCGCCCATGGTATCAGATATGTTGTGAAAAAGATGGGAGTTTCTGGGCAGTGACTGGGAGGTGGCTAGAAATGCATTAAAAATAGTCCATTTAAAGGCTGTGTTAGGTTAATGTCATAGGCATATCAGTGAAAGTGGCTCAGACATACCACTGCAGACATAAGAGACCATAGTCAGACAAACTACATCCGCCATAAGGCTGGTGCAACTTTCAATGGTGCGAAACAACAATCGTGATTACTACATGTACAGATGCTGTAAGTGGGCATCTCAGTCCTTGCATATTCGGCACACATGCTTGTACACGAGGGGAAGGAGTTTGGCTCAGATTTATCAAGCCTTGGAAAGTGATAAATTGTACAGTGATAAAGTACTAACCGATCAGCTTCTAACTAATTTTTCAAACACAGCCTCTAACATGGCAGTTAGGAGCCGATTGGTTGGTACTTTATCACTGTGCAATTTATCACTCTCCAAGGCTTGATAAATCTGGACCTTTGTTATGGTATCACAGATGGCCGACCACCAATAGACGCTACTGCGTGTGCCTCTGTGTCCAGCTCTAAATCAGGCTCACAGAAGGAAATGCCCAGTCTTTTATAAAGTTTATGAGGTAAAAATTATGTCGTTTGAGTTATCAATTAGAAAAATGGAAAGAACAGAAGATAGTTTTAGCGAAAACAAATTTTCATGAAACCTCCAGCAGATTTGCTCATTACTATATATTAGAGATGTGCGGCTGGCACTTTTCGTGTTTTGTGTTTGGGTTTTGGTTCTTATTCCACTTTCGTGTTTTGATTTTGGCTTGGTTTTGCCTAAACCACCCTTTCGTGTTTTGGTTTTGTATCTGGATGATTTTTGAAAAAAACATAAAAGCAGCTAAAATCACATCATTTGTGGGTAATTTTGATCCTATGGTATTATTTACCTCAATAACATTCATTTCCACTCATTTCTAATCTATTCTGAACACCTCACAATATTGTTTTTAGGCCTAAAAGTTGCACTGAGGTCACTGTATGACTAAGCTAAGCGACACAAGTGTGCGGCACAATCAACTAGGCCCCAAACAGCACCTCATGCAAAGATGTAGAAGAGGTGCAATGAGGTAGCTGTATGACTAAGAAAAGCAACACAAACAATTGGCCCATCTAGGAGTGGCACTGCAGTGGCAGACAGGAAGACAGATATAAAAAAGGCCCCAAACAGCATCTCATGCAAAGATGTAGAAGAGGTGCAATGAGGTAGCTGTATGACTAAGCTAAGCGACACAAACACTTTCCACTGCAATTATACAGCAATATCACTGGAATTATATGGCATTATCACTGGAATTATATGGCAGTACCACTGGACATATACGGAAGTGTCAGACAGGATGGCACTTAAAAAAAAATAGTCCCCAAACAGCACATGGTGCAAAGAAGAAAAATAGGTGCAAGATGGAATTGTCCTTGGGCCCTCCCACCCACCCTTATGTTGTATAAACAGGACATGCACACGTTAACAAACCAATCATTTCAGCGACAGGGTCTGCCACACGACTGTGGCTGAAATGACTGGTTTGTTTGGGCCCCCATCAAAAAAGAAGCAATCAATCTCTCCTTGCACAAACTGGCTCTACAGAGGCAAGATGTCGACCTCATCCTCATCCTCCGATTCCTCACCCCTTTCAGTGTGTACATCCCCCTCCTCACAGAGTAATAATTCGTCCCAACTGGAATCCACCATCACAGGTCCCTATGTACTTTCCGGAGACAAATGCTGGTCAAGGCCTTCCCGGAGGAATTTATAATTAATTTTGATGAACATCATCATTTTGTGGAAGTAACCTCCTACATCAATTGCTGACAAGGTTACCGGCTGCACTAAACACTCTTTCAGAGTACACAGTGAAGGGAGGGGGGGCCACATAAGTAAAATAAAGCTAGTTTGTGCAAGGGCATCCAAATTGCCTCTTTTTCCTGCCAGTATACATAGAGACTGTCTGACATGCATACTTGGATGCTGTCACTCATATAATCCTTCACCATTCTTTCAATGGTGACAGAATCATATGCAGTGACAGTAGACATGTCAGTAATCATTGGCAGGTCCTTCAGTCCGGACCAGATGTCAGATTTCACTCCTGACTGCCCTGCATCACTGCCAGAGGGAGGGCTAGGAAATCTTATTCTTTTCCTTGCAGTCCCAGTGGCGTGAGAAATTGAAGGAGGAGCTGTTGACGGGTCATATTCCACTTGAGTTGACAAATTAATCACCAGCAGGTCTTTGCACCTCTGCACACTTGTGTCTGCCGGACAGAGAGATACAATATAGGCTTTAAACCTAGGATCGAGCATGGTGGCCAAAATGTAGTGCTCTACTTTCAACAGATTGACCACCCTTGAATCCTGGCAAAGCGAATGAAGGGCTCCATCCACAAGTCCCACATACTTAGCGGAATCGCTCCGTCTTAGCTTGTCCTTCAATTTCTCCAGCTGCTTCTGCAAAAGCCTGATGAGGGAAATGACCTGACTCAAGCTGGCAGTGTCTGAACTGACTTCCCGTGTGGCAAGTTCAAAGGGTTGGAGAACCTTGCACAAGATGGAAATCATTCTCCACTATGCTTGAGTCAGATGCATTCCCACTCCTTTGCCTATATCGAAGGTGGATGTACAGGCTTAAATGGCTTTTTGCTGCTCCTCCATCCTCTGAAGCATATAGAGTGTTGAATTCCACCTCGTTACCACCTCTTGCTTCAGTTGATGGCAGGGCAGGTACAGGAGTGTTTGCTGGTGCTCCACTCCTTGGCAGCAAGTGGCAGAATGTTGAAAGTGGCCCGCAATTTTTCAGGCCACCGACAGCATCTCCTGTAGACCCCTGTCATTTTTCAAAAAAAATCTGCACCACCAAATTAATTGTATGTGCAAAACATGGGACATGCTGGAATTTGCCTAGTTGTAATGCACGCACAATATTGGTGGCATTGTCCGATATCACAAATCCCCAGGAGAGTCTAAGTGGGGTAAGCCAATGAGCGATGATGTCCCTCAGTTTCCGTAAGAGGTTGTCAGTGGTGTGCCTCATACGGAAAACGGTGATACAGAGCATAACCTGCCTAGAAACGAGATTGGATTTGCGAGATGCAGCTACGGCACGCTGCTGTTGTTTTTGTGGGAGGCAATACATCTGTGGGCTGTCACAGTCATATAGTCCTTAGTCTGCCCTGTTCCACTTGTCCACATGTCCGTGGTTAAGTGGACACTGGATACAACTGCATTTTTTAGGACACTGGCAACACTTTTTCTGACATATCTGTACATTCTCGGTATCGCCTGCCTAGTGAAGTGGAATCTAGATGGGATTTGGTACCAGGGACACAATACCTCCATGAATTGTCTAAATCCCACTACACTAATGGCGGATACCGGACGCACGTCTAACACCAACATAAGTGTCAAGGCCTCAGATATCCGCTTTGCAACAGGATGACTGCTGTCATATTTCATCTTCCTCACAAAGGACTGTTGGACAGTCAATTGCTTACTGGAAGTAGTACAAGTGGTCTTCCGACTTCCCCCCTGGGAGGACGATTGACTCTCAGCAGCAACAACAGCAGCGGCAGCAACAGCAGGCATACTACTCAAGGATCCTCCAGAGGAATCCCGGTTTGGAGAGGACTCCTCAGTCTAGCCAGTGGCATGGCATGTAGGACTACTGACGTTCCTGACTGAGGAGGAAGTTGACGTTGACGGAGTTGGTGGTGTGGCTTGCAGGAGCTTGGGTACATGAGGAAGAAGGGATTTATGTGTCAGTGGACTGCTTACACTCTTACCCAAAGTTTCACAACTTGACACTGACTTCTGATGAATGCACTGCAGGTGACATACAAATGGAGGATGTTCCTAGGTGGTTAACATCCTTACCCCTACTTATTACAGTTTGACAGAGGCAACACACGGCTTGACACCTTTTGTCCGGATTTGTGGAGAAATAATTCCACAATGAAGAGGTGGATTTTTGGGTATTTTGCCTAAGCATCACAATGGGCTTATTCATCCCACGGACAACAGGTGTCTCCCCAGTGCCTGATTTAAACAAACCACATCGCCATCAGAATCCTCATCGTCAACTTCCTCCTCAGCACCAGCAACACCCATATCCTCATCCTTGTGTACTTCAACAGTGACATCTTCAATGTGAATATCAGAAACTGGACAGTGGGTGCTGCTTCCAGCACTTGCAGGGGGCATGCAAATGTGGATTTATATTTATATAAATATTTATATTTATATTTTATATTTATATGGATTTATATGGAATTATGTGTCAGGATCACTTAAATTATATGGCAGGATCACTGGAATTATATGGCAGGATCACTGGAATTATACAGCAGGATTACTGTAATTATACGTCAGGATTACTAGAATTATACACCAATATCACTGGAATTATACGGCAGGATTACTGAAATTATACGGCAGGAATACTGGAATTATACGCAAGTACCACTAGAATTATATGGCAGGATTATTGTAATTATATGGCAGTATTACTGGAATTATACGTCAGTACCACTGGAATTATATGGCAGGATTACTGGAGTTATATGCCAGTACCACTGGATTTTTTATGGCAGGATTACTGGAATTATATGGCAGGATTACTGGAATTATACGCCAGTACCACTGGAATTATATGTCAGGATTACTGGAATTATAAGGCAGGATTACTGTAATTATACGCCAATACCACTGGTATTATACGGCAGGATTACTGGAATTATATGGCAGGATTACTTTAATTATACTGCAGGTTTACTGGAATTATACACCAGTACCATTGGAATTATACTACATGATTACTGAAATTATATGACGGTACCACTGGAATGATACAACAGGATTACTGGAATTATATGGCAGGATTACTGGAATTATGCGTCAGAATTACTGGAATTATACGCCAATAGCACTGGAATTATACGGCAGGATTACTGTAATTATATGGCAGGATTACTGTAATTATACGCCAGTACCACTGTAATGATATGGCAGGATTACTGTAATTATACGTAAAGTACCACAGTAATTTGCGGCAGGATTACTGTAATTACACGGCAAGATTACTGGACTTGTACGCCAGTACCACTGTACTTATACGACAGGATTACTGTAATTTTACGGCATGATTACTGGAATTATATGCCAGTTCCACTTGAAATATATAGCAGTACCACTGTAATTATACGGCAAGATTACTGTCATTATACAGCAGGATTACTGGTATTATACACCAGTACCACAGAAATTATACGGCAGGATTACTGTAATTATACATCAGGATTACTGGAATTATGCGACAGTGCCACTGGAATTATTTGGCAGAATTACTGTAATTATACAGCAGCATTACTGACATTATATAGCAGGATGACTGGAATTATATGCAAGTACCACGGGAATTATATGGCAGGATTTCTGGAATTATAAAACAGGATTACTGGTATTATATGCCAGTACACTGGAATTAGACGGCAGGATTACTGGAATTATATGGCAGTAACATTGGAATTATATGGCAGGATTACTTGAATTATACGCCAGTACCACAAATTATATGGCAGGATTACTGGAATTATAAAACAGTACCACTGTATTTTGCGGCAAGATTACTGGAAATATAAAGCAGGATTACTGAAATTATATGCCAGTACCACTGGAAATATACAGCAGGATTACTGGAATTATTTGTCAGGATTACTGGAATTATATGGCAGAATTACTGGTATTATACGCCAGTACCACAGTAATTTTTGGCAGGATTACTGTAATTATACGCCAGTACCACTGTAATTATAAGGCAGGATTACTGTAATTATATGGCAGAATTACTGGTATTATACGCCAGTACCACTGTAATTATACGGCAGGATTACTGTAATTATATACGCCAGTACCACAGTAATTTTTGGCAGGATTACTGTAAGTATACGGCAGGATTACTGGAATTACACAGCATTACCACTGTAATTATATGTCAGGATTACTGTAATTATACATCAGGATTACTGGTATTATACGCCAGTACCACTGGAATTATACGGCAGGATTACTGTAATTATACAGCAGTATTACTTGAATTATAAAGCAGGATTACTGGAATTATATGACAGTACCATTGGATTTATATGGCAGGATTACTGTTATTATACGGCAGGATTACTGAAATTATACAGCAGGATTACTGGAATTATACGGCAGAATTACTGGTATTATACGCCAGTACCACTGAAATAATACGGCAGGATTACTGTAATTATAGGGCAGGATAAATGGAATAATACGCCAGTACCACGGGAATTATGTGGCAGGATTTCTGGAATTATAAAGCAGGATTATTGGTATTATATGCCAGTACACTGGAATTAGACGTCAGGATTACTGGAATTATACGGCAGTAACATTGGAATTATATGGCAAGATTACTTGAATTATACGCCAGTACCACAAATTATATGGCAGGATTACTGGAATTATAAAACAGTACCACTGTATTTTGCGGCAGGATTACTGGAAATATAAGGCAGGATTACTGAAATTATATGCCAGTACCACTGGAAATATACAGCAGGATTACTGTAATTATATGGCAGGATTACTGGAATTATATGGCAGGATTACTGGAATTAGATGCCAGTACCACTGTAATTATAAGGCAGGATTACTGTAATTATATGGCAGAATTACTGGTATTATACGCCAGTACCACTGTAATTATACGGCGGGATTACTGTAATTATATACGCCAGTACCACAGTAATTTTTGGCAGGATTACTGTAAGTATACGGCAGGATTACTGGAATTACACAGCATTACCACTGTAATTATATGTCAGGATTACTGTAATTATACGTCAGGATTACTGGTATTATACGCCAGTACCACTGGAATTATACGGCAGGATTACTGTAATTATACAGCAGTATTACTTGAATTATAAAGCAAGATTACTGGAATTATATGGCAGTACCATTGGATTTATATGGCAGGATTACTGTTATTATACGGCAGGATTACTGAAATTATACAGCAGGATTACTGGAATTATACGGCAGGATTACTGATATTATACGCCAGTACCACTGAAATAAAACGGCAGGATTACTGGAATTATACGGCAGGATAAATGGAATAATACGCCAGTACCACTGGAATTATATGGCAGGATTACTGGAATTATACGACAGCACCACTGGAATTATATGGCAGGATTACTGGAATTATACGCCAGTACCACTGTAATTATACGGCAAGATTACTGTAATTATACAACAGCATTACTGGTATTATACACAGGTACAATAGAAATTATACGGCAGGATTACCGTAATTATACGGCAGGATTACTGTAATTATACATCAGGATTACTGGAATTATACGACAGTGCCACTGGAATTATTTGGCAGAATTACTGTAATTATACAGCAGGATTACTGAAATTATACAGCAAGATGACTGGAATTATACGCAAGTACCACTGGAATTATATGGCAGGATTTCTGGAATTATAAAGCAGGATTATTGGTATTATATGCCAGTACACTGGAATTAGATGGCAGGATTACTGGAATTATACGGCAGTAACATTGGAATTATATGGAAGGATTACTTGAATTATATGACAGTACCACAGATTTTATGGCAGGATTACTGGAATTATAAAACAGTACCACTGTATTTTGCGGCAGGATTACTGGAAATATAAGGCAGGATTACTGAAATTATATGCCAGTACCACTGGAAATATACAGCAGGATTACTGGAATTATATGGCAGGGTTTCTGGAATTATACGGCAGGATTACTGGAATTAGATGCCAGTACCACTGTAATTTTAAGGCAAGATTACTGTAATTATATGGCAGAATTACTGGTATTATACGCCAGTACCACTGTAATTATACGGCAGTATTACTGTAATTATACGCCAGTACCACAGTAATGTTTGGCAGGACTACTATAAGTATACAGCAGGATTACTGGAATTACACAGCATTACCACTGTAATTATATGTCAGGATTACTGTAATTATGCGTCAGGATTAATGGAATTATATGCCAGTACCATTGGATTTATATGGCAGGATTACTGTTATTATACGGCAGGATTACTGAAATTATACAGCAGGATTACTGGAATTATACGGCAGGATTACTGGTATTATACGCCAGTACCACTGAAATAATATGGCAGGATTACTGGAATTATACGCCAGCACCACTGGAATTATATGGCAGGATTTACTGGAATTATACGCCAGTACCACTGGAATTTGTGGCAGGATTAATGGAATTATATGGCAGTATTACTGGAATTATACACCAGTACCACTGGAATTATACAGCAGGATTACTGTAATTATACGCTGGGTTACTGTAATTATACGCCAGTACCACTAGAATTATATGGCAGGATTACTGTAATTATACGCCAGTCCCACAGTAATTTGCAGAAGGATTACTGGAATTATACAGCAGGATTACTGTAATTATACGCCAGTATCACTGTAATTATGCGGCAGGATTACTGTAATTATACGTCAGGATTACTGTAATTATACGCCAGTACCACTGGAATTATAATGCAGGATTACAGCAATTATACGTCAGGATCACTTAAATATATGCCAGTACCACTGGACTAATACGGCAGGATTACTGGAATTACATGGCATGATTACTGGAATTATATGACAGTACCACTGTAATTATACGGCAGGATTACTGTAATTATACGGCATGATTACTGGAATTATATGCCAGTTCCACTGGAAATATATAGCAGGATCACTGGAATTATAGGGCAGGATTACTGGAATTATGCGCCAGTACCACTGTAATTATACGGCAGGATTACTGTCATTATACAACAGGATTACTGGTATTATACGCCAGTACCACTGAAATTATACGGCAGGATTACTGTAATTATACGGCAGGATTACTGTAATTATACGTGAAGATTACTGGAATTATACGACAGTGCCGCTGGAATTATTTGGCAGAATTACTGTCATTATACAGCAGGATGAGTGGAATTATACGCAAGTACCACTGGATTACAGCAGGATTACTGTAATTATATGGCAGAATTACTGGAATTATATGGCAGGATTACTGGAATTATACGGCAGTAACATTGGAATTATATGGCAGGATTACTGGAATTATACGCCAGTACCACTGAAATATTATGGCAGGATTACTGGAATTATACAACAGTACCACTGTATTTTGCGGCAGGATTACTGGAAATATAAGGCTGGATTACTGAAATTATACACCAGTACCACTGGAAATATACAGCAGGATCACTGGAATTAAATTGCAGGATTACTGGAATTATACGGCAGGATTACTGGAATTAAACGCCAGTACCACTGTAATTATACAGCAGGATTACTGTATTTATACGCCAGTACTACAGTAATTTTCGGCAGGATTACTGTAAGTATATGGCAGCATTACTAGAATTACACTGCAGTACAACTGTAATTATACGTCAGGATTACTGTAATTATATGTCAGGATTACTGGTATTATACGCCAGTATCACTGGAATTATACTGCAGGATTACTGTAATTATACGGCAGTATTACTGGAATTATATGGCAGGATTACTGGAATTATACGCCAGTACCATTGGATTTATATGGCAGGATTACTGGAATTATACGGCAGGATTACTGGTATTATACGCCAGTACCACTGAAATAATATGGCAGGATTACAGGAATTATACGGCAGGATAACTGGAATAATACACCAGTACCACTGGAATTATATGGCAGAATTACTGGAATTATACACCAGCACCACTGGAATTATATGGCAGGATTACTGGAATTATACACCAGTACCACTGGAATTATACAGCAGGATTACTGGAATTATACGATGGATTACTGTAATTATACGCCAGTACCACTGGAATTATATGGCAGGATTACTGTAATTATACGCCAGTCCCACAGTAATTTGCAGAAGGATTACTGGAATTATACAGCAGGATTACTGTAATTATACGCCAGTACCACTGTAATTTGTGGCAGGATTACTGTAATTATACGTCAGGATTACTGTAATTATACGCCAGTACCACTGGAATTATAATGCAGGATTACTGCAATTATACATCAGGATCACTTGAAATATATGCCAGTACCACTGTAATTATACGGCAGGATTACTGAAATTACACGACATGATTACTGGAATTATATGCCAGTTCCACTGGAAATATATAGCAGGATCACTGGAATTATACGGCAGGATTACTGGAATTATGCGCCAGTACCACTGTAATTATACAGCAGGATTACTGTAATTATACGCCAGTACCACTGGAATTATAATGCAGGATTACTGCAATTATACGTCAGGATCACTGTAATTATACGTGAGGATTACTGGAATTATACGACAGTGCCACTGGAAATATTTGGCAGAATTACTGTCATTATACAGCAGGATTACTGAAATTATACAGCAGGATGAGTGGAATTATACGCAAGTACCACTGGAATTATATGGCAGGATTTCTGGAATTATAAAGCAGGATTACTGGTATTATATGCCAGTACACTGGAATTAGACAGCAGGATTACTGTAATTATATGGCAGAATTACTGGAATTATATGGCAGAATTACTGGAATTATACGGCAGTAACATTGGAATTATATGGCAGGATTACTGGAACTATACGCCAGTACCACTGAAATAATATGGCAGGATTACTGGAATTATACTACAGTACCACTGTATTTTGTGGCAGGATTACTGGAAATATAAGGCTGGATTACTGAAATTATACGCCAGTACCACTGGAAATATACAGCAGGATCATTGGAATTAAATTGCAGGATTACTGTAATTATACGCCAGTACCACTGTAATTATACGGCAGGATTACTGTAATTATACGCCAGTACTACAGTAATTTTCGGCAAAATTACTGTAAGTATATGGCAGCATTACTGGAATTACACTGCAGTACCACTGTAATTATACGTCAGGATTACTGTAATTATACGTCAGGATTACTGGTATTATACGCCAGTACCACTGGAATTATACT
Organism: Pseudophryne corroboree; assembly: GCF_028390025.1. NCBI lineage: Eukaryota > Metazoa > Chordata > Amphibia > Anura > Myobatrachidae > Pseudophryne > Pseudophryne corroboree. Next base: position 385,281,153 of record NC_086448.1, on the reverse strand, counting down.
GCAGGATTACTGTAATTATACGGCAGTACTACTGGAATTATATTGCAGGATTACTGGAATTATACGCCAGTACCACTGGATTTATATGGCAGGATTACTGTAATTATACGGCAGGATTACTGGAATAATATGGCAGGATTACTGGAATTATACACCAGTACCACTGGAATTATATGTCAGGATTTCTAGAATTATACATCAGCACCACTGTAATTATATGGAAGGATTACTGGAATTACACGCCAGTACCACTGGAATTTGTGGCAGGATTAATGGAATTATACGGCAGGATTACTGGAATTATACGCCTGTACCACTGGAATTATATGGCAGGATTACTGTAATTATACACCAGTACCACTAGGATTATACAACAGGATTACTGTAATTACACAGCAGGATTACTGTAATTATACGCCAGTACCACTAGAATTATATGGCAGTATTACTGTAATTATATGCCAGTACAAAAGTAATTTGCGAAAGGATTCCTGGAATTATATGGCAGGATTACTGTAATTATACGCCAGTACCACTGTAATTATACGGCAGGATTACTGTAATTATACGCCAGGATTACTATAATTATACGCCAGTACCACTGGAATTATACTGCAGGATTACTGCAATTATACGTCAGGATTACTTGAAATATATGCCAGTACCACTGGAATTATACGGCAGGATTACTGTAATTACATGGCATGATTACTGGAATTATATGTCAGTACCACTGTAATTATACAGTAGGATAAATGTAATTATACGGCATGATTACTGGAATTATACGTTAGTACCACTGGAATTATACAGCAGGATTACTGTAATTATACGTCAGTATCACTGTAATTATACGGCAGGATTACTGGAATTATATGACAGGATTACTGGAATTATCCGCCAGTACCACTTTAATTATATGGCAGGATTACTGTAATTATACGGCAGGATTACTGGTATTATACGTCAGTACCACTGTAATTATACAGCAGGATTACTGGAATTATACACCAGTACCACTGGAATTAAATGGCAGGATTACTGGAATTATACGTCAGTACCACTGGATTTATATGGCAGGATTACTGGAATTATACGCCAGTACCACTGGATTTATATGACAGGATCACTGGAATTATATGGCAGGATTAATGGAATTATACGTTTGTACCAACTTGCAAAGATGAGAATGTCATCGAGATAGACTACCACATGACGATAGAGAATATCCCTGAACATCTCGTTCACGAAGTGCTGGAATACAGCTGGAGCGTTGCTGAGCCCAAAAGGCATGACGAGGTACTCATAATGTCCGTCACGAGTATTAAAAGCGGTTTTCCGTTCGTCACCCTTCCGGATTCGAATTAAGTTGTAGGCACCCCTCAAATCTAGCTTCGTGAATATGGTGGCTCCACTGACGCGGTCAAATAACTCGGTGATAAGCGGCAGAGGGTACCAGTCTTTCACCGTGATGTCGTTCAGGCCTCGATAATCAATACAAGGCCACAGGCCGCCATCCTTTTTCTTCATGAAGAAGCTTGCGCCAGCCGGAGAGGAAGAAGGCCAGATAAATCCCTTCGCCAGATTTTCCTTAATGTATTCTTCCATAGAATGAGTCTCAGGCAACGACAAGGGATACGTGCGTCCTCGAGGTGGAGCCTTCCCTGGGATGACATCAATAGGACAGTCCCATTCTCTATGAGGGGAAGGATGTCCGCAGAGGATTTGCTGAAAACATCTGTGTAGTCTTGATAAGGTGGAGGTGGAACATCGGAAGACTTGGAGGAAGACGTGCAAACGGGAAGCACTTTAGACAAACAAGTCTCAGAGCAGGAGGGACCCCATGCCAGGATATGGGTAGTCCTCCAGTCAACTTGAGGATTGTGAAGACAGAGCCATGGGAGGCCCAGAACCACGGTATGAGTGGCCTTTGGAATCACTAGGAATGAAATCAGTTCTGAATGCAAGGCTCCTACCTTCAGACGGATAGGTAGAGTCTTGGACGTAACAACTGCATTGGAAATCCTACTACCGTCCACGGCAGTCAAGGATATGGGAGATGCCAATTGCTCAGTGGGTAGGGACCACTGCTTGACATATCTCTCAGTCATAAAGTTTCCGCCTGCCCCGGAGTCCAACAAGGCTAAAAGATTCCTGGTACGCTGGCCCACTTGAAGCGAGACTGAAAGATTGCAATCACTAGAAGATGGAGAGGAGGACATTACTCCTAGCCAACCCTCTCCTTGGCGGACTAGCACTTGGAGTTTCCCGGACGCTCAGGACAAGAGTTGACGACATGGGAAGGTGCAGCACAATACAGGCAGAGACGTTTAGAGAGGCGTCTTCTTCGCTCTGCTGGGGATAAACGATAATTACCTATCTGCATTGGTTCGTCCTTAGGCAGAGACGGCTGACGAGGAGGAGGAGTAGAGGTCTTTGAGGATGTTGACCTGCCTCGCTCATTAGCCCTTTCACAGAACCGTAGGTCAACTTTAGTGCAAAGCGATATGAGCTCGTTCAACTTGGAAGGTAAGTCTCTGGTAGCAAGCTCATCTTTAATACGTTCAGATAAACCTTGCCAGAAGGCTGCATAGAGAGCGTCATCATTCCAGGAAATTTCGGAAGCCAAGGTCTGAAATTTAACCAAATACTGGCCGACAGTTCGTGTCCCCTAACAAAGCCGGAGGATTTCAGAAGAGGCAGATGTCACACAGCCTGGCTCGTCGAAGATGCGCCTAAAAGTTTCCACGAAGTCAGAATAGGAGGACAACAGAGGATCTGATCTCTCCCATAGAGGTGATGCCCAGTCGAGGGCGGAGCCACTGAGAAGGGAGATAACATAGGCAACTTTGGTGCAGTCTGTGAGAAAACTGCCAGGGTGTAACTCCAAGTGAATCTCAAACTGGTTTAGGAATCCCCTGCAGGCTTTTGGAGACCCGTCGAACTTAGTAGGAATCGGCAAGTGGAGACGTGGAGCAGAGATGTGCATGGCGGGTGGGGACACCACCGTAGGTACTGCAGTCGACACACTGGACGCCCCTGACCCACGAAGGGTCGCTTGAATTTCATCCAGCCGGGAGGAAAGGTCCTTGAGACAGCGGATGACATGGCCTTGGGCGGCCTCCTGATGTTCAAGGCGGACCGCCAGTTCTTGCATAGGCCTCAACGCTTGGACTTGTTCTCCAACCGGCTCCATTAGGTCAGTGCTTACTGTCACAACTGAGGGTTGGTGTCGGCTATGGGAAGCCTCAGTTGTAAGGGCTGAGGTGTATGTAAACTTGGGTGGTGAGATAGGACCCCTAGACATACGTGTGGACTTGCGGCACCAGGCCCGAAGGCGTGACCACGACAACAGAGGACAAGTTTAAAAGGTTTATTGAAACTCTGCTCACACGTATATGTCGGCAGTTGGCAATATGTACACTGAATATAAGTCACAGTTCTCAGGAGTGCATACAGGCAGTATTTAGGTGTGGTATAACGTAGGAACAGTCTTTAAGGACTTGGAGATGGTATGTCCTTACCAACACCTATGCATTAGGTAGCAGATGGAAAGCGGAAGCTGGTGACTGTAAACTGCTGGGTGTTACCAGATGGGACTGGTCTAACAGGAGACCTGAGTGGTTAGTGCAGGAGCGCACTAATGTAGCTTGAGAGCGAAGAATATGTTGGAGATGCTTGAGTGCGCAGATTACTAATACTGAGACAGGGCACCGCTGGAAGCTGGAATGCTGAGAGCCGGTGTGCAAGTAATCTGTTCAAACGCAGGGTGCAATATTAGGATGCTGCGGAGTCAGGCTGCACTGTGAGGATAGGAATGGTGCCAGTCTCTAGTGGAGTTTTGCAGATGGCAATCAACACAAACAGGAGAGAATGCTATCACTGGGATGACCATTGAAGCACTGACAACTTCCCAGCCAAGGAACAGGATCATTTATACCTGCTGGGAAGCAGGTATTGGCTGGGAAATTAACCAGAGACCAGAGTACAGCTGCTGGGTAATCAGGCTGAGAGCAGAGTGCAGCTGATAGGCTTTAAGGTAACATGTGATTAGGAAAACAGGGCTGCGCCCATGTTAGCTTTTGGAGGGAAAGTCTGTTTGTAACCTGCATGTGAAACGTAACCCTGATGCTGCTAGAATCACAGTGAGGAGACCTGAGACAGTGGGATGCAGCATGCTGCACGCAGACAGTACAGATGGAATCCGGGCTTGGAATCCTGGGACAGTCTCAGGAGGCATTTAGAAGGTAAATATTGATGAGAAATTACCCGGATCGTGACAAAAGCAACAATCAGGATATTAGTATGAGTACACAAACTGTGGACAAAGTACACAACCAGCGTAAAAGTACACACACTTGTGAAATAAATCCCGGTGTATGTGACTGTAACACAATAACATATCCATATATCAATAAGTAATGTGTACACTGCATACCTCCCAACGTGACCCTCTCCAGGAGGGACGGAATGCTCTGTTCCTGGACTTTTCTCCTAATGTATGATTGCCCTCACCTGTGGTGAAACACCTTTCTTGCCCATTCACCTGTTCAGCACAGGTGCTGGCAATCATACATTAGGTGAAAAGTCCAGGAACAGAGCATTCTGTCCCTCCTGGAGAGGGTCATGTTGGGAGGTTTGACACTGTATTATAGGACCCTGACGCACCGGGATCAGTACGTAATCCCGCTGGATGGGATCCCGGCGGTCGAAATACCAACGCCGGAATCCCGACAACACAATCCCGACAGTGGTGGCGAGCGGAACGCAGCCCCTTGCGGGCTCGCTTCGCTCGCCACGCTGCGGGCACGGTGCCTCGCTACGCTCGGCACACTATTATATTCTCCCTCTATGGGTGTCGTGGACACCCACGGAGGGAGAATATGTCGGGATTGTGGCGGTCAGGATTCCGGCGTCGTTATTTCGACCGCCGGGATCCCATCCAGCGGGATGTTGACCGCATCCCGACGCACCTAGTTTTTGGGTACAGAATATAGTGACAGCTACCTTAAATGGGATACACATGAGAGTGAAATCATACAGCAGACACAGGCACACACGGTCACAGGCAATGCAGAATACTTGTACAATATATTGTGGAGTAAGTACACTCTTTCTTAACTAACGCTGTCTGTAACAAGACACGTAGAATACTCAAGTGTCTGTAAAGTCTCAGCGCTGTGTACAGGATGCTTTATAGTGGGGACCTTGCCCTGCAATCCCAGAGACCAGTAGTAGCTATGTTCAGAAAAGTGTGAGGCAGCTCCAGGGTGGGAAATCTGTGAGGAGATGGCACCCTGGGCCGGGGGAGGGGCTACAGATCAAGTGCTGACTCTACTATGCCGGGCCTCACCGCTGGTACTATGGAGCCTTACCAATAGGGGCATTAGTACACCCGACCTGTATGCCCTGGCAGATATAGTGGGGTCCCTGCTCTGTGACAATGTCCACGCCAGCATCGCATTCTGTCTCACTAGGCTGCGACCAGAAATGCGATTTAGTGGCGGGTCCACCTGGGGGCCCCTCTTACCTCCTCCCTTAGTAGCAGCGACGCAAACCAGGAGAGTGTCTGCGACCATGTGCCTAAGCCGGACCGTCTCCGCCACAAGTATCCGGGATATGAGCCGCGGGAGTATGCGAAGCCGCTTGGGAGGTGACGGAGATGCAGCACTGAATGTCACCCTAACATAACAGTGCTGCGGCCTTTGAAGTCTTCTAAGCTTTTTCAGGGCTGCCCAGCGCACCTGTTAGGTGATCTGCTGCCTGCAGGCACCACTCAAAACTAAGCTCTCAGTGTCTGGAGGCGAGGTTATAGAGGAGGCCCCAATGCATCCTGGGACAGTCAAAGCTTTGCCTGATGGTGCCTCTGGATCAAGATCCCACTCTACACCCCCATGTTTTCCCTGTGAATCACAGTGTATCCCGCTGCAGAAAATATGCTAAGTCTATATATATATATAAATGTCTATAAAATCGATGTCAGCACGCTCCTATGGAGGTATAACCGTACTGTCCTTTGAATAGAGATACAGCCTCAGTGACTGCTTCACTCATTCTATTAGCTGCTGAAATCTGCTCCTCATGGCGGTACATATATTTATTTATTATTACCAGTTATTTATATATCGCACACATGTTCCGCAGCGCTTTACAGAGAATATTTGGCCATTCACATCAGTCCCTGCCCCAGTGGAGCTTACAATCTATATTCCCTACCACATGTACATGCACACACATTCACACTAGGGTTAATTTTTGTTGGGATTCAATTAACCTACCAGTATATTTTTGGACTGTGGGAGGAAACCGGAGTACCCGGAGAAAACCCATGCAAGTACGGGGAGAATATACAAACTCCACACAGTTGGGCCATGGTGGGAATCGAACCTATGACCTCAGTGCTGTGAGGCAGTAATGCTAACCATTAAACCATCCGTACTGCCCCATATACGAGTCTGTAGAGCGCAATACAGATTCAGAGCTCCATTCAAACCACTGTGGATGTTGTTTCTGCCCCAAGTGGGCTAAGATTTCCACAAGCTTTCCATTGGAGGGACACTGGCCCTCATTCCAAGTTGTTTGCTCGCAAGCTGCTTTTAGCAGCTTTGCACACGCTAAGCCGCCGCCTACTGGGAGTGAATCTTAGCTTATCAAAATTGCGAACGAAAGATTAGCAGAATTGCGAATAGACACTTCTTAGCAGTTTCTGAGTAGCTCCACACTTACTCGGCATCTGTGATCAGTTCAGTGCTTGTCGTTCCTGGTTTGACGTCACAAACACACCCAGCGTTCGCCCAGACACTCCTCCGTTTCTCCTGCCACTCCCGCGTTTTTCCCAGAAACGGTAGCGTTTTTTCACACACTCCCATAAAAAGGCCAGTTTCCGTCCAGAAACACCCACTTCCTGTGAATCACATTACGATCACCAGAACGAAGAAAAAACCTCGTAATGCGCCAAATTTACTTGGCGCAGTCGCACTGCGGACATTGCGCATGCACATTAGCGACTAATCGCTCCGTTGCGAGAAAAAAATACAGAGCGAACAACTCGGAATGACCCCCATTATTTGGAGGTATCATCTTCTCCCTAGAGATCACATATTATGGGACTGTGTACTGGGTAAACCACTACGTAATATTTGGAACTTATCAATAGCACAGTATATGCTCTTAACAATACTGCAGCAATTGTACCTGTGACTACTTTTTATGGGGATACATTTTATATAATTTTTTTATGAGTTCAATAAACTTTCATAATAAGAAGCCTTATGTACAGTATGTATCACAAAAGTAGTTCTTTTGCATATGGCTACATTTCATTAATACTAACTGGGTGCAGCCAATCTTTCAGTTTTACTCAGTTCTTCTAAGGGTCTCGAAATTAGAAGTTGGCTTTGACTGAAAGCCATATACATACTCATAGGGGGTAAGTTGATCGCAGCAGGAATTTTTTTAGCAGTTGGGCAAAACCATGTGCAGTGCAGGGTGGCCAGATATATAACATGAGCAGAGAGAATTAGATTCGGGTGGGTTATTTTGTTTCTGTGCAGGGTAAATACTGGCTGCTTTATTTTTACACTGCAATTTAGATTGCAGATTGAACTCACCACACCCAAATCTAACTCTCTCTGCACATGTTAAATCTGCCTCCCCTGCAGTGCACATAGGCCCTCGTTCCGAGTTATTCGCTCGTTGCCGATTTTCTCTATATTGCTTTTAGTCGCTTACTGCGCATGCGCAATGTTCGCAGAGCGCATGCGCTTAGTTATTTTACTCAACAGTTAGGTATTTTACTCACGGCATTACGAGGATTTTTCTTCGTTCTGGTGATCGGAGTATGATTGACAGGAAGTGGGTGTTTCTGGGCGGAAACTGGCCGTTTTATGGGTGTGTGTGAAAAAACGCGGGAGTGGCTGGAGAAACGGGGGAGTGTCTGGGCGAACGCTGGGTGTGTTTGTGACGTCAAACCAGGAACGAAACTGACTGAACTGATCGCAGTGGCAGAGTAAGTGTCGAGCTACTCAGAAACCGCTAAGAAATTTCTATTCGCAATTTTGCAAATCTTTCGTTAGCAATTCTGCTAAGCTAAGATTCACTCCCAGTAGGAGGCGGCTTAGCGTGTGCTATGCTGCTAAAAGCAGCTAGCGAGCGAACAACTCGGAATGAGGGCCATAGTTTTGCCCAATTGCTAACAAAATTCCTGCTTCGATCAACTTGGAATTACCCCCATAGTTCCCTCACATGCATATTTTGTGCATCTACAATAGCATAAAATAGGCTTGCCACCCTTTTTCCAGTAAAAAGTCTACACTGCAGAATGTGGGTATGAAACAGGTGGAAAAATTTGCATAAAATGTTAGTTTTTTAGTTTTGTTTACATAAATTTACTTTCAGAATTTAACTTTACTATTTGCGTGACAACTGGAAACATGAAGATATAAAAGGAGTTATGGTAGACTTACCATGGTTCACTCTCTTTCTGCGAGGTACACTGGGTTCCACAGGGTACACATTGGGGTGTACAGCTGGATCGTGATCCAGAGGCACCACCAGGCAAAGCTTTGACTTTCCCAGGATGCATTGGGGCCTCCTCCATAACCCCGCCTCCAGGCCCTGAGAGCTCAGTTTCGTTAACCAGTCCAATGCAGGAGCTGGTAAAAGAGAAGGCAGATGTTAGTCATATAGAACCACAATCTCATGACAGGAGATGGTACCAGGGACTAATGTCATACAACCCAAAGAAGCTAGGTGCATCAGGGTGGGTGCCCTGTGGAACACAGTGTACCGCGCAGAAAATAGGATTTTAATTACCTACCGGTAAATCTTTTTCTCATAGTCCGTAGAGGATGCTGGGGTCCACATTAGTACCATGGGGTATAGACGGGTCCACTAGGAGCCATGGGCACTTTAAGAGTTTAATAGTGTGGGCTGGCTCCTCCCTCTATGCCCCTCCTACCAGATTCAGTCTAGAAACTGTGCCCGAGGAGACGAACATACTTCGAGAGAAGGAAATACACAGATAGTGGTGAGATTCACACCAGCTCACACATAACAAGGCAAACCAAGCTAACTAACTTGAACAAGTCAGCAACAGCTGAACAACAGTACTTAACCAAGTAACAATGCAGTACTTAACCAATAAACAAGGTAGTACCGAACCAAGTAACAACAGCAGGAGAACGAAGCGCTGGGCAGGCGCCCATCATCCTCTATGGACTACGAGAAAAGGATTTACCGGTAGGTAATTGAAATTCTATTTTCTATTACGTCCTAGAGGATGCTGGGGTCCACATTAGTACCATTGGGATGTACCAAAGCTGCCAGTATGGGAGGGAGAGCGCAGAGACTCCTGCAGAACTGATTGACCAAATGTTAGGTCCTTAGAGGCCAAAGTATCGAACTTGTAGAACTTAGCAAATGTGTTCGACCCTGACCAAGTATCTGCTCGGCAACGCTGTAAAGCTGAGACACCCCAGGCAGCCGCCCAAGAAGAACCCATCTTACGAGTAGAGTGGGCCTTATCAGTTTTTGAAGATGGAAATCCTGCCGTAGAATAAGCATGCTGGATAGTGAAGCTGATCCAGTGTGTCAAAGTCGAAAAATATCATGATTCACATGCCTTGTACTAACCCCAATGCACATACCCGCTGCTTGTGCACCCACTTCCCCGTGCGTACGCATCCCCTCAGGTTGCGTAAGGGATGCTCCGACATCGCCTGCGCATGGAGATGTGTATTTACGGCGGAGTTTGTGAGCTTGTAGCGGGCAACTAGATCGTAACATATTTAACCTATATAGTGTGTTTTGTAGATAATATTTCCCTTAACAATGACAGTAAAAATGTTTAGTTTAAATGGTTCGTGGACATGGGGATTCCTCTTTGCATGATATGAAGGGTCAGACAAAGGTTGAATGGTGGTGTTTAGTATCCAGCTGTAAAGTATTTTAATAGTAACATTTCAGTGTTGGTTAGGAAGAGATTGTTCGCTGCTGCGTATAGTTATGCACAAAAGTATGTTTGGAGCATTAAATGCATTTGCTGATAATTACACATGCAGGGGGAATCCAGAGGATACCTCCCACCTGGGCAGTTGGAGAAGGACACAGCCCACCTGTTTAAACCCACCTATGACCTTTACTATAATGTGGAGACACATTCCTGTGTCCAATGAACAATGAGATTGTAGGGACCATTGCATTGTGAATGTATGCTGTAAATATAAGGACCACCATTGCTGGGACACTCACTCACACTCTGCAAGGTTTTCACACTGAAGGCTGGTTCTGGTTCCAGAAGCGCTTGCGAATCATTCCCACGTATGTAAGTTTCTCTGTGGCCATTTTGTTACCTTTTGTGTATGCCATTCATTCTCATTCTGTGTACATGTGTTTGCGATCGTTCGCTATTGTTTATATTTTCTGTTATGTTATTCTGTTTAGTTATTAATGTTAGGATTGTAGTGTATAAGCTGTAACTGTTTTCCCCCTTTTTACGTACTAAAAATCATCTAAGAAGGTGTTGGAACCTTACCAAGTGTTGTGTGTTTCACCATTTATTACTAAGGGTTTCTGAGCATCTCAATCGCTCAAACAGCTTGCTTAATAACAAGGTTAACCAGTGTTACATCATTGCAGTATCTCAGTACTAAGGTTTACAGTATAAGCATATTCTGTGTTTAAGGTTTAAAAGGTTATTAACTGTGTGTACGCTCGCTGTGTGTATTCCGTACACCCAGCGCAGCGTGTGTACGTAACTTGCGTACCACGTGCGAGGTCTTTGTATGCAAATAGCGTACAAAGTGCATAGCACGTGGTTTAGCGGCCATTACGGCTTCACGGTATTAGTAAATAGCTTATGTTAAAAGGTAAATATTTGACTCTATCAATTGAGGGCTAATCCGTCCACCTCATATCCGCAGTCAAGCGAAACCAGGCAGACTTTATCCGTCAGCAAAGGGCGGAAAAGTAGTATCCCCTGTATCCGTGTTTGTGGTTGGGGATACGGTAGTGCTGATCAGATAAGCGTCTGCTTCGCTTGGTTTGTAGGGATGCTGGTGGAATCCGGTTCCAGAAGGTAAGAACGTTAAGCTATTGTCTTTTTAAATCTGGTTTTAATTTCTGTTTGGTGCCAACTGAGCACGCAACATATGTAACACACGCACACACCTGTACTCTGCATATCTGACCATATTGTTGCAAAACAAGGTTCAAATGAGTCATATTGTGTTTGATTCAGATTGGATTGCTTATCTGTTTAAGTAGGTTTAAAAGTATTTTTAAAAGTTTGCATAGCTTTATAGTTTTATTTTTAACCCAGGCCTAACATAACTTCAGGGGCTTGCATGGTGATTTTTTCGTGACAAAAGAAGCCGCATGGTCTGTCCTCCATTTTGTGTAACCCTCATGGATGTGGAAGGGGGAGGAGCAGCGGCCATTTTGGGGAAAGTCATTTTTTTGTATTTTTTTTTTCAAAATAGCTGATTTTCAGTTGACTCAGGAATAATCAGCCGTCCCTTGTCAAAAATAAATCACCATTTATGAGTTTCCAATGCATTTATTTAACCCATGTCATAATCAATTATAAATAGTTCAGATGGGGCTTAATGAAAGTTAATAGTAAAATGAATATTTGATTTAGGAACGACACACAGAAAAACAAAGTTTTGTTTTTTTGTTTTTTTTCCCCTCTCCTTACCTCTAAGATTCTGTTGAACTGCTTGTTGTGAGATGGGCCATTGAAATGCAAATTAACCTGTGTAACTGTTTTTTTTCCCCTAGCAGTGAAAAAAAAATCACCTTCACACACAGTCAAGGGCACATTCATATGCAAATTAGAGGAGTGAATGGGTCTCGGGAGACCAGTGATTAGTACATAGATGTAATATTATAATTATGTGTGTGTTCATATCAATGTATGTTCTACAAGATAGCTATACAATATGAATCATACTATTGGAAGCATTGATTATTAGATTAATTTAGAATTTTCATTTGTGTATTCTCACATATCTACCTTCCTGTTTACCATTTGCATTGATAAACGTGCTGAGAAAATTTGCTGCTATTTTAAAAGTAAGGAGTAATACTTAAGGGAGTAATTGTAAAAACACGCACGCAGCATAGAAGATACTGTGTGGTGTACGGTAAGCGTTTATAGTGAAATATCACTTACATTTATAGAAGCGTGTTATTTGTGTTACTGCGGACGTATTCGGCCTGTGTACACGTGTCTCTTACCGAGTGCGAGTCAAGCGTACGCGACGCAAAGGCCTACACACGTGGCGTGTTTACGCAACGTGCGTACAGATACGCCCACTAGATACAAATCACACGATAGCATTGTTTTAGTGTGGGCGGTATAGTAGCCACGTGATAATAGCACAATTTTTTTCAGTTTCCTAAAACTAGTTTAAAAAGATCCTTCTCTTGCTACATCTCCTCTAGGATTAACCTGTGCTACCTGAATGAAAGTAATTTTCTGTACAGAAAAATCAAAGTATATTTGAAGTGAAAGAAGCGTGTGTATGCAAGTGAATTTTTCTTTGGGTGAACCTTGAGAAAAGTCAAGATCTCGTAGAAGTACACCCGTGAAGTGAAGCACGTGGTGGCGTGGGAGGCATTTCACGTTAACAGTGAAATAAGGTAAAAGGAGCAAGTTAAGTGTTACAGCAGACCAGAAGGTCGCTAAGTTTATGAAGACCCTGACTTAAGAAAGGTCAGAGGTAGTGGGCGCAACCCACAGAGAGGTTGGCGCAAAACCCATATAGGCCGCGTTGAGAATACGCTCCGGCTGAAGGTTTCGCAGCCTAAACAACCGATTCCGCTGGTCGTAAGGCGAATAAGTAATAGTTACTTATACGAAGTGCGACTGTACCGAACGTAATTGTGTGCATTAGTTGGTTACCTTGATACCCATTCAGTTTTGTGGGATCATAAACGCTATTTGTATATTCTAACGTGATTTGTGTAGGTTTTTTTTATTTTAAGGGAGGTTAGCTGTTCACTCAGGAATTCTTCAACAACCAATACTTACTGGGGAGGGTAGCATACTCCCACACGCCCCAGTAAATAGCGGTTCACAGGGGCCCTGGGTTGAGTACAGCAGCGCTAATGCAGTTTCTGGGTGTATTGGTCAACGTGGGCGAGAGTGAGTGAAGGCACTCGTTGAGCTTTCACCGTCGCCTTACCTCAGGCAACTTGGTTTTTTGTAGGAATTGGGCGCAACCCACAGAGAGGTTGGCGCAAAACAATACCTGCAAATAATGGGGGCCAGTTGCTCAAGTAAGGGACGATCAACCAAGGTTCAGGTTGATATTCCGTGGCCCAAAGGGTCGGCGAGGTACATCATGTGTGAGAAATATGGTTCACACGCCGAGGTTTTATGCAATGAGTGGGAACGTATGACTGTGAACAATGGAGAACAGTTCTCCAGGGTGGGCAGTTTTAATCCAGAGGTGTTGCAAAATTTAAGGAGAAGGATAGGTCTCATAAAATCCGGAAAGCAACGGAATAGACATTATAACTGTTTACATTTATGGCAACAGGAAAGTGAGATACAAAGGAAAGTAGCTTACACAGCTTGTTCTCACTTTAGCAGGAAACATATGGCAACTGGAGAAGCAATGGCTACAGAGAATGGCATACTGGGATATGATGATAATTGTGGACTTAGTAACTGTATTAATAATGATAAGAGTAAATGTAATAAATGTAATAATGATAGAAGAAAAACTGATAAAGGTACAAATTCTAACCCGTGCAAGATGCACCCCATGTTAAACTTCCCTCAGGATTACAAGCAAGAAAGTGAGCCCAGCACGATGTCGGCACCTTTTCCAGCAGCCATCATACGAGACACCCAGGTGGGCACGGCCCAATCGGTAAAGGCAGTAGTCAAACCCCCTTACGGAGGGTCAGGTGAGGTCGTGTCCGCAGGTAAGTACGGTATTGTATATTATGCACAGACAAATGCACCTCACATTGTAGAATCAACACAAGATGATGTAGCTGAACTTAATCCTGTCAGGGTGATTGCAATCCCAAATGGACAGACTAACACTCTGGGAATCACTCCCACCAGGGACAGTGCAATGCAGTGCCCCTGGTCCCGGACAAAATTGAGGACAATTATGTCTGAATTTCCCGATCCCAGGAAAGATCTAGCTGCATGCCAAAGTTTCATTAGAAAACCAGGTAACGCCACTGAACCCACTAACAAAGGTTGGCGAACAGTACTGCGGGCATGTTTGCCCTCCACTATTGACCCTTTGAAATTCATTTCTGGTTGTAGGTTAGACGAAGAGAGACCTCTCACCGATGCATACAATCAGGAAAATGTTAAACAGATCAACATTCAATTAGGAGTATATTTCCCAGCTGTTAAGTGGAACAAAATCTTCTCCGTAAGACAAAAAGAGGGTGAAATAGCTTCTAATTATTTCAATCGAGCACTGCAAGTAATGGCTAGATACACTGGGATCGCGGACATTGAGGAAGATGTACATCATAGAGAAGTAGCGGTTTATGTATTAATGAAAGGTTTAACAAAAGTGTTGAGAACAAGGGTACAGACCACTCAACCTAACTGGAGAAGTATCTCGGTGGCTGCATTAAGAAAGTCCGCTGTTGGGCACGATCGGAACATCAGCAAACACAGGGAGTCACAGGGCGGTAAGCAGATGACCATAAGTAAGCTACCTCAGTCAAAACCCCAGACCCCTTTGGGTAAATCGAATGTGATAAGATGTTATAGTTGCCAGAGGGAAGGTCATTTTGCACGGAATTGTAGGTTTAAAGACACACACAAGGTATATCAACCCCCTAGACAAGAACACGAGCAAAGTTATGACACACGCAATTGTAATCAGGGATCATATATGAAGAAGTTTGGGCCGCACCTGTAATTTGCAGCCAGTAAAATTGATCATTAGCCTTGATAGTAAGCCTGAGGTTACAGTCAATGTAATTGGGAGGTCAGTTCCTTGTAGACACAGGGACGGCCGGGTAAACTTTGTAATTTATCTTTAAATGTTTTCTACTCATCTCCAACGTTCACCAACAGAACTCAAACGTCAAATGACTACTTGGTCTTTTTCAGAGGTCTACCCAACCCCAGTATATCTTACCAGCATCGTTGTGTTTGGCCAGACGCAAAGGGTGGAGAGTGGAGATACTGGTGGGGGAGACTGTGCAGAGATACCGGTGGACATGTTGATGCGACAGCCTGTTGATGAATCTGACAATGTTTTTCTTTTCTATTGTTCTCTCTCTTTGTGTTCTTTCATGTTTTACGGATAGTAAGTCACACCTCAGTTAGACAAATGGTAATGCAACATTTATGCTCCTTACAGAAAGATCGCTGATTCGGAAATAATATTGTATCACCGGAGTGTTCGTTTTGGGAAGACTGAGAGACAGCACCTTTGAGATGACATCTGAGCAAGAAGAACAACAAGACCAGAGGACAAATTATCGTAACATTTTTCTTTCCCTTCAATTATTTCCGGTACCCCCATTACAACCTTTTCTTTCTCCTCCTGTAAGATGGACTCGCCCCAAGAGACTGCAGTCCGTGTTTTCCTGTTGACCCTGTTGTTGACCAGAGCAGTCTGTTTCGGTGAGAGTACCAGTGAGGTCGAGAAAGGATCTGGAATGGGCTCTGATGATCAGGATGGAGTTGTAGAATTCCAAGAGCAACACAATCACCGAGCAAAGGCGAGTATCCGAAAACGATCTGGTAGCCATGACATTAATAGACATTGTGAAGGATTGTTAGCTGAAGAGAACTGCATCTGTAGGAATTGTGAAAATATAGTCGAGGACGGTTGTATTAAGAAATGTCAGTCCAGTTTTAATATCAACATGGACCGGCATCCATTGAGTGACTATCACTCATTAGTGGGTAAAGTGTTAAATCAGACAGACTGTTGGGTGTGCTCACAAGTACCTCAAGGTCATAGAAAGTCAGGACTAGTGCCATATCCTTTAACGATAGATGAGGTACTTGAGTTAAGGGGTGGGAGACCGGTGGACAAGAGATTTAATATTTCTAGTCCTCCTAGTTTAAAGCTCCACCAATACCATGTAGATAGGTCCCTAATATGTTTTAACATTTCCAATCCCCGAAAGCCGGGAAATTGGGAAGTGTCATGGAACAACCAAACCATGACATTTTCACATAGAGCCGACAGAATGCCCATAGACTCAGAGCTTATACGCCACATAGCCGACAGTGGAAAATATTTCCGGTATAGGTACACTCTAGGAAGTAGGATCATGCGAGTTGGAGAAGTATCACTAGGATACTGTGCACATGTCATACAGCCTGATACGTGTACTAGACAAATGAGAGAGTTAGGGATAGGACTGTTTTCATGGAAGGTTTGTAATATGGTTATGTCATTTTCTATCCCATATGTCCTCCCCGATGATGCATATTTCATATGTGGGAGGAAGGCGTATAAGTGGCTTTCCCCAAACTCAGAGGGATTGTGTTACGTTGGAAAAGTATTGCCTGAAATAATGACCATTACCCATAACAAAATGAAAGACATTCACCGCAGTGCCCAAGCTCCTTACACTCACACTCATTACGAACACATCGTTAAAAGACACCTTGTAGATAGGACAGAGCATGCGGCCTCTGATTTGATTCACGAATCCACCGGGATTCAATTCCTTCTCGCGATAGATATCACCCGTACCGCCAGAGGAGTTATAAATTATAGGTATATTAATGCGCCAGCGAACCTGATAGACAATATCACCGAAATGTATGATGACACCTTCAGATATACTGGAAGAGAGCTGCAAGCCTACAAAACGGAGCTGGTCCAGCATAGAATGGTTCTCAATTACCTCACAGCGGTAACAGGCGGGTATTGTGTCACCATAGCAACTCAGTATGGTGTGAAATGTTGTACATATATCACTAACAGCACTGAGGACCCAACCGAGGTTATAGATCAAAAAATGGACGATATATTGAAATTAAAGTGGGAGTTTTGAAGGAGGAACAATCTTACACTCGCTGCTGTGGGTAATGAATTGACTGGCTGGGTGTCATGGTTGAACCCACGAAATTGGTTTTCAGGTTTAGGAGAATGGGCTCAGGGTGTTATCATGGATGTAGGAAAATTCCTCTTGTGCATCCTGGGAGTTATCATACTGATTGGTCTGGTATTCAGATGTGTTCGGATTTTAATGCATTGCAAGCGTAGTACCAAATTGATGAGTCTGAGGAGTGAGGGCATTGTAACAACAACTAGTTTAATTTATGACCCGTCAATCGAGACAATGTTGTGATAAAATGTGATTCCACGGTCCGTTTCTTTCACCCGTTTCTCCTTTGATTTTCTCTGAGGTACCAAGAGATCCACCTGGAGGAAGAATTTGATGACCTTTTATACAAGACCACTGATGAACTGTGTCACAGACACCTAATGAGCTTTTTAGAGACTGTAATTCTTTTTATGGACACTTGAAGAAGCTTTTGTTTGCCAATAAACCGCAAAGCTACAGTAAAGATACGACAATCCGGACAAGACATCAGACAAGACATCAACAAGACCCCAATCGGCGAACACATACATAATCATATGACTGCATTTATAACGCATGTTTCTTATCTTCATCTCTACAATCTTCAGGTAGTGACACACATAGTCGACAGGGAACATAGACACATATATCACCACTCACATATTCTCCCCCTTCATGTATCATCAACTAATATGCACCCCATTTGTTGGAATTAAAAGCCGAAAAGAGCTCGGTAGAGTTTGACAGCCCATCCACAGACCCTTGATACGGGATAAGAAGGATTCAATGTATACTTCGCAATACCTCGAAGCTTGATTTAGAACATGTACGGCACGATGATACATGACCCCTCAGACATGGATTCCATATACACATGCTTTTACTATCTCACTAGGTCATACATTTCCCACCTCCTCCTCTCCACTACTCCCAATCATAATGAGGTATTTCATGATAACATATATTTTTCTGTTTGGATTATTTAGATAGTGGCAGTTATTGTTGACTGCCAAAGGGTGGACTGTCAAAGTCGAAAAATATCATGATTCACATGCCTTGTACTAACCCCAATGCACATACCCGCTGCTTGTGCACCCACTTCCCCGTGCGTACGCATCCCCTCAGATTGCGTAAGGGACGCTCCGACGTCGCCTGCGCATGGAGATGTGTATTTACGGCGGAGTTTGTGAGCTTGTAGCGGGCAACTAGATCGTAACATATTTAACCTATATAGTGTGTTTTGTAGATAATATTTCCCTTAACAATGACAATAAAAATGTTTAGTTTAAATGGTTCGTGGACATGGGGATTCCTCTTTGCATGATATGAAGGGTCAGACAAAGGTTGAATGGTGGTGTTTAGTATCCAGCTGTAGAGTATTTTAATAGTAACATTTCAGTGTTGGTTAGGAAGAGATTGTTCGCTGCTGCGTATAGTTATGCACAAAAGTATGTTTGGAGCATTAAATGCATTTGCTGATAATTACACATGCAGGGGGAATCCAGAGGATACCTCCCACCTGGGCAGTTGGAGAAGGACACAGCCCACCTGTTTAAACCCACCTATGACCTTTACTATAATGTGGAGACACATTCCTGTGTCCAATGAACAATGAGATTGTAGGGACCATTGTATTGTGAATGTATGCTGTAAATATAAGGATCACCATTGCTGGGACACTCACTCACACTCTGCAAGGTTTTCACACTGAAGGCTGGTTCTGTTTCCAGAAGCGCTTGCGAATCATTCCCACGTATGTAAGTTTCTCTGTGGCCATTTTGTTACCTTTTGTGTATGCCATTCATTCTCATTCTGTGTACATGTGTTTGCGATCGTTCGCTATTGTTTATATTTTCTGTTATGTTATTCTGTTTAGTTATTAATGTTAGGATTGTAGTGTATAAGCTGTAACTGTTTTTCCCCTTTTTACGTACTAAAAATCATCTAAGAAGGTGTTGGAACCTTACCAAGTGTTGTGCGTTTCACCATTTATTACTAAGGGTTTCTGAGCATCTCAATCACTCAAACAGCTTGCTTAATAACAAGGTTAACCAGTGTTACATCATTGCAGTATCTCAGTACTAAGGTTTACAGTATAAGCATATTCTGTGTTTAAGGTTTAAAAGGTTATTAACTGTGTGTACGCTCGCTGTGTGTATTCCGTACACCCAGCGCAGCGTGTGTACGTAACTTGCGTACCACGTGCAAGGTCTTTGTGCGCAAATAGCGTACGAAGTGCGTAGCACGTGCACGTGGTTTAGCGGCCATTATGGCTTCACGGTATTAGTAAATAGCTTATGTTAAAAGGTAAATATTTGACTCTATCAAGTGAGAAATTGTTTGCTTAGAAGCAGGACACCCAATCTTGTGGGGATCATAAAGGACAAACAGAGTCCGACTTTCTGTGACGTGAAGTCCTCTTCACATAAATCTTCAAAGCTCTCACAACATCCAAGGACTTTGAGGTAATTGAGGAGTCAGTAGCTACTGGCACCATAATAGGTTGGTTGAAAAACCGACACAACCTTTGGAAGAAACTGCTGACGCATCCTGATCTCAGCTCTATCTTCATGGAAAATCAAGTAGGGGCTCTTGCAGGACATGCCCCCAATTCAGACACACGCCTAGCCGAAGCTAATGCCAGCAGTGTGACCACCTTCCAAGTGAGAAACTTGACCTTAACCTCCCATAGAGGCTCGAACCAATCATATTGCAGGAACTGCAACACCACATTAAGATCACAAGGTGCCAGGAACTGCAACACCACATTAAGATCACAAGGTGCCATAGGAGGCACAAAGGGAGGCTGGATGTGCAACACCCCTTTCAAGAAAGTCTGAACCTCAGGGAGGGAAGCCAATTGTTTCTGGAAGAAAGTGGATAAAGCCAAAATCTGGACTTTCATGGAGCCCAAACGTAGGCCCATATCCACACCTGCCTGCAGGAAGAGGAGAAACAGCCCAAGTTGAAACTCCACTGTAGAAAACTTCCTGGATTCACACCAAGACACATACTTTTTCCAGATGCGATGGTAATGTTTAGACGTTAATCTTTTTCTAGCCTGTATAAGGATAGGAATAACTTTGGTCGGAATGCCTTTCCGAGCTAAGATCTGGGATTTAACTTCCATGCTGTAAAACGTAGCCATGGTAAGTCTTGATAAACGAACGACCCCTGTTGCAGTAGGTCATCTCAAAGAGGAAGAGGCCTCAGATCTTCCAGCAGTAACTCCAGAAGATCCGCATACCAAGCTCGTCTTGGCTAGTCCAGAGCAAAGAGGATCGCCTGACCTCTTGTTTTTTGTACAAGTTTTAGAATTCTTGGGATGAGTGGAAGTGGAGGGAAAACGTACACTCACTTGAACACCCACAGAGTTACCAGGGTGTCCACCGCCACTGCCTGTGGGACTCACAACCTGGAACAGAACCTCCAAAGCTTCTTGATGAGGCGGGAGGCAAACATGTCTATTTGAGGTACACCCCAAAGATTTGTCACCTCTGTGAACACCTCCGGACGGAGGCCCCACTCCCTCAGATGGAGATCGTGTCTGCTGAGGAAGTCCGCTTCCCAGTTGTCCACTCCCACAATGAAGATTGCTGACAGCGCCACTGCGTGTCTTTCTGCACAAAGGAGGATTCTTGTTACCTCCGACACTGCAGCCCTGCTCTTTGTTCCGCCCTTTTGGTTTATGTAGGCCACCGTCATTACAATGTCCAACTGCACATGAATGGCCTGATATTGTAGAAGATGTGCCACTTGTAGAAGACCATTGTACATGGCTCTTAGTTCCAGTAAGTTTATCGGAAGAATGGATTCCAGACTTGACCACCTTCCTTGGAAGGTTTCCCCTTGGGTGACAGCGCCACAACCTCTGAGACTTGCATCCGTGGTTAGAAGGATCCAGTTCTGAATCCCGAACCTGCTGCCATCGAGAGGATGAGGCATTTGTAGCCACCATAGGAGTGTGAAAGAGATAGTATTAAGCTTAATCAGCTATCAGCCATTTTGTATAAGTAGCAGCCATGTTGTAGTGAAAAAGGAAGATGCTTTGTTAAGAAGTCATAAAAAAGCTGACATTTCATAGTTAGTACATTCTGTGAGATGCAAGGTCGTAGCTATAGTCTTGGAAATAGATTATTAGACAGTTTCTCATGTGTTTAGACTTTTTTGTGAAGGACACAAAGGAGGGGGTCAGCTAGGGAGGATTTCTGAGAGAAGATGCATTTTGTTTTACCCTGTGACGTGTGTCAAGTTTTCATGCAAGTAACTTTTTGCTATATAATGCCTTGTGGAATAAACGAGCTTCAGTCTCATCTTGCCGACATAACCGTGTGTGTTGTCTGCTTCCTGGGATTCCCAATGCATTGGTAAACAAACGGTATCAAACAGAAAATTGAAGGGAATTGATAGGATAGTTTCGCAAAGATAGTTTATCTCCAACAGTTACATGGGGGCTCATCCGGGATCGCTGACAGCTGCCAACATCAGATGACAACACAACTGCTTGACGTGTGCAACTGCTGACATACCCAGGTGAGTGGTCTGAAGATTGATTTCAATTTGATTACTCTATCAGCACTTGTATGTAGTCCTTTGGTCTGTTCATCTGCTCAGGTAAGCCATACGCGATCATTTGGATCCACTTGTCTGTTTGAAAGCATTCATTATTTTTCTGTGTGCGCTGATAAAGTTATAAGTTTCAGTTTAACTTTTGCAAGGAAAAAATGTGGTTTTATTTTTTAAATGATGTGTCATAAGTGCAAATGCTCAATATATCTGTGGTATAATCCTGTTATTAAGTCTGAATAATGGGAATTTAAAGGTATATTGTGAAACAGTGATTTCAGTTTTGTAGGGAACCTTTAGACAGGTTTTGCAACAGTTTTGGGGTGTCATGTTGATAAAGTGGTGATAGAAAAATGTATTGGTTATAAATTTCCATATGGTCTTGATAAATTACCTGTTAATTGTATACCAGGAACCTATCAGGTGGTTTTGTTCTAAGTCTTTGTCATCCTTACCCCTTAGTCCCAGAGTGTTATGATCCTGATACTCAGGTCAGGGGAGGTCTTATACGGTGGGACCTGAGTACCAGGACGTAATGCTGGGAAAGGGAAACGGACTATGGTTTCTTGGGCCCATGGCAGCCGCGTTTGAAGGGCGGATTACGTCTGCCCAACTCCGATGCCCCCTCAGGTCTTAATGAGAGACAAAGAGTGAACTGAGACAGGGTAATAACAAGGGGCCCTCTAACTAAAACAACAAGGCCAGGGGCTACTGGCTAACCTGAAACTAAAAGTATGCGTGGCTCACCGCCAGGGAAAAGAACAACCAAAAGATTCCACTTGTCCACTCTCCTACACGGCACCGCCGAGTTCCGGAGAGGACTAGGGAAGTGGAAACCTCCGCAAATGCTCCAGTACAAGAAAACAATACTAAAGCGGCCTAGGCCGCAACACGCGGCAGGGCCGCCACTCACGAAACCAAGTGAGAACCTCAATCGACTGCCACAGGTAAATGAGGACCAGAAGAACTCCTTGGGACCGGGTGACGAACTCCAAGATTCAGGAACTCAGAGAACTGGAGGGACCGGGCACAGCAGACCAGGAACAGACGTTCACCAAACATGAGCAGCATGCAGGAAGCTATCACCGGTGTCTGTGTGAGGCACTGAGGAGGCATATAACAGGGAACCCTCCAATAAGAGCACAGAGCCCAATTACAATAAATGTCGTGCAGCTGCCTTGCTGCACGACCAGAGAAACATGTGTGAACACTTAATTAATCAATAACTGAAACGGGGAATGCGGTCCGCCTGTGGCGTCCCCGTTGCTATGGACCCGGTGGCTCGACGTCCTATCGTTGCTAGGGACCCGGCGGCTCAGCGCGCACGGCGTCCCTAGTTGCTAGGCGCCGGGCAGGCAAGGAGGAAGGTGCCGCGGTCGTCGCTCGGAAATGGACCGAGCGGCGCCACGGACCGCGGCGCCTAACAGTACCCCCCCCCCCTTGAGGAGGGGTTAAAGAACCCCTAAAGTTAGGTTTTTGAGGAAATTCCTGAAAGAATAATCTCTTGAGTTTAGGGGCATGTAGATCCTTATCCAGAACCCAAGACCTTTCCTTCGGACCATAGCCTTTCCAGTGAACCAAAAAATAAAGCCAGCCCCGGGAAACTTTTGAATCTAAAACCTTCTCTACAAAGAACTCCTGTTGCCCCTGAACATCCACCGGAGATCTACCCTGGGAAATCCTCAGAGGAAATCTCCTGGAAGAAAAATACTGTTTCAAAAGGGAACAGTGAAAAGTATTTCCAATTCTGATAGATCTTGGCAATCGTAGCCGAAAAGCAACTGGGTTGACCTTCTTAATGATCAGGAATGGTCCAATAAATTTGGGTCCCAATCTAGCCGAGGGTTGTCGGAGCTTGATGTTGCGAGTTGACAACCACACCTTATCTCCCACCTTAAAAGTGCAAGGACGTCGGAGCCTATCAGAAAATTTATTTTCTCGGAAGGCAGCTTTTTTCAGGGCAAGGTGCACTTTTCTCCAAATTGTTCTGAGATGGGAGGTTAAGGTCAACGAGGAGACTGGAGAATGATGGAAAAAAGAGTTGGCTCTAGGATGAAAACCAAAGACTGAAAAGAATGGGGACTCCTTGGTGGAAGAATGACAAGAGTTATTATAAGCAAATTCGGCTAAAGGAAGAAATTCAGACCAATCATTCTGGAGTTTGGCCGAATACAAGCGTAAATATTGTTTTAATGACTGGTTGACTCGTTCGGTTTGCCCGTTAGATTGTGGATGGTACCCAGATGTTAAAGACAGTTTCATATTCAATGAGGCACAAAAACGTGTCCAGAATCGTGCAATGAATTGCGGACCCCGATCAGAGACAATCAGTGGGCAAACCATGGAGCCTGAACACATGGCGGAGGAACAAAACTGCCAACCCTTGAGCAGAGGGTAATCGGGGAAGAGCAATGAAATGAGCCATTTTACTAAAACGGTCTACTACCACCCAAATGACTCGAAATCCGGCTGAAAGGGGAAGGTCCACCACGAAATCCATGGATATATGAGACCATGGCCTGAGAGGAACGGCTAAAGGTAAGAGTTGCCCGATAGGCAACGAACAAGGGACCTTATGCTGTGCACAAACCTGTCAGGAATGGACTAGGCCACCACACTGAGCGAGAGACTAACTCCAAGGTCTTAGTGATACCTGGATGACCAGAGACTTTGTTGTCATGAAACTCAGCTGAAACAGTGCCTCTCAAAAATTTAGGGACAAAAAGACGACCAGCAGGAGTAAGTCTAGGAGCCTGCTGTTGAAGCTGGTTTAACTGAGTAAATAAATCCTGTGTGAGGCCTGCCTGGATGACTGATGATGGAACTATGGGGGTAGTAACAGGATTGCTATTGTGAACCGGAAGAAAGCAACGTGACAGGGCATCAGCTTTCGTATTCTTGGAACCAGGCCTGAAGGTGATAATAAATCTGAAACGAGTAAAAAACAATGCCCAACGTGCCTGCCGAGCATTAAGCCGTTTAGCTGACTCAATATATTGCAGGTTCTTATGGTCAGTAAATACTGTAATAGTATGCCTAGCTCCCTCCAGCCAATGCCTCCACTCCTCGAAAGCCCATTTTACTGCCAGTAATTCTCAATTTCCAACGTCATAGTTGGATTCTGCGGAGGAGAATTTCCTGGACATGAAGGCACAAAGATGTAATTCCTGAGACTCCGGATCTTCCTGAGAAAGGATAGCCCCCACTCCAACCTCTGATGCATCAACCTCGACAATAAAGGGGAGCTCCGGATTAGGGTGTCTGAGGACAGGAGCCGAGACAAAGGCCTGCTTCAAGGCCCGAAAGGCAGACTCAGCTTCAGGCGACCAATTGGAAGGATCCGCTCCTTTTTTAGTCAATGCTACTATAGGAGCGACAAGATCAGAAAAGGTATGAATGAACCGCCTATAATAATTTGCAAACCCTAAAAAGCGCTGAATTGCTTTTAAATTAGTGGGTTGCGCCCAATTAAGGATGGCCTGGAGTTTTCCCGGTTCCATGAAAAATCCCTGGGGAGAAATAATGTACCCCAAGAAGGACACTTCTGTGATGTGAAAATCACATTTCTCAAGCTTAGCGTATAAATGATTCTCCCGTAGTTTTTGAAGAACCAGACGCACCTGGGTAATATGTTGTTCCATAGACTCAGAGTTTATCAAAATGTCATCTAAATAAACAACTACGAACTTCCCAAGGAAGTCACGGAGAACATCATTGATGAGGTCTTAAAATACTGCAGGAGCATTTGACAGCCCAAACGGCATCACCAGGTATTCATAGTGACCCGACTGAGTGCTGAAAGCCGTCTTCCACTCATCCCCAGATCTTATTCGGATGAGGTTGTAAGCTCCCCTAAAATCGATTTTTGAGAAGATCACGGCGGAGCGTAACTGATCAAAAAGTACTGAAATCAATGGCAAAGGGTAGGTGTTCTTAACAGAAATTTTATTCAGAGCCCGAAAATGAATACATGGTCTGAGCGACCCATCTTTTTTCTCAACAAAGAAAAAACCTGCACTCAATGGAGATTTCGAAGGCCTAATAAAGCCTTTTTTCAGGCTCTCCTGAATGTAATTATCCATGGCCTTGGTTTCTGGCCCGGACAGGGCATATAATCTCCCTTTAGGTAAAGTGGCACCTGGAACTAAATCTATCGCACAGTCATAGGACCGATGGGGAGGCAGAACGTCCGCATTGCCTTTGGAGAAAACATCTGCAAAATCCTGATATTCCACAGGAATAAGTTCTGGGACGACTGCCACAACCCGGACTGGATGGGAAATACATTCCTTAACACAAAAAGGACCCCATTGGGAAATCTCCCCAGACTGCCAATCAATGGTGGGATTATGAAAGGCAAGCCAGGGGTGACCCAAAACTACTGGAACTGCCGGACAATGTGTAAGGTAAAATTCTATGTCTTCTGAATGTAGGGCCCCCACTGTCAGCAATACTGGAGGTGTGCGGTGAGTAATTATCCCATTGAAAAGCGGACCCCCATTCAAGCCGTGCATGGTGATACGTTTATCTAAGGGTATCTGTGGAATGCCTAAAGCCTTAGCCCAGGCTAAGTCCATAAAATTTCCTGCAGCTCCACTGTCGACGAAGGCCGACACCAACGAACTGAGGCTGCCAAAGGAAATCTTAACAGGAACTAATAGAGAATCATTAGAGGAGATTAGCTGCAGACCCAAGCAAACCCCCTCACAATTCACTTGGTCAGAGTGTTTCCCGACTTGTTCGGGCAGTTGCGAGCAATATGTCCCTTACCACCACAATACAAACAAAGACCAGAACTTAATCTTCTGGTTCTTTCCTCTGGGGACAGCCGGGAGAGACCCATTTGCATGGGCTCCTCGACGTCCTCAGGAAAGGTATAAACACAAGGATTAGGCCTAAAAGTTGTTCCTCTTTCAGCCCTCCGCTCTTGGAGACGACGATCTATTTTAATAGCAAGCTCCATGAGTTTGTCGAGAGTCTCAGGAGCGGGGTACTGAAGGAGACTGTCTTTAATAAGTTCAGACAAACCGAGGCGAAACTGACTGCGCAGGGCCGGGTCATTCCAGCCACAGTCGTTCGACCAACGGCGAAATTTGGTACAATACACCTCTGCTGGATTTTTACCTTGTTTAAGGGCACGCAGGTGACTCTCAGCTGACGCCTCTCTATCTGGGTCATCATATAGCAGGCCTAAAGATTTAAAAAAGGCGTCTACTGATAACAAGGCAGGATCATCTGTTCTTAACCCAAACGCCCAGGTCTGTGGATCACCCTGGAGCAACGACATAACAATCCCAACCCGCTGAGACTCAGTACCAGAGGAACGGGGCCTTAAACGAAAATAAAGCTTACAAGCTTCCTTAAAATTAAAAAAATCTTTTCGGTTACCCAAAAAACGGTCAGGTAAATGCATTTTTGGTTCTGGGACCATACTCGGGGAGGCTCGCAAAAGATCTTCCTGCGATTTCACCCGAAGAGTAAGGTCCTGAACCATCTGAGTTAGTTCTTGAATTTGGTTAACCAAAAGCTGACTGGGATGTGGCCCTAAACCTGCCGGATTCATGAAGCCGAATTTTTAGACTCACCAAAACAAAAATGGAAAAAATTAAACCCCCTTTTTTTTATGTTTTGGGCCGGTGATAATGTTATGATCCTGATACTCAGGTCAGGGGAGGTCTTATACGGTGGGACCTGAGTACCAGGACGTAATGCTGGGAAAGGGAAACGGAATGGGAATAGCCCCTGGCACCCTATCTCCGTTGTCTTACCCGTGCTGTCAGTTCACTCTTGCGAGACTATGGTTTCTTGGGCCCATGGCAGCCGCGTTTGAAGGGCGGATTACGTCTGCCCAACTCCGATGCCCCCTCAGGTCTTAATGAGAGACAAAGAGTGAACTGAGACAGGGTAATAACAAGGGGCTCTCTAACTCAAACAACAAGGCCAGGGGCTACTGGCTAATCTGAAACTAAAAGTATGGCTTACCGCCAGGGAAAAGAACAACCAAAAGATTCCACTGGTCCACTCTCCTACACAGCACCGCCGAGTTCCGGAGAGGACTAGGGAAGCGGAAACCTCCGCAAATGCTCCAGTACAAGAAAACAATACTAAAGCGGCCTAGGCCGCAACACGCGGCAGGGCCGCCACTCACGAAACCAAGTGAGAACCTCAATCGACTGCCACAGGTAAATGAGGACCAGAAGAACTCCTTGGGACCGGGTGACGAACTCCAAGATTCAGGAACTCAGAGAACTGGAGGGACCGGGCACAGCAGACCAGGAACAGACGTTCACCAAACATGAGCAGCATGCAGGAAGCTATCACCGGCGTCTGTGTGAGGCACTGAGGAGGCATATAACAGGGAACCCTCCAATAAGAGTACAGAGCCCAATTACACAAAATGTTGTGCAGCTGCCTTGCTGCACGACCAGAGAAACATGTGTGAACACTTAATTAATCAATAACTGCAACGGGGAACGCGGTGCGCCTGTGGCGTCCCGGTTGCTATGGACCCGGTGGCTCAGCACGCACGGCGTCATAGCGTTGCTAGGGACCCGGCGGCTCAGCGCGCTCGGTGTCCCTAGTTGCTAGGCGCCGGGCGGGCAAGGAGGAAGGTGCAGCGGCCGCGGTCGTCGCTCGGAAACGGACCGAGCGGCGCCACGGACCGCGGCGCCTAACACAGATGTCACAATCCGGGTATCTGGACGCCATTACTTACCTTTCAGATGCCTCCTAAGGCTGGCTCAGCGCTCCAGGACCGGATCCCATCTGTTATTCTGATGTCTGCATTCCTGCCTCCTCTCCTGTCACTCTGAGACGCTGTCACAGCTGCGCCATGTTTACATCTGGAATGGCGTCTCCCACGGCCTCCGCCGCCGTCCCTGAGTTTCTGCATGCAGGATGTCAGAGTGGCGCTTACGTCAGCCGCGGCCTCCGCTGTGCCCGCGTGGTTCTAATGTGCATTCATCAGTCTGGCGTCTCCTGTCTTCTGTGGCCGGCGCCGCCATTACTATTAAAGTTCCCACGTGGATTACAAACCAATCTTCCCTCCAAGTGTCTGCATGGGCGCAGCCATGTTGGATTCTGTCACCTGTTAATTCCACCAATCCGTTGTTTGCATTGTAATCTGCATAATTGCCTAGCCAATCCCTTCCTTGCTGCAGGTATAAATATTCTGTGCCTGAGCAAGGAAGGCGTCAGTGCTTTGGTTGTCAAACCTAGTTCCAGTTTGTCTCTCTCCTGTGGTTGTTTTCCAGGTTCCAGTTCCTATCTTCAAACCTCCACTAAAGAGACCCGCTCCAGTCTACCACCTGCGGTGCAGCCTGACTCTCCAGTCCTCTGGGACTCATCTGCTTCCAGCTACAGATCCACCTGCTTACAGCATTTAGCTTCCAGCAGAGATCAGCTCTTCTTAAAGTGCCGGTACCCTTTTCTGCAGATTACCATTCACCACCGGTACTATTATTTCACCGCTCTCAAGCTCCATACATCATTCATATTTCTTCACTCTCAAGCTTCATCTATTATTTAACTGGTTCCAGCCAGTATCCACTCCGTGCCAACATCTGTCTGGTTCTAACCAGTACCCACAGCAGCTATTTTATCTACAGCAGCCCAGCTTTTCCTGGAACACCAGCTGGTACGATCCTGGGCTATCTCCATTACTACAGACGGGCCTGGTAAGGACTTTCCACCTAGAGGATAATAAGAACTGTCTCATGCTACCAGAGCCCTGTGGCCATTGCCATCCTGTAGTACCCAGGAACTGTGTCATTTAAACTGCTGATTTTATGTTTTCCTTTTATTGCTGCTGTTATACGGAGTTTGTCAAATAAACAACATTGACTTTTATTTTGGTTGTCGTGGTCACGCCTTCGGGCAATCTTCTTACATGTAACTACATGTCTAGGGGTCTGATACAACCTCCCAGGTTCCACTACACCTCAGCCCCTACAACTGAGGCTGCCTCCCGTCAGCTCAGGCCCTCAGTTGTGACAGTAAGCACTGACCATATGAATCCAGCCGGAGACCAGGATCAAGCGGCTAGGCCGATGCAAGAACTGGCAGCCCGACTTGAACATCAGGAGGCTGCGCAGGGCCACATCATCCGCTGTCTCCAGGATCTCTCTACTCAGCTGGATGGGATTCAGACAACCCTCCGTGGATCAGGCGCGTCCGGTGCATCACCCACAGTGACTCCAGCTGTAACCCCACCCACCTTACCCATTTCTGCTCCACGTCTTCATCTTCCAACGCCAGCAAAATTTGACGGATCTCCAAGATTCTGCAGGGGATTTCTCAACCAGTGTGAAATCCATTTTGAGCTACAACCTGGCAATTTTCCCAGTGACCGTACTAAAATTGCCTATATTATTTCTCTTCTCAGAGGCTCAGCCCTTGACTGGGCATCACCGTTATGGGAAAGGTCTGATACCCTGCTGTCCTCCTATACCGATTTTGTGTCAACATTCAGGCGTATCTTCGACGAGCCAGGCCGGGTAACTTCAGCTTCATCTGAGATTCTCAGTTTACGCCAGGGATCATGTACTGTAGGACAGTATCTTATACAATTCAAGATCCTGGCATCCGAACTGGCATGGAACGACGAGGCCCTGTATGCTGCATTCTGGCATGGCTTATCTGAGCGAATTAAGGATGAGTTAGCTACCAGAGACTTGCCTTCTAAGTTAGATGAGCTAATCTCACTCTGCACGAAAGTTGATTTACGTTTCAGAGAAAGAGCAACTGAGCGTGGAGGATCATCTGCTCCAAAGTCTTCTGCTCCTCCTCCTCGCCAACAGTCACCATCCAAAGATGAGCCCATGCAAATTGGCCGTTCCCGTCTAACTCCTGCTGAGCGCCGAAGACGTCTCTCTGAGTCTCTTTGTCTTTACTGTGCAGCTCCGTCTCACACCATCAATGCCTGTCCCAAACGTCCGGGAAACTCCAAATCCTAGCTCGCCAAGGAGAGGGCCGGCTAGGAGTAATGATCTCCTCTCCATCTCCTCATGATTGTAATCTCCCAGTCTCGCTCCAAATTGCTCAACGTTACAGGAACGTCATTGCCCTCCTTGATTCCGGAGCAGCTGGGAATTTCATAACCGAAGCTTATGTTAAACGGTGGTCCCTACCCACCGAGAGACTTCCTTCGTCCATCTCCTTAACTGCCGTGGATGGCAGCAAGATTTTTGACGCAGTTATTTCTCTAAGGACTCTACCAGTTCGTCTGAAAGTGGGAGTTCTTCATTCTGAATTTATCTCCTTCCTAGTGATTCCAAGAGCCACACATCCAGTGGTTTTGGGCCTTCCATGGCTCCATCTCCACAACCCATCAATTGACTGGACGACAACGCAAATTCTGGCATGGGGTCCCTCCTGTGCTGAGACATGTTTGTTTAAAGTATTGCCTGTTTGTTCTTCCTCCTCCAGGTCGTCTGATGTTCCACCTCCTCCATATCAACATTTTACGGATGTGTTCAGTAAAGCTTCTGCTGATATCCTTCCTCCTCATAGAGAATGGGACTGCCCGATTGATCTCGTTCCAGGGAAGGTTCCACCTCGAGGCCGAACTTATCCGTTGTCTCTGCCTGAGACGCATTCCATGGAGGAATTCAATAAAGAGAACCTAGCGAAGGGGTTCATCCGACCTTCCTCTTCTCCAGCCGGCACAGGCTTCTTTTTCGTTAAGAAAAAAGATGGTGGTCTGCGGCCGTGCATAGACTACAGAGGTTTGAACGACATTACCATCAAGAACCGCTATCCTTTACCCCTGATTACGGAGCTCTTTGATAGAGTTAGCGGAGCCACCATCTTCACAAAGTTGGACTTGAGAGGTGCATACAATCTCATCCGGATCCGTGAGGGCGACGAGTGGAAGACCGCCTTTAACACCCGTGACGGACATTATGAGTACCTCGTCATGCCCTTCGGATTGAGCAACGCTCCAGCTGTCTTCCAGCATTTCGTGAATGAGATCTTCAGAGACATCTTATACCGCCATGTCGTGGTCTATCTAGATGATATCCTCATCTTTGCCAATAATCTAGAGGAACATCGTTTCTGGGTAAAGGAGGTTCTGTCCCGTCTCCGTGTCAATCATCTCTATTGCAAATTAGAGAAATGTGTCTGTGAAGTCAAATCCATTCCGTTTCTAGGTTACATTGTGTCCGGTTCCGGACTAGAGATGGATCCTGAGAAACTACAAGCAATCCAGAATTGTCCGATACCCTTAACCCTCAAAGGGGTCCAGAGGTTCTTAGGGTACGCCAATTACTACAGAAAGTTTATACGAGACTTTTCCACCATTGTGGCGCCTATCACTGCGATGACTAAGAAGGGTGCTAATCAGTCTAAGTGGTCTGAAGAAGCTACACAAGCGTTTCATTTATTGAAACAACGGTTCATCTCTGCACCAGTTCTGAAACAGCCCGACATCGACTCTCCTTTCATCTTAGAGGTGGATGCCTCCTCCGTTGGAGTAGGAGCGGTGTTATCCCAGAGGGCTAAAGATGGCCATCTACATCCTTGCAGTTTCTTCTCCCAGAAGTTCTCCCCAGCTGAGCGCAACTACACCATTGGCGACCAGGAGTTGCTAGCCATCAAGCTCGCTCTAGAGGAGTGGAGATATCTGTTGGAGGGAGCTTCTCATTCCATCACTATACTTACCGACCACAAGAATCTTTTATATTTGAAAAGCGCACAATGTCTTAACCCCCGTCGGGCCAGATGGGCACTTTTCTTTTCCAGGTTCGACTTTAAACTCCAGTTCTGTCCGGGCTCTCAGAATCGTAAGGCCGATGCCCTTTCCCGCTCATGGGAGCAAGAAAATGAGTCAGAGTCTTCAGACAAGCATCCTATTATTATTCCGTTGGCATTCTCCATGGTAGGGATGGACTCTACGCCCCCACCAGGGAAAAGTTTTGTGAAGCCGGTGTTAAGGAAGAAGCTCATGCATTGGGCCCATGCTTCCCGTTTTTCCGGACATACAGGTATCCAAAAAACCCTTGAGTTTATCTCTAGGTCCTATTGGTGGCCAACTCTGAAGAAGGACGTCATGGAGTTCATTGCATCTTGCCCAAAGTGTGCCCAACACAAAGTATCCCGCCAGTCGCCTGCGGGGCAACTGGTTCCATTATCCGTTCCCCGTCGTCCATGGACCCATTTATCAATGGAATTTGTTACGGACTTGCCTATGTGCAACAAGTTCAATACCATCTGGGTGGTAGTTGACCGGTTCACCAAGATGGCACACTTCATTCCTCTCACCGGTCTTCTGTCAGCTTCCAAGTTGGCTCAAGTGTTCATACAAGAGATCTTCCGACTCCACGGTCTTCCTGAAGAAATTATCTCAGCTCGAGGAGTCCAATTCACAGCCAAATTCTGGCGAAGTTTGTGTCAAGTCCTCCAAGTCAAACTAAAGTTTTCCACGGCTTACCATCCTCAGACCAATGGTCAAACTGAGAGGGTGAATCAGGACTTGGAGGCCTTCCTCCGCATCTATGTGTCTTCCTCTCAAGATGACTGGGTTCAACTACTTCCCTGGGCCAAATTCTGTCATAACAACCAATATCATTCCTCATCTTCTTCAACACCATTCTTCACTAACTATGGATTCCACCCTAAAGTTCCTGAGTTTCAACCGCTTCCAGCAACTTCTGTTCCAGCAGTGGATATCACCTTGCGTCAGTTTGCAAACAACTGGAAGAATGTCCGAGCGGCTCTGCTCAAAGCATCGTTCAGGTACAAAAAGTTTGCTGATAAAAAGCGTAGAGCGGTTCCTGCTTTCAAGGTGGGTGATCGTGTGTGGTTGTCTACAAAGAATTTGAGGTTAAGAGTTCCCAGCATGAAGTTTGCACCTCATTACATCGGTCCTTTCAAAATCGAACAAGTCATCAATCCTGTTACCTACAGACTCCAGTTACCTCCCTTCTTAAAAATACCCAGGACATTCCATGTTTCCCTGCTGAAACCGCTGATCCTGAATCTGTTTCATTCTACACTTCCTCCAGCTCCGAAAGTTCAAACTCAACGAGGAGTTGAGTACGAAGTGGCCAAGATTCTGGACTCACGTCATCGTTACGGTCAATTACAGTATCTTATTGACTGGAAGGGTTACGGCCCTGAGGAACGCTCATGGACCAATGCTTCTGATGTCCATGCTCCTGCCTTGGTCTGGAATTTCCACTCCAAGTTTCCTCAAAAGCCAAAGAAGTGTCCTGGGGCCACTCCTAAAGGGGGGGGTGCTGTCACGATCCGGGTATCTGGACGCCATTACTTACCTTTCAGATGCCTCCTAAGGCTGGCTCAGCGCTCCAGGACCGGATCCCATCTGTTATTCTGATGTCTGCATTCCTGCCTCCTCTCCTGTCACTCTGAGATGCTGTCACAGCTGCGCCATGTTTACATCTGGAATGGCGTCTCCCGCGGCCTCCACCGCCATCCCTGAGTTTCTGCATGCAGGATGTCAGAGTGGTGCATACGTCAGCCGCGGCCTCCGCTGTGCCCGCGTGGTTCTAATGTGCATTCATCAGTCTGGCGTCTCCTGTCTACTGTGGCCGGCGCCGCCATTACTGTTAAAGTTCCCACATGGATTACGAACCAATCTTCCCTCCAAGTGTCTGCATGGGCGCAGCCATGTTGGATTCTGTCACCAGCTTAATTCCACCAATCCGTTGTTTGCATTGTAATCTGCATAATTGCCTAGCCAATCCCTTCCTTGCTGCAGGTATAAGTATTCTGTGCCTGAGCAAGGAAGGCGTCAGTGCTTTGGTTGTCAAACCTAGTTCCAGTTTGTCTCTCTCCTGTGGTTGTTTTCCAGGTTCCAGTTCCTATCTCCAAACCTCCACTAAAGAGACCCGCTCCAGTCTACCACCTGCGGTGCAGCCTGACTCTCCAGTCCTCTGGGACTCATCTGCTTCCAGCTACAGATCCACCTGCTTACAGCATTTAGCTTCCAGCAGAGATCAGCTCTTCTTAAAGTGCCAGTACCCTTTTCTGCAGATTACCACTCACCACCGGTACTATTATTTCACCGCTCTCAAGCTCCATACATCATTCATATTTCTTCGCTCTCAAGCTTCATTTATTATTTAACTGGTTCCAGCCAGTATCCACTCCGTGCCAACATCTGTCTGGTTCTAACCAGTACCCACAGCAGCTATTTTATCTACAGCAGCCCAGCTTTTCCTGGAACACCAGCTGGTACGATCCTGGGCTATCTCCATTACTACAGACGGGCCTGGTAAGGACTTTCCACCTAGAGGATAATAAGAACTGTCTCATGCTACCAGAGCCCTGTGGCCATTGCCATACTGTAGTACCCAGGAACTGTGTCATTTAAACTGCTGATTTTATGTTTTCCTTTTATTGCTGCTGTTATACGGAGTTTGTCAAATAAACAACATTGACTTTTATTTTGGTTGTCGTGGTCACGCCTTCGGGCAATCTTCTTACATGTAACTACATGTCTAGGGGTCTGATACAACCTCCCAGGTTCCACTACACCTCAGCCCCTACAACTGAGGCTGCCTCCCGTCAGCTCAGGCCCTCAGTTGTGACAACAGAGTTATAGTTAGTGAAGGAAATTTTACTAATTATAAACAATGTTTAACCAGATGGCATAGAATTAGGTTAAGACATTGAACACTCACATCCTCAGCCTTTTTAAATCCAGTACAGCCAGGGACTTGGTAATCGCGGTATCAGTTTTTTTTAATAAGAAAGCATACAAAGTCTTTTTGTCACTTAAAATTTATTCCTGACTGATTCAAAGAGATTAACATTGTTAGAAGACGTTAAAGCTTTTATTGACGAAGGTAATTTATTCATATATGAAAAACTTATGACTCAGTGATTTCAGAGGTCTTTGTGAACTAAGTAGAGTTGAGTCTGTAATAACAGACTTTTGGTTTGTTGTGACAGAGAATTAAGATCCAAGTAGTTTGCTTCATTTGGCCCTTTGTTGTTCATAAATACAGAAAACATTTAATACAAGTGTGATGTTTGGAAGGTTAGGTCTTTTAAACTGAGAGTTCCCTAGAAAACACTTATTACTATAAGTGTGATGCTTGAAAGAGTAAGTCTTTCAACCTGAGATATATACTGACTTTTGTTTTGGATACTGCGCAGTACAAGTAAAGGAGCAGCCCCAAAGGATTTCGCAAAGTGAATTGATCAATCGTGCAAAGGCAGTGAGCCCCTGGAAATCATCAGTGCTAAGGGAGGGAAAATAGGCACTTATTGGTGCAATTTGTGTAAGGGGCAAACTTCCCAAAGGAAGGGAAATGTTGACCAATAAAGGAGATTTGAAACAAACAACAAACACTGGATTGATAAACAAAGTTTTACTGACACTGTTAAGAATTTGGCAAACTGACACTGATAAGAATTTGGCAAACTGACACTGTTAAGAATTTGGCAAACTGTCTCAGGACTTTGAGGTTCAACACATCATGTCAAATTCGAAAATATTATACCTACATGCATCACATGCAAACACCGCACAGAGTGGCCTCTGTGCGGGTGCGTACCTGCCGTGCGTGCGCATACCCGGACGTTGCGTACATTGGCTCATGAAGCCCTGCGTATTAGCACGTGGTATGAGTAAATACAGTAACATACGCATTTTCATAGAAAAGCCACGAAGCCATATTCAATATTTTATCTATATAGTGCATAAACTATTGTCACAAAATAGCAAATCGCTCTTATACACATTCAAAGGTGATACTTCCAGGAACTCAATTACAAACAGTGTCTTGAATGTATCAGACTATCTTGTTTACACAAGCATTGTGATCATGGAAGATGGACCTTGGGGTGAGGGAATGTGTAAATACCATTGTTTGCCCCAATTGTTTTAGAGTCGTATATTGGGGGTCATTCCGAGTTGTTCGCTTGTTGCCGATTTTCGCAATGGAGCGATTAAGGCATGCGCATGGTACGCAGTGCGCATGCGGTTAGTATTTTAGCACAAAACTTAGCAGATTTACTCATGTCCGAACGAAGATTTTTCATCAATGAAGTGATCGGAGTGCGATTGACAAAAAGTTAGTGTTTCTGGGCGGAAACTGACCGTTTTCTGGGAGTGTGCGGGAAAACGCAGGCGTGCCAGGAAAAAACGTGGGAGTGTCTGGAGAAACGGGGGAGTGTTTGTGATGCCAAACCAGGAACAAAATGGCCTGAGCTGATCGCAGTGTAGGAGTAAGTCTCGAGCTATTCAGAAACTGCTAAGAATTTTCTATTCGTAATTCTGCAAATCTTTTGTTCGCTATTCTGCTAAGCCAAGATAAACTCCCAGAGGACGGCGGCCTAGCGTGTGCAATGCTGCTGAAATCTGCTAGCGAGCAAACAACTCGGAATCACCCCCATTGATTCAATAGATACTGGACTGTCAATGTTGCACTGGAAGACAGAATAAACAAGAGAACAATTTATCCTACACAAACACAAGCCAGACCCTTGCTTGCTTAATAACTTGCAAAACCACAAAAAAGTTGACATTTACAGACCAGACATTTGATGTATGATATATCAAATGTATAACATTTATATTCTCATACACATAGTTTAAACACATCTAACCCATGGTAATATATATATTTCATAAGTAATTGTAATAGCAGGAATATATATATATATATATATATATATATATATATATATATATATATATATATCCATACACATATCACGAGGATGGGAATGGATAAATATATCATGTTGTTCAGGGTCACATAAGCAGTAATCCGGTGGGTGTGAGGATATTGTCTCATATTGCGGCAATACTTTATTAGCAATACTAGACTCATGTATGATAATGCGGTGGGTTTAACTGGTCTTGGGGCGGGAACTCAAATGTAAACAACAGTAATCACATCTCAGGACTTATTCATCGCCCACCAGTTGAGCTGACCAATGATCCCCAGTGCACAGGATATGTCCCACCCCTGGACCAATGGAAGAAGAGCATACATTTCCCATTGTATTATGTTTTGGACAATTGTATAAAAACCAGGCCTCCTAGCCGGTCCCAGACTAATTCTCTGAAGGTCATCTTGCTAGATTGACTGAGGACTGTATCCAGGTGGCGCAGGTGAAAAAACGTATGTATCCATTGGTTGTAGCTTTTCTCTTGTATTATTGTATTTCTGTGTGTATCCCCTTTAAGTAAATATTTGTTGCTGCGTTGGACCACAACATAACATATACAATTGGTGTCGCATTCCATTCCTGTTAGGGGTTTAAAGTGTATTCACCCACATGTGTAGCTGCATTGTGCTCACAGAGTGTTGGCGTGTCTACGCAACATGTACACATTTCCTAGAGGTTTATCACATACACTTAGCGGCCACAGCGGCCCGAACACTTGTGTAATAAGGTACGGCTTTTTCCTATAGGTTAAGCGAACTTAACAGTTGCAGGCTCAGCCGGTTCACCACATACTCACTTGCAGGGCCTAATAGACTTTGGTCTACCAACAAAGGGTGGAGACGCGTCTTAAGTAATTTTGTATTGTGTTTAAAACTATCTAATGTTGTTAGACCATGTCTGTCCTGTATAGTCTTAGAGGTGCTGGTGCGAACCAAGGGAAAACAGGGAAAAGCCATTTACTTTCTTTTGTGTGTAATTTTTTGGCGTGGAAAATGCGCACAAAGCGTGCTGATAATTTGCATACATTCTCACTTTGTTGCCATAGGTTGTAATAGTCATTATAAATCTGTATAAAGTCGGATATGTTTATTTGTTATACACTGCTCAAAAAAATAAAGGGAACACTAAAATAACACATCCTAGATCTGAATGAATGAAATATTCTTATTAAATACTTTGTTCTTTACATAGTTGTATGTGCTGACAACAAAATCACACAAAAATTATCAATGGAAATCAAATTTATTAACCCATGGAGGTCTGGATTTGGAGTCACACTCAAAATTAAAGTGGAAAAACACACTACAGGCTGATCCAACTTTGATGTAATGTCCTTAAAACAAGTCAAAATGCGGCTCAGTAGTGTGTGTGTCCTCCACGTGCCTGTATGACCTCCCTACAATGCCTGGGCATGCTCCTGATGAGGTGGCGGATGGTCTCCTGAGGGATCTCCTCCCAGACCTGGACTAAAGCATCCATCAACTCCTGGACAGTCTGAGGTGCAACGTGGCATTGATGGATGGAGCGAGACATGATGTCCCAGATGTGCTCAATTGGATTCAGGTCTGGGGAACGGGCGGGCCAGCCCATAGCATCAATGCCTTCATCTTGCAGGAACTGCTGACACACTCCAGCCACATGAGGTCTAGCATTGTCTTGCATTAGGAGGAACCCAGGGCCAACTGCATCATGCTGGAGGATGTTGCAGGCAGCAGAACGTTCTCCTTGGCGCCTCCAGACTCTGTCATGTATGTCACATGTGCTCAGTGAGAACCTGCTTTCATCTGTGAAGAGCACAGGGTGCCAGTGGCGAATTTGCCAATCTTGGTGTCCTCTGGCAAATGCCAAACGTCCTGCACGGTGTTGGGCTGTAAGCACAACCCCCAGCTGTGGACGTCGGGCCCTCATACCACCTTCATGGAGTCTGTTTCTGATCGTTTGAGTAGACACATGCACATTTGT
Source organism: Pseudophryne corroboree (assembly GCF_028390025.1). NCBI lineage: Eukaryota > Metazoa > Chordata > Amphibia > Anura > Myobatrachidae > Pseudophryne > Pseudophryne corroboree. Next base: position 385,241,934 of record NC_086448.1, on the reverse strand, counting down.
GGCTTGCTGGAGGTCATTTTGCAGGGCTCTGGCAGTGCTCCTCCTGTTCCTCCTTGCACAAAGGCGGAGGTAGCGGTCCTGCTGCTGGGTTGTTGCCCTCCTACGGCCTCCTCCACATCTCCTGATGTACTGGCCTGTCTCCTGGTAGTGCCTCTATGCTCTGGACACTACGTTGACAGACACAGCAAACCTTCTTGCCAAAGCTCACATTGGTGTGCCATCCTGGATGAGCTGCACTACCGGAGCCACTTGTGTGGGTTGTAAACTCCGTCTCATGCTACCACTAGAGTGAAAGCACCGCCAGCTTTCAAAAGTGACCAAAACATCAGCCAGAAAGCATAGGAGCTGAGAAGTGGTCTGTGGTCACCACCTGCAGAACAACTCCTTTATTGGGGGTGTCTTGCTAATTGCCTATAATTTCCACCTGTTGTCTATTCCATTTGCACAACAGCATGTGAAATTGATTGTCAATCAGTGTTGCTTCCTAAGTGGACAGTTTGATTTCACAGAAGTGAGATTGACTTGGAGTTACATTGTGTTGTTTAAGTGTTCCCTTTATTTTTTTGAGCAGTGTATATTTGATATAGTGTATTAAGGGAGTAATTTTAAATAACACAAAACACAGTTCCGGTTTAAAAGTTTAGGTAAACACTCAAAGAAGGATTACCTTTGGGGGTGACTTCCGGCGAGTGTAAGGAAAAACTGTGTATTGTGTAAGTGGGCAGTAGCATTTTGTTGCTCACATTTATCGTAATATAGTGTGGTATATTTAGGCGCAAATGCATGGTGAATACATGGCACATTGTGTGTGGTAAGCGTACGGGAACATGCACGTAGCGCTTGAACGCACGGTTGCGTGCATACGCACAGTTACGTGAAAGCAGCGAGCACAAGTTATAACCACACGATAGCAGTTCAAGTTAAGGCGGGATAAAGGATTTGTAGTTATACAATAACAAATAACTATCCGATTTTAAAATCAGATTACAATAATAGTTTGTTTAAAGTGTACTACCTCTGGGACAAGCTATTACTCAAAGTGATATTTTTCTGTACAGAAAACCTTGTGTGTTTGCATGAGTTGAAAGTAGGTGTGGATGTACTGAACCCCGGAAAACAGGGAATCCTGTGGAGACGCTGAATTAGCAGAGGCGATGGATCCAGCCTAACCTCAGCCCTCTATCCAGCAGCCACCTTGCAGGAAACTCAGGTATGCACGGCCCAACCAGTAAGAGCAGTGGCAGTGTCTTCCATTGGAAGGACGGGTGAGATCACAGCCACCAGTAAGTATGAGACTGTTCATTATGCAGAGACAGTAGCGCAGTGGCGCACCCAGGGGGGGTATCCGAGCACGCAGAAACCCCCCTCCACTAAAAAAAATATATATATATATATTTTTTTTTTAGCTGCATGAGTATTATTAATGGCTGTCTAGCGTCCTCTGCAGCCTGCTGTCTTCCTGGTGGCACTTGTAAGTACAATAAAAGTTTACTTTACTTTAATTATAGTACATATATATCCACGTGCATACATATATACACATTTATATACATACATACATACATACATACATATAACACACACACACACACACACACACACACACACACACACACACACACACACACACACACACACAGAGCCGGCCATAGGCATAGGCAAACTAGGCAATTGCCTGGGACATTTGATATGCCTAGGGGCATCAGCAGCTTCTGCTGATTAAAATGATATGCAGCATGCCTATATTCTGTGTGTAGCATTTCATATGCAGATACAGCCACATTCTCACACAGTATATATGCATGCTGCATATCATTTTAATCAGCAGAAGCTGCTTGTGCATCCTAGCCACATAGCAATGCAAACAAGATGCATTTTAATAAATAAAAAAAGGTGCCCAACGTTAGCATTGAGGCAAGATTTATGAGGACACATCTGTATCCAAGCAGAGACAGAGGTCACAGTGTTAGTGGCAGTGTGAGTGCTGTGTGCATGTGAGTGGGTTGGTTGTGCAGTAGTGTTCGGAATATGTGTAAGGAGCATTATGTGTGTCATGTAAAAATGCATTAATAATGTGCAACATATGTGTAAGGGGCACTATGTGTGTCATTGTGTGTATAAGGGCATTAATAATGTGCAGCAAATGTGTAGGGGGCACTGTGTGTGTCATTATGTGTATAAGAGCATTAATAATGTGTGGCATATGTGTAACAGGGTACTACTGTATGTGTGTCATTATGTGTATAGGGGCACTAATAATGTGCAGCAAATGTGTAGGGGGCA